>NC_136499.1:63449581-63734581 GCF_053919585.1 Euprymna scolopes
TGCGCGTGTGCCTGCCCTGTAAATATTTAACCGCTAAACTCTTAAACTACTGGTCATATAACATTGAAATTAACAGAAAATAGTGGTCATACACCATGAATAATTTATAATGAATAAAATCTTTATTTGGCTGAATGAATACCCCGTACAGACATATATATATATATATATATATATATATATATATATATATATAGATAGATAGATAGATAGATAGATAGATAGATAGATAGATAGGCAAGTTGAAATGCAAACTGTTCATTTCAGCTCGCTGACATATTTGCGCATTCGTAAGCTAATCAAAGCTAAAGTGATCAAATTTTATAACTTTTTTATTTCTCTGCCGGGTTGGCACAAATGGTAACGAACGCGACTGGATCGTTAAATGTTTTTGTTTTGATTCTAGCTGATGGCACCCAAGTCATTTTTTTTTTATCTTTTGAAATCGGTATATACTCGTATTAGGTGCAATATAATATTCAATAAAGAATTGGCTCTGCAATAATAAATACGGGATCGGCATGAATTAAAATATATTTAAGCGTAGTTTACGTCCCCATGCTAATAAATTAATTTAAAAAAATGAAAAATGTGTTGTTATGTAAAGGTTTCTTGGGACATTCAGTATTATTAGAAGAGTTTCACGAGAGCCAAAAAAATATGGTCGGGAAACAATAATCTAAAACACTGAATTTGTAACCATTTAAAATTCATTGTTTATAATTATAAAGCTCTATAAAAAGCTTAATGTCATACTAGTTTAATCTATACTTATATATTGAGCAATCTTTAAGTAATTAGTGGTATTATATATAGAAAGTGTTTCAATCGTTTTATTGCAGATTAGTAAAGTATCAACATTTCCCTAAATATACGTAACAAAAAAATGAAAATTATACCATCAAAGGATTACTTTAAGTTTAGTTATTTCCCAAAATTTAATTCAAATTCATGCTATATTCACGAAGTTATGACATTTTATTTTTTATCAAAGAAATTTTACTGTCCATCGCTTTATTGCAGATCTCTTACAATGTCAAAAAAACAGGCGAATAAAGGTTTTCGAAAAGCAAAGGATAGTTGATGGACTCGCAGAATAATTGTCCATCAAAAATTTAGCCATGGAGCTGGAATGGGATCCAAAAACCTCCTTGTCTGCATTCTTGAACAACCCAAACACCAATTCAGAAAAATAAGGGCATCAGAAGAAACCTTTTATATCGTGATATTCGGAAAATTCGTAGGGAAGTCAACCGAAACACAAACAGCACCAGTGCTTTCGTTTTTGCAAAAGCTGGAATCGCTCCAAGATCCAGGCATGCCCGATACAATGTGTTGAATGAGATTGCAAGGAACATCAAAAACCACTTCCAATGCCTCCATTGAGCAAACAACATAGGGAAAAATGAATGGTTTGGATGCAGAATTACATGAAAATGGATTTCCAACAGGTCCTATTTAGGGATGAGGCCCATGCTACTCTTGACGGTCCGCCTCGTTACAGAGTTCATCGCCAACAAAGAGATGGAGGCATCATATTTTGGCCGGGGATCATTGGGATAAGTTGGTTTGACCATTCCGAGCGCCAGAGGTTGTAAAGCTTATTAACAATGCGTACACAGCCTTTTTGGATAATCATTTGTCGACATGGCTAGATGACCTAGCATTGTCACGTCGCTTTCAGATAATTTTTATACATGACAATGAACCATCCCATTCTGTTTGAGGCGATTGCATCCTTCCTTGAATCTATGGAATTCGTTGGGGGAAACTCTCATGACCTGACCACCATGTTCTTCAGACCTTAACCCCATTGAATATCTCTGGTCAATGTTAAATAGAGGAGTTTATGAAGAAGGAGAGCGATTTACTTCAAAGGATACCTTGTGGAGGAACATAGTTGGTGTTGCTAGAGCCATAACTCCTTTTAAGATCAAACAATTGACTTCCTCGGGGGGCAATAAGTTGTTTTAAGTTATTTAAAAAAATTGTGAATATGAGGCCCATACCTAGGATACGTTTTTGTTTGTTATTCTTTGACAGAAAAATATAATAAATAGTAAAGTTCACAAGATAAGACGTTGTATTTTTGCTCTAAAACAACATTTTAAAAGACCTGCAATAAAACGATAGACAGTGGAAATTCCATGATAAATAATAAAATATTGTAACTTCGTGAATATCCCATAAATTTTAATAAAATTTTTGGAAATAACTAACCTTAAAGGAGTCGTTTGATGATATAATTTTCATTTTGTTGTGATGTATATTTAGTGAAATATTGATATTTTACTAATCTGCAATAAAGCGATTGAAACAGTATATATATATATATATATATATATATATATATATATATATATATATATATATATATATTCATCTACATACACTACTTTTTCGTTGTATCACAACTCATTAGTGCGGCTAGGCTTGCACTTTTCTCTAGCCAATGACTGAACCTAGAACCATCACGTTGATAGTCGGCAGTTCTATCTATCTATTCACAAGAGTGGCGTCCGCAAATCACCTCAACGAATGTCTATTTCAAACAAACATTTTATAGCTGTTAAAAAGTGCCACAAATAGGCTCTGAATGATGAATCATCCCCTTAATGTGCGGCCTTAGGGACAAATGTTACATACCTCAGTACATAATTCAATCATTACTTTTCCAACAGTCTTTATTTGTTAAATTCTGATCGATAGTTGCTGAGATTTTGATGGAATTTTTATTTAAGATACGGCTGTATTTGTGCGGATGTTTAAATGAATTTTCTATTATCTTGAATAATTCATTAGAAATGTTGTTTTTTACTCTATTGTTGTAAGGTGGGTTGACCAAAATGTTCTTTCTTCTAATTCTTTTTGGGGGTGCTTTAGTTATTATTTGCATGTTTATTTTGCTTATGGTTATTAACATTTGATGTTATTGTATTTTTGTCTATATTTGCATTTGGTCATGTTGTGGGTTATTATATTGGGGGTGTTCAGAGGTGTCTTATTATTATTATTTGTATTGTACTTTATTTTGTCAGTGCATCCTGAGTTAGCTAGGGTGGTGCTGTAAAAGTTTTTAAAAAATTTCGAATATGCTATAGTTGGCGAACAGGTTGGAAATTCAGTTTGATACTAATTCTGGGATTACTTTAATGGTAGATGAAGTTCATTTAATAAGAACAGTTCAACAAAATCGTTTACCTGTGCAGATTTCGAAGGACTCATGACTATTTCAAAGTAATCTGGGGTGTCTTTTCTTGTCCAAAGCTTAGTGTTTTTCTGGCTAGTAATATTAGCTTAATTTCTATGTCGGAGATGTCTGAATTGTTTTATACGAGGATGAATGATTTGTTTAATAGAATAGAAGAAATGAATTAGTAATAATTATCTATGGCACCATTCAATAACATTGTCAGAAGATTGCCAAAGGGAGAAACTTATTTTCTTTTTTATAGTAAGGATGATTCTGTCTAGGATATTTTTACTTATTTTGTCCAAGTCTGATTTGGAAGGGAAAATTAATCTGATAGATGGATTGCTTCTAGCGTTTGATTTATGGTCTTTTAAAGAAAATCTTAGAGTAACAGGGGTTAGAATTTCTGTTATTTTATGCAGGATGGTTAGCAAATTCTTTGCTTGATCATTAATGATGTGTATTGAATTATATACAACTTTATAAGATTTTTTAGCTCCTTGTATTTTAAATCTTTGTAAGTTTGATAATTGAGTTTGTAATAATTTTTTAGTTTTGTCATCAGGTAAAAATAATTGTTTTTGTTTTAACCTTACGTTTGAAGCCATTTATTTTTTAACTATTGGGTTGGGGTTCTTGTTAGACTTCTTAAATGTTATTTTTTTATTAGCTTAAATCTTGCTTTCATCTTCTTCTAGGTGTTCATTGGCCTTAGAAAAATAAGTTGATTTAATCTATAACTTATTGTTCCCAGTTTTTCCTGCTTTTTTAAGTAAGGTATACTATTTAGAGGGAGGGGAGAAGGTGTTGGTTACTGAAGAACTTATTAGAGGGTAATAACTCGGGCTTGCTTCAAACTATGATTAAGATCATAGTAGTAGGCTTTCCATCTTTTTTTTTTTTTTTTTTTACACAGTGATCACCACTTATCAAGGCCCGGAAGTCACTCAGGGATAAGGGTTATTGCAAGTACATTAAGTTAGTGAGGAGATTTGCTGAAGTGTTTACTTAAGGGGGCGGTTCATTAGGAATTTGTTGACATTGGACTTGAAGACATCCAAGTTGTAGTCCGGAGGGAAGCAGGCAGACGGAACAGAGTTCCACAGGCGTGCAGTTCTAAGAAAGAAGCTTTGTTCATGGAATCCGTGTTTTGATTTAGGCACAGATATAGAGTGGGGGAAATTTTTCACAGTGGATTCAGCTAGACGGGTGTTTTTCGTGAAAGATTGGCGAGGGGGGACCAGAGATTGGAGTTCAGACGAGCATCTGCCATGGAAATAACGATAAAACAAGGACAGGCTCGCAACGTCTCTTCTGTGAGAGAGAGGTTGCAGGGTAGAGAAAAGGGCATCCCCCACTAAGCCACAAATTTATTCATTACTGCTTTTAGTTTAGATATATAGCTTTTTCGGGAGGAAGTGGGGATTTTTTGGACGAAAAGGGGGTGTATTTCTTATTGAACATATCTAGATAAGTCAAGCGAAGTTCTACGTTATTACATATGGGGGGATGTTAAAAGAATGAGATCGATTCTTTAAGAGGAGACTCATGAGGATAATGCAAAGTTCAACAAATCGAAGAAAATAAAACTCGACAAAAATATATACTAATGCATGTGTATGTCTCTTTGAATAACTGTCTTTTTGTCATCTCTTTAAGTGTTAATTTTTAATTAGGAAATTTTATTTGAAAATTTTTTGTGCTTTGCTAGCCAATCAAAATTTTTGTCGCATTCTCTATGTTCGAACGGGGATTTATAATATAAGGAGTTTTTGAAACGGCATAAAAACGGTTACATGCTGTATTGTCGGGGTTTCTGTATATAAATGAGGTGTTTATAAACAATGCAGCTGTATAACAAGTGTATATATGTTTGTCTTGTATATATAAATATATATATATGTATATATATATACATATATATATATATATATATATATATATATATATATACATATGACCATCCCTCTTGAAGAAGCCCGCATAAATTGGGCGAAACGTTGAGTATCCAGGTTCTTCCACCTCCATTTTATTTCATACATATTGTATACATATATGTATATATATACGTATTGTATATGAATATGTATATATATATATATGTATGTGTATATGTATATATATGTGTATATATATATGTATGTGTATATGTATATATATATACACGTATTGTATATATATGTATATATATGTATGTGTATATGTATATATATGTATATATATATGTGTGTATATGTATATATATGTATATATATGTGTATATATACATATATATATATTGTATATATATATGTATATATATGTGTATATATATACGTATTGTATATATATGTATATGTATGTGTATATGTATATACATATGTATGTATATATATATGTATATATATATACATATATATAACAGATGTGTGTTTCTATAGTGAATCTCTTTTAACTCATGAGTGTTAACGTTGTATGTGATTTGTCCAGTGCATTCTCTATTGGGTATTGACGTGTGTATACATAAATTAACAGTTCATAGAAATAATTGTGTTAGAATACCAGCAAAATCATACCTCACATCTTCATTCCATGCGTCCCTTCCATGCGTCCTGAAATTAAAGGTACTTCTCTTCAAAAGTATAAACGCTCAGACAGGATTTATATTTCGATATATAGTCATTTATTCCTGGCTGGGTTCTTTTTCAGAGTTGGCACGTTGTAATATTTCAATTAACATAACTTTTTGCATTTTTAAAACATTTCTATCAAGCAATATAATTTTACCAATCATAATAATCGACTATTACGATTTCATCATAATAATCTACCATTTAATAGTTTCCGGTGTTTTCCGGTAGATTACCAACATGAACTCCTTCCTTTTTATTTTATCAAAAATGTGTGGCATACATTTTCTACACACCCATCTTATTTCCTTTGAACACAATCCTTAGATTTCCACAGATAAGAAAATGTCAGACCCTTTCTTATTATTTTTTCTGTCGTTACTTTTTACCTACTGGCCACTGCCTGATTTCATTTAAACAGAATCTCCTGTCTAGTTCAATGACATTTTCCTTTTGGGTATAGGTTACTCTTCTTACGACCGACGTCGGCGATTTAATTCCAGCCACCCTTCTGCCATATTCAAACATCATCATCATCATGACGGGCTCCTTGCCTCTTGTGACTCTTCCTCTCTAGAGTTTCCTGTCTTCCATCAGCTGCCTTGGATCTTCAGGTTCACGATTGGCGTCGTGTGTTATTTGTTGGATGTACGTGGATCTAGGTCGTCCTCTGCTTACGCGGTGTATGTGCGGTCTTGTTTTCTTTCCAATCTTTTGGTGAGTTTCCAGGTTGTAGTACCGTAAACAAGGACAGACTCTACACTGCCCTGAAGAACTGCTTTTTCAGTTTGTCAGCCAGTCTCGAAATCCATACTGAATGCAGCCCATCCAATGCGGCCCATGCTTTTGAAATGCGAATTTCGATATCTCTCTCTGTGGAAGATATGTTGCTGCCCAGATACGTAAACTCAGCGACTTCTTTCGATGTTGATCCAAGATAACAATGAAATGTAATATGTTGGTCCAAGATAAAAAGGAAATGTAATAAGTCTTCAGACGTACCTCTCCACCGTACTGTATATCGATACTCTATGGCTGACTGGGACAGCTTCCGTACATTCATATCTGACCTACCTCTGCATTCCATGTTTAAAAAGGATGTGTCCTCTATAGTATCAGACCTGACCGAATGGTTAATCGTAGGCATAGATCGATTCATACCATCCGAAAAATTCCAACAACAACCTAACAGCCAGCCATGCTTTTCTCCTGAATGTGCTGCTGCCATCGCGCACAGAAATCACTTTTTCCATAGGTATAAACGCAATAGATGTATTGAGACTAAAGCTGCTTTCAGGACTGCCAGCAACCACTGTAAAAGAGTAATAAAACATGCAAGAGAGCTATATGCTCAGTCTGTTAAATGCAAAGTAGCTGAGCAGCGGCTTGGTTCCCACCAGTTCTGGCAAATAGCAAACAGGATCTTGAACAGAAGCGTGCGTTCTATCCCAACTATCATCAATGGATCTGAGGTCATCTTTTCAGAATCAGACAACGCCATACTATTTGCCAAGAACTTTGCTGCTAAGTCTACCCTATGCGACAATGACCATCAACTCCCTGTATTTCCTCCTATAACAGACAACACGCTATGCAATATACAAATATCTGTGCGTGAGGTCGCCAAGCTAATCAAGAACCTTGATTCCAGTAAAGCAACTGGCCATTACGGCATTCCAGATATAGTGCTGAAAAAGCTCCAACCAGAACTTGCCCCCATACATACAAAACTGTTTAAGCGTTGCCTTAAGGAGAAGTGCTTTCCAACATCCTGGAAAACCTCATCAGGATGCCCTGTATTTAAGAACTCAGGTGAAAAGTCATCTCCCTCTCAGTACAGACCAATAAGTCTCCTGTGTGTCATGAGTAAGTTGTTGGAATCCATATTAAATAGAATAGTCAACCACCTCAACAGAAACAACCTTCTTAGTGACATGCAATATGGTTTCCGCTCTGCAAGATCTACAGCAAATGTGCTAACGATTATATCACATAGGATTAATGAATCTCTTGACAAAGGTTTCCTTTCCAGGGCAATTGCTCTTGGCATATCGAAGGCCTTCGATAAGGTATGGCATAAGGGCCTACTTCACAAAATTTCCAGCTACGGTATTACTGGAAATGTTTTCTCAATCATTAAATCATTTCTCTCTGATAGGTTCATAAGAGTAGTGGTTGATGGGCAGAAATCAGAGGTCCACAGTATTAATTCGGGAGTCCCCCAGAGGTCCATCCTAGGCCCAGCTCTCTTCCTGATCTACATCAATGATCTCCCAAAACACATACTTAAATCATTCGTTGACATCTATGCTGATGACACAACCATCTATGGCAACACATCAAAGGCCGTAAATGACAAAGTTCTCTCTAATTCTCTCCTCTGATCTTGAGCACGTGGTACAATAGAGGTGGCTGGTCACTTTTAATTCATCCAAAACCAAGCTCCTATCTTTACATCATCAACGCTCTGATCCCCATCTGACATCAATTGAAATGGATGGCTCTCGTCTTGGGGAGGCCCCATGTTTTGACAAGCTTCTGGGTTTGACCTTTACTCCTGATCTGAAATGGAACACGTACATCAAATCTGTTGCCAGAGACGCTGGGAAAATAGTAGGATCCTTCTACCGCTCCAGAAGATATCTCACGACTGATGCAATTCTCTATCTTTATAAAAGCCAAGTACGTCCAAGGATGGAGTATTGCTGCCACATCTGGGCAGGAGCTGCTAAAAACAGCCTATCCTGTCTTGACAGAGTACAAAATAAACTTCGTGGTTTAGTGGGGGGTGTCCTTTTCTCTCCCTTGCAACCTCTCTCCCACAGAAGAGACGTTGCGAGCCTATCTTTGTTTTATCGTTAGTTCCATGGCAGGTGCTCGTCTGAGCTCCAATCTCTCATCCCCCTTCGCCGATCTTTCACGAGAAACACCCGTCTGGCTGAAACTACTGTCAATAATTTTCCCCACTCTTTATCTGTGCCTAAATCCAAACCTAGATTCCATGAGCAAAGCTTCTTTCTTTGAACTGCACGCCAGTGGAACTCTCTGCCGCTTGCCTGTTTCCCACCTGACTAAAAATTGGACATCTTCAAGTCCAACATAAACAAACTCCTGACAAACCGCCCCCTTAAGTAAGACACTCAATCGAAACCCCCAATATTAATGATTACTACAATACTATCTCATTGATTACTGTACACGCAATAACCCTTATCCATGAGTGGCCTTCGGGCCTTGATAAGTAGAGACCACCATGTAAAAAAATAAATAAATAAACAGAGCCCTGGTCTCTCCTTTCACATTGAAAGCCATAAACTTTGTCTTATCCGCATTAATGTGGAGACCAATATCAAACAGATGCCCCATTTTGCTTCTCTTTACGTCCTATGGTTTTCTGAACCTTTCTCTCTCATGAGTGTTTCTTATATTATGGGCTTTGTCTAATTTTTTTCTATTGATTTTCTGTAAATCATTTCTCATAAGGTATTTATCTACTGATTGAATTGTTACGTATCGGCAGCTTTTTCATTCATTCCCCTATTTACTTATCCTGAGTGATTTGCTATCACAACGACTTCACTGCCCTTGTGCCTGCCCATTGCTGTGTTGGGGAAACCCTTATCCCAAAACTGATGATAGCAGCTAGTTTTTAACCCACAGAACTCCGTTTTTAATCGCTGAGTCGAGTAGCCATTATGCTCGAAGTCAGTATCTGTAAACATCCCCTTTTAGAACCCCACAGCTCGTGAAAAACAATTTTTACAACAGCTGACTTCCCGCCGAATCGACTTAAATCGGAAAAAAAATGTGACCTAAATAAATACTTTGGCGAACACTCCCGAAAACAATAAAATTTTTAACCGCGTACGCAAATTCAAAGTCGTGCTACCGCTCTCTAATTTTCAGGAACAAAACAGAAACCCCCGTAGCTACAACACGTCTGGTAATCGGCACATTAATTTTCAAGATACCATTTAACATAAAGATCCACTCGGACTTCATGAGATCCAGTGGGAGAGGCGCAACCATCCGACCAGAGTCATGGAAAAGAGGAAAATCCACACTAACCTAACAATTTTCGCCAACCCCATAGTGCCTAGCGGATCCTTAACTAGCGACGAGGTATCATGTGCCAATTTTATCTCCTGCCGGGGTGTCGAGACAACAAAAATCAGGGAATTCCTTTTTCATACAACTCTAAAGGCCCTAACCAGGTATCTTGATACTACTACTCTTCCTATGGCAACATCTTAATTGGTCAAAACGTCACTCGGGCCAGTCCCATTTATTCTACATTGGCAAACCTGTACCAACGTGAGACGCATATGAACTAATTAAAAATTAAAAATAAACGTAGATGAATGTACAAACTGTATAACGACTTTTTCAATTTTAACCCATTTTAAAGTATTCTAACCAGCTACAGACGCATATAAGGATGGTTCGAAAAAAAATCCAGCCATTTGAGGTCCTTAGCGCTGTTATCCGACTTTCAGTTTCGGAGAATATATATTTTGAATATATGGAGACAAACCGACAGAAAGACATATAGTATTTCATATATTATATTTAATTTAAGTTCTTTTATAGCATATTTTTAGTGCCTTTTCATAAAGTAATTTATGTTCCTTTGCGATGTTGTTATTATTTTTGTCGATGTTAATTATGATTGTTATTTCAGTTCTCACATTTTGTGTCTGGCTGCTGTTATTGTCGATTTTATGCTGAGAGGCGGGTCATAACAAATGACCATCGGATATCAGCATCTTCTTTTCTAAACCGCTAGTACTTTCTACAAAATTCTGACGGTTACCAACAAGGTAGTCTTTTGAAGCACAAGCACACTAACATTGCAATGGATTACAATTTTCTCAACCCACTTGTCAAATTTCTAAATCCTAACAAAACTTGAGCTCTCATCACAAAACGTACAATTTCTACCTTCTTCAATTTCCACAATCCTTTTATCTCCCTTTTCAAGTCTTCATATTTTCGACCTACTCCTTTTCTTTTTCTTTCACATTCACATTAGCTGGTACTCCTGCTATATCAATGGTTATTACCTTTTGTTTCTTTTTTTTTTCAGACAAGACTAAATCTGTTCTCCTTGCCTCAATCACACTATCATATTGGATGTTCATATCGCATAATAACTTCATATTATCACTCTCCACCATTCTTTCTGGAACATGCTTTTGCCATTTTTAATTAAGTTCCAACCCTCCTTTCTCGCATATATCTCAATGGACCTTTCTCGCAAGATTGTCATGACGCCTCTTGTACTCCTTATGAACAAACTTACCGGAACTCGATGTGTTTTATACCCTCACTTCTCTGTCCCCACAATTAATATAGGGGTCCTTCCGTCGCTTTATAAATGTGACATTTCACATAATTTGTCCTGGGCGATTATTATTATTATCATTATTATTATTATTATTATTATTATTATTATTATTATTATTATCCTGTATGAACTTTTGATAGCAATTAAATTACGTTTATTATTCAAGTATTACGATGTAACCAACAGTAAAAAAAACCTCTAAAACCATCATTCCCTCCTTCCGTCTCCGCAATATATCGTCATATCAACAGCTAATGGCCGACCGATTTTAGTAGTTTAAAATCCCAAAACAAAAACGTTTACATGTGACTCTTATGAATTAAAGCGCGGTCCCATTGCTACATACGACGATGTTAAAGTAGACATTCACTTTTCGGTCTAAATGATACCGCGTTTTAAAAAAGCTTCGGTTCTTGTCCAAGTATGTAGCCAAATTTTTTGGATGGATAATATTATCTTTACTACTATATAAAAGAAAATTTGCGTGTGTAAGTGTCTGGGTTTGTGAGTTCGTTTCCTATAGACTCGAAAACGGTTGGGCCGATTTTTTTGAATTTCATACGAAAGTACGTTATGTGTTTGGGACTGTTCTCAGATAGGTTATGCATCGAAATGCTTTCAATAAGTGTCAATAATCTAAAATCGATATATTCCGAAGAAGAAACAGGCGATTTTAACCTAAGTTAATACCTTACACAGCCTAACCTCATAAGTGCATTGTAGAAGTTCTATGGCCACATAAGCCGAAAGGTTTCGACATATAAAATCAACAGTAGTTCCTTTGATATGACAGGACCGCGTTTGAAATTAATGTTTTTGTTTGGAGCATAATTGGAGCATGATGTTTGACTTTTGAATTTAAAACTTTAATTCAAGTCATTAGATATATAAATTTCATCAAATCAACAGTTCAATGTTGACTACAATGTATTGTTGATTAAGTCACTGCGGTGAGGCATATGTGAAGTTTCCTCCCAGTGCACCACAGTGGGTCTCCAACTAGAGCAGGCAATCAATCGATTTGATTGAAAAAAAAAACGGCGATTTCACCGATTTCGATGACAATAAATATATAGGAGTGTGAAACATTCGTTGATCGTTATTATATCCCGAGCCACGTCAGGTGTTCCTGCTAATATATATATATATGTGTGTGTGTGTGTGTGTGTGTGTGTGTGTGTGTGTGTGTGTGTGTGTGTGTGTGTGTGTGTGTGTGTGTGCTCTATGAATTCAGATAACAGCCGTTTAAACTTTCAAGTAGGAGTGGTCACTTATCGGCCCAGATTGCTCATGTAAGGGCATGTGTATTTTTTCTTTAGAGCTGTCTCCGAGAAATTATTAGATGTCTTTTAAATCTAGTTTCATTGAACTTTCGCCAGAGCAGAATACTTTTTTACTGCATTCAAGCCATTTCGTTACCAGATTTGATATACAACACACTGCTGTTATAGTGCGTTTTCTGTTCATTACAGACTAAAGCTTTACAAATCTTTTGTCATTAAGACATTCATTAAACATGCAATTTCCAGCGCCAAATACGCTTGTTTCTGTTCATTAGCGACATTTTATTGCCTTCAATTTACGTTGCATTCTCAATAAAATAGCACTCGGGGAGTTTTGCTGGCTATTTAATAATCATTATTTTCTCTTCCTCAAAATATTATTTCAGAATTTTTGAATTATGAAAGGAAAAATTGACCTCGCCCCCCCCCCCACACACACACACAAAACTGGTCTTTCTTAATGAGACGTTGGCGAAAAAGATAGTCATTGCCTCAAGCATTCATGCGTCATATGGCATTTGCTTTTAATTCTAGAAGAAACTATAGGTATTTATTTGCTTCCTCACGAAAGCAAAATGTGACACATGGTCGTTTTTAATGTGGGGGAAATCAGCCCCCTAAAAAGAGGCACTCAGGAAGTGGGTAAAATAAAATTTGCCTTAGTATAGAAGGGTTTCTCCTCTATAGACTAAGGACAAATTAACCTAAATGCATCAGAACAGATACTACACTGTGATCTTAGCCCAAAGTAGAAATGATAATGTTCCCAGTAAAGGTGACCGTGCCCAAGTAGTTAACGACACGAACTAACAATCCGCGTGTACCGTTCAAATTCAATTTGTTTTTATAGAAACACATTTGCTTATGATATCCGTAACCTTTAAAATTCTTTGAATCCGATGAGAATGAGTCTCCTTGCTGCTCCAGATTCTTAGAGACTAAATAGAAAGTACCAGTCAAGAATCCGTTCTTTTACAATCAGCCAGACAGGTGCGGGACCAGAAACTGGCTCAGTATCTGTCGGAATGAAGTATGCCGCCTGGGTATCACTCAGGAGGTCCATCCTTCCAAGCCTTGCCACCCGACTTTCGGGTGGAGCAATTTTATTGCTTGTTGCTGGAGACGCCCCGACCGGGGGATACCAACGTGGATGCCCAGGCAACTTTTGCTAGGCAAGCGTGTCCCCCTTTAGGAGACCTTGCTTGACATCCCCACTTCCCCGACCTTGTGTCACATAATGGTGGGTGGGTCGGCAGCGTTTAAATCTCCAACCTTCACGACAGTACTCGACGTCGTTTTCGAAAAGAATTCTAACTAGAAAGCTATCGGAAAAACCAGTGCCAAAAATGGAATCATCTGATTCATAAAAAATGAATGAATGAATTTTACAAGCGTATAGATTGTGTATGCGTGTGTAAATATTATGTGGGTGCGTATATGATGAGAAAATAGTGCGCCATTCATATATTGATGTCAAGTTTTCAAAAGTTCCAATTGTGTACAGCAATCATACAACTATATTTTCTAGCCTTATTTTCACCAGCTGAAAGCAGTTCAAACTGCCGAGTCATATAACAAAATATTGGAAGCCATTAACATCAGAGAAGAACATTATGTACCTTATCAATATTTTTACCCAAAATATATTTTTAATTGTCTATATTATCTCTTTTTTTTTAATTCGCATAAAATTTGAGTTAATAGATCAATAGTGTTTATATTAAATACTTATTGTCATATACTAGAGTTCAAAATGTATATTTTAATAAATGTTCCGAACTACCTTTTGAAAAAATAGCATACATACATTCATACAATCGTTTTCTCTTGAGGAATAAATCCAAGATGATGTCGAAGGTTTCTTTAGTGATTTTTTATCAAAGAAAATCATTGACAAATCTATATTTTAATACGATAGCGTGTGTGTTCTTTTGTGTGCCATGCTTACATCCGGGTCGTTTAATTTCTATGTTCTTTTATTTCTTGTCATAAATAATTTTACCAAGAATTCTTCATAAGTTTTGGTTTCGGTTTCGACTATAGCTGATGGCCTTTAAATCATTTATATTTTATAAATAACTAGCGAGGGGTACCAGGCGTTGCCCGGGTGTTTGGGGGGGGGGGGGTAATAAAAAGTAAGTATGAGGATCGAACTCGAACCGTTGAGGCAAAGTTGTAAATTAAAGTGTGAAAAAAAAAGTGCGATGTTCTCTATTGCCCCACGCGAGATGCTAACGGAAAGACGTTTGAATTTATTTAATTAGTTGGATTTAGCAGGTGCCCGTTTTAAATGAGGTCAAGTTTTGACTGCGGGATGGTATTCATTTACTGCTGAACGTCCCCCCCCCCCGAAGATGTTATAGGAAAGAGACTAACCCACATGCGACGAGCGACAAATATTGAATATTTATCTTCCCGAAATCGACCAAATTAAATAGACAGGCGAGTTTCGCTGTTAACTGTGAGATATTACGATTTGTATGTGATATAAAAAGTTTTAAAAAGTTGTGAACCGACCGACCGCTTCTCTGAAAGAAGTCTTTTGTAGACACATAGGAAACGCGAACACACACACATAGATACATACATACATACATACATTTTCGCTTTTATATTTATAGATTTTATCAAAAATTCTTCATAAGTTTTGGTTTCGGTTTCGATTATGACTGAAGGCACTCTAGTTATATATATATATATATATATATATATATATATATATTTTTTTTTTTTTTTTTTTTTTTTTTTTTTTTTTTTTTCATAAGTTTTTATTTTGGATTCGATTCAAGCTAATGCACCCAAGTCATATAGGTATATTTTTATTTTTTAAATCGCAACTTTATAGCATATCGCAACTTTATAGCATATAAAAATCTATAGAACATTAACTCTATAATAATATATACGAAATCTGGAAGAATTAAAATATCATATTTAAGTGCACTTTACGATCGGGCTTTACCGGGCGTCTATGCTAGCTTAGATAAATACGTTTGCAGTTTTCACAAAAAAGCTACAATAATATCAGAGCGTCTCCATTTACATTTACCATCTACATTATACCAACATCAATATATTACATATGAATGAGTCCCCTGTGGAATTTCCACAGGTCCTGCTAGTTAATAATTATTGTAGCAAGACACATCTGTAGCAATAACGTAACAAGCAAAAAAAAACTTTTTTTTATAATAAACTAGTGAGGGACGCCCGGCCTTGCCGGTCGTAAATTACGCTTGATGTATTTTAATTCATGCAGATTTTGTATTTATTATTAGAGAATCAATTCGTTATTTAATATTATATATATATATATATATATATATATATATATATATATATATATATATATATATATATATATTAAAAGGCTTAAAAAATAATTAGGTGCCATCAACTAGAGTCGAAGCCATTTAGCGCTCCAGCCGCGTTCACTACCATTGGAGCTAACTTGACAGATACATAAGTAAGTTAAAATTAAATGACTTTTAGCAATGTTTAGTTTACGCATGCGCTAACTAATAGAGATGTCAGCAAGTTGAAATAAACATTTTGCATTTCAACTTGCCGATTTCTGTATGCGTTATTCATGCATCCAAAGTTTTTAGTCGTTACAAAATATCCTTAGTGTACGATTACTATTTCCTGTTAATTTCAGTGTTACGTGGCCAATAGTTTCAGAGTTTAGCGGTTAAATATTTAAACACAGACAGACATTCATACATGCATTCACTGTTTTTTTTTATACAGAAGACTAAAATTTCATCGTATACTTTTTGGTTGAAGCAAACTTTTAAAGACAATATTTATTATTATATAAAAGGAACTTTGCGTATATGTGTGTCTGTGAGTTCGTTCTCTATGGACTTTAGAAAGGCTGGTCCAATTTTTATGAAATTTCGCACAAAAGTACTTTATGAACCTGGCAGTGTTCTTAGATAGGTTTTTTATTGGAATGTCTTCGATAAGTATCGATAATCAAAAATCGAAATAATCCGATGAAAGAATCAACAGGCGATTTTGACCAAAGTTAACACCTTACACTGCCCAATATCACAAGTGCATTTGAGAAGCTTTTATTACCACACAAGCCGAAAGGCCCGACATATAAAATCAACAGTAGGTTTTTTTTATATATCAGTCGTGGGTTCGGAATGAATGCTTCTGTTTAGAGCACAATTGAACTATGATACTAGACGTTTTCATTTTAAATTTTTATCCAAGCCATTATATATTTTAAAAATTATAAAATCTACAGTAGATTCTCTATTGTGCAATATATACTACAATGAATAGTGGACTAAGTCATTGCGGAGAAGCATGTGAAGCTTCCTCTTGGTGTGACGTAATGGACCCCAAACTAACCAATCAATTTGATTGAAAAATAGGCGATTTCACCGATTTCAATGACAATAAAATCTGGGAGTATGAAATATTCATTGATCATCATTCAACCCCGGGCAACGTCGGGCCTCTCTGCTCGTGCTTTCTATGCATATTTCGTTCGAGAAAACATATTTCGATTCAATATAAATTCCTTATTATAAAAAAATAAATGATAAGGAATAATAATAAAATTCATTAAAATTTAAATTTCACCATCTCAAATTCATCTTTAAAATTGAGCCAAGGTATGGATTGAAGAGAGAAATCGAGCCAACTCTTTTCACAGCATTGTAATATAACATAGTGGGGTACCAAAACGTCGTATGTTAAAATCAAACAGTCATATATTACATAGTTGTCAGCACCAACCAGCCATTATATACCACGTTGCCTTGTATATACGTGTCACTAAATGTCTATTGTGGTTCTTCACTACCTGAACCATATGTTTCCTTTGTGACCTATTTGGGTTTGTGATGTGTATATACTTGATCAGTCTATTTACGGCCGGTGGTCAGTCTAAGTGTTCTACGCGCGCGCGCGTGTGTTTGTGTGTGTGTTTGTGTGTGTGTGTGTGTGTGTGTGTGTGTGTGTGTGTGTGTGTGTGAGACATATGTATTTCGACATACATTTTTCGGCAGCTTTAGCCCTTTCTCTTTTGGTCCACCTGAGAATTTCACCTGTTCTTGGATGGAAGCTGGAACCTGTTGGACTCCAAGACGATGAATGGTTTTATGTAGTTGTTATTTCACTTCCGAGGTGTCGTTCGTAGAATAAATGGTCAGTCATCTTTGCTTGTGAATTTCTCTTATTCTCCATTTAGAAACGTAACACCTCCTTCCCATGGAGAGAGGAAGACAACTGTGAACCCATCCGCTTTGCTTGACGCCCGAATTCCAACTCCAACTCTATGTCCAGCTAACTAGAACACGTGACAGACAGACACGTCAACTTCCGGTCAGCTGTTTTACAGCTTCCGGTGCAACTTGCCCAGTTTACAGTTTTACATATTTTGAAGACTTTATCAAAACATGGTTCACATTTCCTCACTTATTTCGCCAGTTAGATAGACAGACAATTTCTAATCTGCTCAACCAACTATATTACATTCCTTCCCTTCCTTTTGTTCAAAATGTATACCTAATGGATGCATTGACAATCCCTATTTTTTATTCCTCTTTCTTTATATTCTGTTAATTCTTGGCGTCCTTTTTCCCCCCTTTCGCTCTCTATGTCTGAAGTCTTAAAATTTCACTTAACCCCCCCCCATCCCTCCTGTTTAAATTTAACGTTTTATTTTTATAAAAAAAATATATATTTCTGCAATTCTCCATTTTAGAACCAGACGCTGCCAATTGTACACATTTTTATTATGTCGCCTAACGAGGACTTTCGGTCGTGATCGACCAATTTCCTGAAACATTTGTATGTTAAGCGACTATTTAATATTTGTCTATATAAATAAAAATATATTTTGCTCTTTTTATTGACCACTCTTTATAACTTCGTTTTGTATTGACGAGGTTTTCCTCTTGAATACCTTTTAACTTATATATATATATATATATATATATATATATATATATATATATATATATATAAGTATTTAATAATTGTGTGTGTATGTATAATTTTAACCAAAATTTACTAATTTAATTCTGATAATGGTCATATACTAATGAAACCAAAGTCAATAATTATCGACCCAGTATATGGGGCTCAACGTCTATCAGTTTTAATAATCGAGTATATATATATATATATATATATATATATATATATATATATATATATATATATACTAGCAGGCTACCCGGTGTTGTCCGGTGAATTTCATTTTGGCCACCATTCATGGCGTCATTTGCTATGACGTCATATCATATATTATATATGCTATGACGTCGTTCTGAACAAACAAACGAAACTGACAGCAATACGGATTTATTGTAATATATACATATGCGTGTGTATGTGTGTGTGTGTGTGTGTGTGTGTGTGTGTGTGTGTGTGTGTGTGTGTGCAAGTATCGTGGGAGAGAATCCCAGCAAAGTGTTCAATTATAAAGAAAATATAAAAATACGTGCGTAATATTTATTTTGTGTGCGTGTCTGTGTGTCTGTGTGTCTATGTGTGAAAATGAATTTATGTGCAACATATTTTGTTACATAATGGAGTGGATGGGTTGTGTAGTGGATATTTTAGCGCTTATAAGCGATTATGCAGAAGGGACTGTACAATGCCAGAGGAGCTCAAGGGATTTAGTCTGATTGGAATAGGAAGCTAATAAGTGGCGTATGTACGATATGTGCTCTACGACAACAACGGAATTCTGGAATGAGTCTTCAAAGAGTTACTGACCAAGCGACTATGTACGTGAAATATGGTCTAATAAATTGGCTATAAGGTGACGGGTTTTGTACATAGACACACACACACACACGCACACACACACACACACACACACACACTCTCTCTCTCTCTCTCTCTCTCTCTCTCTCTTTCTCTCTCTCTCTGATTCCTTTCGAAAAAATCTCCACTTAAAAATGTTCCTGGATATGACCTTAAACTATACCCGATGGTGAGGCCCCAACTTGCGGGCCTTGGGAAGTGTGGGGCCACCCTTTAATTGCCATTGCTCCCAGGTCCACTCTGACCCGGAGTGGTAGTACCTGTTAGAGTCCCAACAATGGGTTAAATAGAAACTGACATGAAAAAACAAATATATTCTATTGAAAAATATTTCTTCAAAATAAATGGATTCAATATTAAATAACCTGATTAAATAACCTGAAAAGGGTTGATATGCCATAAAACAAAAACAGTCAACCACTTAAAAAAGATGTATTTGGGACGTATTTAGCGGCGTGTAACTCGAATATCCTCAAACTATATTTCCGAATTAATTGCATAATTATTTTTCAAAAATATGCTTGACAAAGTAAGATTTTCAGCATTTGGTCAAGGAAAGGCAATGAATTTGATATCCACAAACTTTGTTCGAAAACATCCGTTAATTTCCCACACTCTTTATCTGTGCCTAAACTTAAACGTAGATTCCAGGAACAAAGTTTTTTTTCTTAGTATGGAACGCCTGAGAAACTCTCTTCCGTTTGCCTGCTTTCCAGCTGACTACCATATGGTTATCTTCAAGTCCAATGTAAACAAATTCTTGATGAGCCGTCCCCTTAAGTAATCCAATTTACTAAATTTCCACTACTAACGATTACTACGATATTGTCCTATTGACTGCTGTACACTCATTAACCCTTATCCTCAAGTGGCATCGGGGCCTTGATAAGTGTTAATTCTTTGTAAAAAAAATAGTTGTAAATCGACTAAATGTTTTTAAAAAAATAAATGATTATGACAAAATTTTACACCCTAAAAACACTGCCTATCTCAGCTAGTATTAGGAAAAAAACATTAGTTTCTGATTATTACTATTTGCTGTTGGCAAAATATTTGAATAAAATAATCTATAATATAAATCTCACCTGTCTGTTTTAATTTATGCATGTATGTATGTATGCATGCATATATGTATACCTAAAACTTTCGCCAGAGGCGATGAATTTTCATGAGATTGGTATCATTTTGAAACTCGACGTCTCAGACGACAAATATTGAAAAATTGGCCAAAAACTTTAATTCCTTCACCCTCAACTGGACAGTTTTCTACAAGGAGGAATCGATTTTTTTGCAAGCTATTTTTGCAAGTCATTGTACCGGTTGGATTGTCTTACTTCCGGTCGCATCATGGAATAGTGGTAAGACGTCAGATATTCTTTCATTTTCTTTTTCGCCTTCGCATCACGGGTTCGAGCCTGCATGCCTACAACCACTTTCTTTTCTTTTTTTTTTCTTTTTTTGGCTCAACACACACCTCCAAGCATCCGGGCAACGCCGGGTACCCAGGCTAGCATTCTATAAAGAACAGTTGAAAATAAGTTATACACTATCTACTATGGCTATATAATTCATATCTAGAAAACGGAGCTATTAAACCTGACATGATGCTGATATGAAACAAGAAAGTGAATGAAGTAACCTTAGTGGAAGTTAGTGTCGCCAGTGGTACTGGGATGAACAAAGATGAGATGGAAAAGATTACGAAATACCAACATCAAGCGAAACTTGAACCCGAAAAAGACCTCCATATTTCCAATAACTATAGGAGCAACTGGACTCATGAAAAAGAATTTCAAATACTACTTTGCAAATATACCCGGTGAACCAAATGCGAGGAAGATACAAACAACTGCGCTCAAAGTAACGTTTAGAATCTTAAAAGGATCTCTTGGTTGGAATTTATGAGATAGCGGGTAAATATCAAGCATCCATTAGGATACTCCATCCCTTGTTAGAACAAAATGATAAGAAAATAAAAAAAAATTAGATGTAAGGACTGAAATGATTAAAATAACACAAATATATTTCTATAATGATAATTTAAGGAAATTGTGTGTATATACGTACGTTATCACCTCTCCTAACTGTTGTTTTAAAGAAAGGATCGCCCGACCGCTGAAAGCACTATTCCAAAAAGTAAAATGTTGTCGCTATTATGTCGAGCGTGAAACTCGAATTAAAATACACTTCACGGATCTTCAAATAAGGATCAAAATGTAATATCTGTTCTGCCAAGGGTTAGTATAATAATATCGTGCAATTCATCGAAACCCAGGCTTCTCTACTTTCATCATAAACGTTCTGAACACTATCACACCCAATTAAAATGAAAAGCTCTCGTCTTGGGGAATCTCCATGTCTTGAAAAGCTTCTAGGACTGACCTTCACTCCTGATCTGAAATGGAACACATACATCAAATCTGTTGCCAAGATCGCTGAAAAACAGTAAGATCACTCTATCGCTCCAGTAGGTATATTACTGCCGATGCAATCCTCTATCTGTATAAGAGCCAAAATATGTTAAAATGGGGAACTGTTGCCACATCTGAGCAGGAGCTGCTCGGCGCGCCCTACCCAACCTTCATAAAGTTTAAAACCAGTTTCGCAACCTAGTAGCTGATGCCCTTTTCTCCGCCCTGCAACCTCTTTCTCTCAGAAGAGACGTTGCGAGCCTGTCTCTGATCTATCACTATTTTCATGGCAAGTGTTCGACTGAATTCCGATATATGGTCCCCTCTTGCCAAACTTTCACAAAAACATTCGACTAGCTAAAACAATTATATACAGCTTCCCCTATTCTCTATTTGTGCCTAAATCTAAACGCAAATCCCAGGAACAAAGCTTCTTTCCCAGAACTGCTCGCCTGTGGAACACTGTTCCGCCGGCCTGCTTCCCAGTTGAATACAACACTTCAAATCCAATATAAACAAGTTCTTGGTGAGCCTTCCCAATAAATAATCAAATTTTACCCGATTTATACCATTACCGATTCAATAATCGTTATACCCGAGTGGCTTTGAGGCCTTGATAAATGGTGACACCTAAGAAGAGAAAAACGTTTTGCGCACGATGTCAATAAAATCGAAATATCTAGCAAACTCCTACAAAGGCTTTGCAAGTATTCCGCAACCATAACCAGATATATTCTCAAACTAAATTAACTAGAGTACTTGGATGAGTATGTTTCAGTTTGAACAAAGGACGGTATAATAATATCGTCGGGTCTGCGTTCGCGATATACCTCAATAGAATGGAAATATTTTAAAGCACTGCTCTCCAGATTTTCCTCCATCCACCTCTATACTATTTATCTTCTATCCTAGATACCCCAAATATTCCTTTCCTAATGTTTCTATCGCTAAACATCACATTTCTTATATGTTACCTAGCACCCCCTATTCTCTTCTGATGAGAAGCATTATGCTTCGAATTACCCAGGTATAAAGAGCAGTTATATTACTAATATGATGACGCTATATATGTGCAAAATAATGAGTGATACAATTGGCAATTAATAAGTATAATTTTTTTCCTAAAATTTTGTACATTATGAATTTTAAGAGATTGTCTGTCAATGATGTTTTAAATAATAAAAAATGCAGATTTCTTCATCAAATATATTACAATTTTGATATAGTAATTGATTGGTGTGATGAAAACTCAGCGATGAAGATATGACACATTTGCAATAGCACGGCGAGCGAAGTCATTTCCAATGCATAACGTCCGAACATTGTGCTTTATCAGATGTGACATTAATGATCCAGAGATACAGTTTCTGTTGTTGGCCTCCCTTTCAAAGAAGCGATGGGGAAAAATTTGCATCTGATTTAAATATATTGATGTGATGAACAACTACGGCGTATAATTATGGTAAAATCGTTCAAATTATGGCCGATCGATTTACACCGAGCAACTGCTGACCCTCCAGGAGGAGGGAAGGCGGTGTCTTTCCTCGGAGAAATTGATGATACCATAGGAATAAAATAAACGTATTGACAATTTCAACACATACAAAACGCACACAAAGAAATGTTCGAGACTTGTGAAAATTTCATGACTCAGAATCAAGAATATTTGTTGCCTGTTCATTTTCGTTTCAAAGCAAGATTTGCATCTCAGTTGAACAATTGTTGTTTAAAACATATATCTTAACCAAGCTTATTTAGTTTCGTTCTATTTCAGAATAAGTGCAGGCCTTATGTCAAAAATAATTGGAACAAATATGCTTCGCTAGTGTTAGCACTAAGATATAGCATTCTCAGTTCCCATTGTTGAATACTCTCTAACTGTTCACTGTTTATCCCATCTGATTTGGCACTATAGCTACGTAACTTCCCTCAGTTCCTGTGTTCATTTCTGGTAGCCTGGAGACAGAATATCAGATTGATTTTATGGCTGGATTCGAACATTTCGACTGGCAATAAGTGTCACTTCGTAAACTGATGACTGCGTGAGCACAAAATACAATACTTGTGTCTGTAGGTTTAAATAAGTATTGTTTTTAGTTTATTAAAAATATATCATCGTTATAAAATGACCTTTTAATAAAATATACTTGAGCTGTTTTAGGGAATTAAAAACAGCTGTCAACCTAAGCACAAATGCGAGATTCCGAGTTTCCGTTGTGGAATACTCTCTGACTGTTTGCCGTTTATGCTTGCATTTGTAGATGCATAATTTCCCTCAATTCCTGTGCTAATTTCTGGTAGCCTTAACATAGAACATCAGTCTACAAGTAAAGTAATTAATTCTTTCAATTTTTCTTCTTCCTTATACACTCACACACGCACACACACACACACATATTACTATGCATTCCAAAACATCTCTGTTGCTTAAATATATTAGAATTGATATTAAAAATGTACGAAATCCATCTGAGCTTTAAGTTTAAAAGTTATTGCCATTGTTGTTATGTATTCCTGAATAACATCGAGTTTATGTTCTTCTCTATTTGAGCTCAGATAATGAAACCGATGCCTGTTTATATTCATTCCGGTGCAACACTGATTTTCCTGTCTTCTCCTACATTCCAGTATAATTAGAATGAACACTTTTTAGTTCATACATTGCTGTGCAACGCTGAGTTAGTTTTCTTCGATGTCCATTCTTGCGCCTTCCTTTTCCGCGACAATAATATAATGAAACTATGTCTGAATGTATTCCTGATCAATAACGAGTATTTTGTCTCCTCATCTCCCAGTAAAAATTTTTCATAAACCAGATACTGGTTTATATATATTCCCGAATGACATCCACTTCCTGGCCGTCTCCTTTCTTCTCGGTCACAATAATATACTGCAACTTAGATTCGTTTGAATGTACCACCGGGTAACACTGAGTATCTCATCTTCCTCTTACCCTCACCTCTACGGTGAAACAGATATTGGTTTATATTTAGTCCCGGGCAACACTGATTTTCTTGTTTCCTTTGGTCTCTCTCTCTCTCTCTCTCTCTCTCTCTCTCTCTCTCTCTCTCTCTCTCTCTCTCTCTCTCCCTCTCAATAATATAATGAAACCTATATTTGTTGTAATATAGTTCCTGGTAATATCGAGTATCTTGTTTCTCCATTTACGCCAGCTCAGTACTCTAATGAAACAGATAATGTTTATATTTATTAATTATCTGCACTCATTTCTTTTCTCTTCCCTCTTTGCCACAATAACAGATTATGATAATGATTTATATATATATTCTCAAGTGACGTCAAGTTTCTTCCCGTCTCCTTCATTCTACGCCACAATAATATAATAAAACTTATTTGTTTAATGTATTCTTAGGAACATCTCGCCTTCCTCACACCTAGCTCAACGCTGTAACAGAATCGAGATCTGTTTTAAGTTATTTCCTGAATTAAAAGAAATTAGCTGACACATACAGAGTTGCTTTACCTATGGTATTTTTTACATAGGCATAACCACTTATCAAGGCCCAGAGACCACTCGAGGTTAGAGGTTAAAAGTGTACAGTAGTCAATTGGACAATATAGTAATAGATAGTAATGGAAATTCGGTAAAGTTGTAAACTTAAGTGGAACGGCTCATCAAAAACTTGTTTACGTTGGACTTGAAGACAACCATATTGTAGTCAGCTGGAAAGCAGGAAAACGGAAGACAATTCCACAGGCGTGCAGTTCTAAGAAAGAAGCTTTGATCATGGAATCTACGTTTAGGTTTAAGCACAGATAAAGAGTGGGGGAATTATTGATAGTGTTTTCAGCTAGACGGGTGTTTCTTGTGAAAGTTCACGAGGGGAGACCATAGATTGAAGCTCAGTCGATCACTTGCCATGGAAATAATGATAAAGCAGAGACAAACTGACAACATCTCTTCTGTGAGAAAGAGGTTGCAGAGAAGAGAAAAGGGCATCTCCTACGAGGCTATGAAGTCTATTTTGAACTCTATCAAGGCAGGACAAGTATTTTCTAGCAGCTCTTGATCAGATGTGGCAACAGTACTCCATCCTTGGACGTACCTATTCAGCATATATTCCTTACCCAATGCACAACTGTATTTATACACGCACCTGCATTACCTAGCATATTGAGCCCTTTTGCATATAGCATATACTATTTACTACTACTACTACTACTACTATTACTATTACTATTATTATTATTATTATTATTATTATTATTATTTCATAGTAGTCTCAACCTTACGATGTTTTTAGTTGGATTTTTTCTTGAACATCAAGCCAATTCCTTTGACTTTAGGCATTCAAGTTGTATTAACACTATCGCCGTTCCTAACAGGCAAGCCTTTTACAAAATTGAAAAAGAATTTGTCTTGTAAATTTAATTAAGCTATTTATGGTGGCTTTCTGTTATTGTCCCAAGCGTTTCAATTACAATGGCAATCACCTTGACTGTCATACAGTTCGAGGTGTTGGCATTGTATTTTAATTATGGTTTCATAGCAATCGCAACTCTCTGATGTATTTATTTATTTATTTATTTATTTATTTATTTATTTCTCAGCTTTGGTTTAGACATTCAAGTTATGCCTTAACACTTTCACTGTTACCAACAGGCAAGCCTTTTGTAAAATTGGAAAAGAAATTGACTTGTCAGTCTGATTAAGCCATTTGTGGTGGCTTTTTTGTTATAGTCCCCCAGCGTTTCAATCACAATAGGAATCACCTTTTCTTTACATTTCCAGTTTAACTAATTCCTATTTCAGATCTAGGTATTTTTTTCTTGTTCTTTTTCTTGCATTCTGGTATCAAAAGGGCAGGCTACGTCAATGATTGAGCAAGTTCTCTTGTTTTTATTTAGTAAAATTGTGTCAAGTCTGGAGTGTTCAAAGACCTTATTAGTCTGTATGCACATATCCCAAAGAAGTTTGGAATTGTCGTTTTCTGAATCGCTTCTGGTTTCTGCTCATATCACTTCTCATTGTGGTCTAAACCGTAGAGTTTGCACATATTCTAGTGTAGGACCTGAGCGACTTTGTCGTGTCTCCATTTTTTATATTGATGTTGAGCTAGCATAGAGCATTCTGATACAATATGCGTTAATATTTCTTCCCTTTCATTACACATTCTGCACATCGGTGATTCTGCAGTTTTGTCAATGTAGCGTTTGATGGACCTAGTGCAGGTGGATTGTTCTTGGGCTGCCATTAATGTGCTCTCAGTAGATCTTTTAAGATCTCCTTTCACCAACCAATTCCAGCTGCCGTTATCTCTAAATTCAGTATCCTTAAAGAATACACTATGTAGTTTCTTTCCAAATATTCCCTCTCTCTCTCTCTCTCTCTCTCCCTCTCTCTTGTAAATCTCTGACCTTCATGTAGAAGAATTTCATGGCTTTGAGAAATATATTTAGTTAGATTTTCTTCTTCTACATTTACATCTTCAACGCTAAGTAAACCTCGACCATCTTCCTTCCTAGGTAGATACTATCGATCTACATCCCGTTTCTTAGCAAAGGCCCCATAAATTGTAAGCATTTTACGTATTTTTGTGTCCAAATATTTTAATTCATCTATATTCCAGTCAAGTATAGTATATTGAATGATGGCTACTCTTCTGGCGTTGATGTCGTATATTGTTTTTCGACTATGGAGGTGTGATTTAAGAATAACCCTTAATCTTCTGTTGTACTCGGCTATAACCTTCCGATAATCTTATCCGCTTCCAGCATCCCCAAATACTTGTAGTCTCTCTCGCTGTCAACATTCTTTATCAGATCTGTTGTCGGAAGTTTAAGATTATCTAAGTGGACTAGCTTGCCTCTTTTCATCACAAGAATAGCACATTTGAAGATGCCAAATTCCATCCTTATGTTATTAGTAAGCAATCTGATCGTGTCCATCAAGGAATCAAACTGGTTCTCATTCTTTCCAAAAACTTTAAGGTCATCCATAAATAATAGATGGTTAACTGTAGAAAGTCCTTTTTCGGTTTAATACCCTGCTTTCATAGTCTGTAAAAGAAATGTCAACGGGATCAAGCTGATGACAAAAAACAGGGGAAAGACCATCACTCTGGAAGATCCCTCTCTTAATTTTCACTTTACCTAATACAACATTTCCTGAAGTTAAATTGGTTTCCTAATTCTTCATGTTATTTGTTATAGATGTTCGGATGTTAGGGATTATTCCGAAAATTTCCAAACAGTTGAGTATCAATGAAAGTGGAACCATGTCAAATGCCTTCTTGTAGTCTACCCAGCCCATGACAAGGTTGGTAGATCTTCTTTTGCAGTTTCTTAGAATCATTTTATAGATCAGAAGCTGATCCTTGGTGCCTTGTGATCTTTTTCGGCAACCTTTCTGTTCTTCAGGCAGCAAATTGTTTTGGTCCAAATGGCCATAGATACTTTCAGACAGTATGCTAGTGAAAAGTTTCTACATGACTGAGAGGCAAATGATTGGTTTAAAGTGTGTCACTTAATCCCCTTTTATCTTCTCTTTCATAATCAGGACTTTAGTATCCTTTGTCAGCCAACCAGGGAACCCGTCATGATTTAGTATTATTGCAAGATGTGGGTGGATAGCTGTGAGGTTTTTAAATCAGTATTCCTGGACTCCGTCAGGTCCAGGCGCTTTCCGATTTGAAAGCTTTTTAGCCTTCACCTTCAGCATCTCGACAGTGACTGTTATGTTCATTTGTTGGTCCGTTCTAAACACCTCCCTTTTAGTATCTGCATCGTCTTGGTGTTTTTCTTCCTTTTTCCAAGGTGCCTTCCAGATGCGATTCATCAGCATTAGGTACAACCTTTTTCCCTATTTCAATTCCTTCTAGTTGGTTAAAAGGTTTTTGATTATTCTCAAGCAGTTTGTTCTGCCGATATTGCTCAGTTCTGTCACTGTACTGTTTAACTTTGGCAGTTTTAGCTGTGATTTGTTGTTTCATTTCTTCAATTACACACTGAAAACTTTTTTATTGTATGCTAAATTTTTGATTTAATTTATCACATACGCGCTGACTTTTGAGTTTGCCATCTCCGGCAGTTTGTACTCTGCTTAGGTCTTTTCGAAGTTGTTTTATTTGCTCATTAAGACATTTCCGCCACCAGGGCTCCTTCTTTTCTTCTTTTTCCCCGTTTTCCCACTCCAAGCAACATTAATACAGTATTAGCAGCAACTTTAATGATGATAATCCACTGTTCTAAATTATTTACTGGTAAAAATGGCAGGACTTCATTCACCTTGGTAATAAGAGATTTTAGTCTTTCCAATTCACAAATCAACGGCTGTTCTAAATCGCCAGTTCTTACCTTCTCATCTACCAATCTGAAGATGTCAATCTCTTCTTTCATCTGCACGTGTTCAATCATAAGGTTAACAATTGTTTCTGGTGTTTCTGTGTAAAGAGTCTGATTCTTGAAAGGTTGAATATTTTCATTTACAGTTTTCATAGTTCTTTCTACATTCGACTCTTTATCAAACTCATCATATTTATTGATATCCACGTTCTCTTTCTTAATTTCCTTTTTCAGATCTTCAATTTCAGGGGCAAATAGCCATCCATTTGTTCTTATTACACGGGCTTGTCCTGCAAGTTTTTGCTCTGTTATTTTAAACAGACTTAGTTCATTCCATATTTGGTGTGTTTTTTTTGTTTTGTTTTTTTTTTGTTTTTTTTTTTCTGTATTGCCTTTTAGGTGCACCACTCTCCGGATAACACTTCATTACAATTTTATTTAAGGCTTTAGTCCAATTTGTTCTAGCGATAGTGTTTCGAGGATTTCTCTGGATGACGGCCTCGTTCTTTCCCCTGCCGGACATGGGACCTACACTTGATGTTGATGTTCTGGGTCTTGATCTTGATGTTGATGTTCCCTGGTATTTTTATTGAGATACCACATCAGAAATGTTCACCTGAACTAAAGGCCCATATTGTTGTTGTTGTTGTTGTTGTTGAAAATTTTATTATTATTATTAATTTTGTTGTTGTTGTTGTTGTTGTTGTTGAAAATTTTATTATTATTATTATTATTAATGTTGTTGTTGTTGTTGTTGTTGAAAATTTTATTATTATTATTAATGTTGTTGTTGTTGTTGAAAATTTTATTATTATTATTAATGTTGTTGTTGTTGTTGTTGTTGAAAATCTTAGTATTATTATTAATGTTGTTGTTGTTGTTGTTGTTGAAAATTTATTAATTTTATTATTATTGTTGTTGTTGTTGTTTTTGTTGTTGTTGTTATTATTGTTATCTACGAACAACATTGAAATCTTTTCTAATATCCAACCTTATAACGAAACGCATTAAAACCGGGCAACGCCGATTAATTCATCCCTTCCCTTTTTATTCATCCCTTAGAATCATTTGAGGAGAAATGATGTTAATAAGGTCGATGGTACGAAGGGAACCTTGTGAAACGTTTCTCAAATTCTTGAGTAACGCTAACGATTTTCCAAATGACTACATGATAACATTAAAAAGTCGTTCTAGATGTCGATCCCCTGACTAATTCTGTTATGCAAAATAGATGTGCAGTCAATTTGCACAGTCTTTTTAATATAAATACTTAAGCGCTATTTTAGTTTAATCTTGTGTAATTGTCGTTTGAGAATAACAGTTTTTCACCCCAAGTTTTCGTTCTCATTATAAATTTAATTTGAGCATTTTTTTTTTCTTTTCTGGTTGTCTTTCAAACTCATTTCCTAAGATTTTCATTTATTTTAATACTTTATTATTTGTTTTACTTTTGTGACTAAATTTTTTTTTTTTTATTATTAATTAATTTTTTTTTTACGCATAATTTTTATTAGCTTTTCTTGCTTTCGGTCATGTTTTATTCAAAATTTGACCATTCAGATTTGTATTTTGTCAATTATTTTCAGCTTAGCTTCCAGCTTGAATTCAATGAGATCTCATTTCGTCGCCATTCTTTACGTGGCTATCTTAAAACATCTTAAAACCTCGTTTCGCTTTTCTTTGTTAAACGGAAATAATAAAAGTCATATTCACATCGCTTTCCTTTCAGTGTTGGTTATAAAATGTTCTACAGTCCTGTAGTTGTAGTCGCCATTTTCGTTTATTAGTTTTTGACCCCGCCTTGCAACTTGAGTACTTAAGTGTCCTGTATGCTAATCAGTCAATTCATAATTACACATTATCTACATGCCGGGAGTTATAAATACCTTTTTTTTTTTCAACAGTGAATCACGACTTATTATCGTTAACAGACATAAATGGTTGCCCAACAAAAGACAAGGAACACGATCGGAGTACTAACATCGATCAGATAGGGACAAAATTTTATTGATATCGAATTTGAAAACGACCAATTTATAATCAGAAGAGAAGCATTCGTGCGGTAATGTGTTCCGAAGTCGGAAACTCTTTGCAAGAAAGTTCTGTCCATGGAAATTCTACCTTTTATTTACATAGGCATCACCACTTATCAATGCCAAGAAGCCACTCGAGGATAAGGTTAAAGAATTTACAGTAGAAATTATTACAACGACGCTAGACACATGAATGTAGAAAGAAAACTTTTGCTTTTTTATTTTTTGTTTTTTTTTTGTTTTTTTTTCGTTGTGATTGTGAAATGTGTTATTCCTGCTAGTGTTTTTACAAGAAAGAAACAGACATCGATTGCATTTTAAATAACGGAAATATTAAATGGCTTCATTGTTTGAAACACTTGATAACAATTTAAGATTTAACGGTTAGAAAAACCAAACGAGTGTGAAATTGTTTTTCATAAATATTACTATTTATTAAAAATAAAATTACATTCTTTTTTTTTCAAATTTTCGAGTAGAAAAATATTCATCTTCAGGAAATTTGACAGTTTGGTCTTTTTTTTTTCTCTTGTATGCTAAACATCTCAAATCATACCGGGGATTACCACCACCATTGCATACAAAAGGAAGAGAAAGAAAAAAGAAACAAATACAAACTGTTCAATTTCCTGGAGATGAATATTTTACTATTTGAAAATTTAAAAGAACAAAAAAATCAATTTTATTTTTAATAAAGAGCAATATTTACTAAAGACAATTTCACACTCGTCTGGTCTTTCTTAACGTTAAATCTTAACGAAAAGATATGTCAATCTTTGAATAGCAAAACAATACGTAAGCATGGAGATCTCGGTGAAAAAAAAATGCATAATCTCATGTAAACATTAAATACTATATAAATGTCTAATAAAAAAAAAACATACTCGTTTTTCACATCCTAATTTTATTATCGATTAACACATAGCTATACATAATTCTCCCTCCTGTTTTGACAGATTCCAGAACCGACTTAAAAATCTGATGGGTAATTTATCTGTTCTGTTCATTTCAGTCCCTTTGTCACAGAGTAATATTGCAAGCGTTTATGTGCTCTCTTGTTATCTCATAGTAGGTGCTCGACTGAGCTCCAATCTCTGATTCGTCCGTCTAAAACATTCATAGCAAAATTAGGATCACATTAACAACTGTAAAGAAGTTTCATTTCTTCCCTTGTGTACCCTTACCCAATGTACTATTGTATTTCTAAGCACACCTGCTCTATCTCGCGTATTGGGAACTTTTGCATTAAGCATATGCTATTTGCCAAATATGACATTGTAATAATGCTATTATTCTTCCTGGGTAACGCTAAATTTCTTTTCTAGCATCCAACCCTATAACGAAACACATTAAAGCCGGGCAACGCCGAGTTACTTATCTCTTTCCCTGTTCCAATCTCTGACAATAATTTGAGAAGTAAAAATTAATTTAATTAAAATAGAACTCCCATAAACAAAGTGTATTTCCAATATCGTCCCAATCTTGTGGAATACAATACAGCAGAACTGCTTCTCAGCTAACATGATCGTTTTCAAGTTCAATGTCAACAAATTTTTATCGAGCTGCCCACTTAAATAATCGAATTCTGATCACTTAAGCATCCGTGTCCAATCATCTTTAAGATGTTGTTCATCGCCAAGTAGCAATCTCATTAATCCTTATCTTCAAGGTTGTTTATTGTATCTTCACCTTCAAACCAAAAACAGTGCCACGTTGATGTGGGAGGCTACTATCTCAGCAGGGATACCATGTAGAGCAGCAAGGTGTCTGTTTACATTACACTTGAACTGCTGCATGTCAGTATAGTCAGCAGTGGTTCGGAATGAAACTCCAAAATCTTACAGTCCTAGGGAAGAAACTATTAGAATAGAAGGCTTTCTGACACCTGGGAATCTCTACTGTGTAAGGGTGGGATTTTGCTAGTTGTCGGGTCTTCGGGAGTATTTACGTCAAACGGCTACAAGGGCTTGAGGTTCGTCGAATCATCTACCATTAAAAGTTACTTTTTGACCTCTGTAAGCGATGACTTATTAGTATAAATTATGTGTAGTTTTGATTAAGTTCAAAATTTTATTTGAAAACATTTTCTTTTAAACTAAAACGTTTAGTCAAGCTTTTGAATCATTAATACGTTGTTGCCATGCATGCAAGTCGATGATGCCATTCTTAAGAGTGTTAAGCGTTTTTAGGCGGCTTATTGCGCGTCTTCTTGGTTTCAAACACACATATCATCCTAGTAAGGATGACTAACATCCACATTAAGAAAGATGTTAAGCACACCGCATAACTAATCCACAGAAAAAAATCAAAAGAGCTCGGATATATCGGAAGAGCAATGCTACACACGTTATGCAAACTAATATCACCAAATTTAACGGAAAGACATTCCTTTTTCTGTCCGGTATTGTTCAAAATCACTTTTCAGATTTATTTGAGAAAGAAATATTTTTAACTGATTTGTCGCAAGCGATGGGATTACCGGAATGAATCTAGCATAGCGAACTACGAAGTATGTATAATAGTTTTCGGAAGTTTAGGATAAAGTTTTATATTATACTAGCCTGGGGGCCTGGCGTTGCCCGGGTGTTTGGAGGTGTGTGCTTAAAAAAAGTGGTAGTAGGCAGGCAGGTTCGAGTCGCAACAGGTCCTGGATATGACCTTAAACTATATCCGATGATGAGGCCCCAGCTTGTGGGCTTTGGGGAGTGTAGAGCCACCCTTTAATTGCCATTGCTCCCAGGTCCACTCTGACCCGGAGTGGTAGTACCTGTTAGGGTCCCAACTATGGGTTAAATAGAAACCGACTTAAAAAACAAATATACTCTATTAAAAAATTGTTCTTCAAAATTATTGGATTTGGCATTAAATAACCAAAAAGGGTTGATATGCCGTAAAATAAAAACAACCAACCAACCAACCAATCGAACTCGTACCGCGAAGGAGGAAAAGAACGTGAAAAAAAACGTGACGTCTTTGCTGTTGCGTCCGTTGCCAAACCGGAACTGAAGAAGGTTTAAATTAAGGCTAGTCAATCGAAAAGAGGCGATGGCTTTCGGAAATATCGGCGAAAAAACGACCCCTCCCTGTAGAAAATTGCCAATTGATGGTGAAGGAATTAAAGTTTTGGGCCAATTCTTCGATATTTGTCGTCTGAAGGGTTGATCTTCAAAATGATATATATGTTGTGAAAATCTGTCGCCTATGTCGAAACTTTTAGGCAGACACACATACATACATACATACATACATTTAAACTGATAGGTGAGATTTATATTATAGATGTCAGTATACTGAAAGAATTTTACAATTAAGGGAGGTTAGTTGCTCTTATTTGCTTTTAAAAACTTCCTGTTGTTTTTTTTATTCAACAGGTACTCCAATGATCTTTAAATTATAGGTATGGCGTAAATCCTTTCTATGATATTGCGATGTGATATAACTGCTTCAGAAAATGCCATCACTTTATAGCTTATCGTGATTACCTTCGAGTTAACTGAGTTGAGAAAGACTTGAAGGAATCTCCAATCGTAGCCTCGTCAGATGAGTTGGAAGGAGATTTGACGAATTTGGTGTCATCATCTCAACAGATAATAATGATGTTAAAAGAGTCGTCGCGAGGGATTCTTTTTTCGTTAAGTAAAAGCATATTTTTACCATTAAATTAAATGAAGCTAAACGACAGTAACTGACTACAAGAGTGTGCCAAGTTCAAATCTAATTCGTTCCGCAGAAACATTTTCTTCGGGAATGTTGGCAACCTTCATATAGTCCTATGCGAACAATGTGATATGTTGGCAACCTTCATATATTTCTACGCTAACAATGTGATCATCTGAATCATAAGAAATGAATAAAATTAACTAGATGTGCAAATGAGAATTTAAGGGAGTATGATTTATTTAAGCGATATGGACTCAAAATATTTCTAATAGTATTTTGACTAAAGACAATGATCACAATAATAGAGAGGAATAGGTTTTATTATTTAGTAAAGAAACAATGCATACAAACTCAAAATATTCAACGAAATGTAAATTTTATTCTGTTAATATTTCAACCGAGAGTCTCCATGTACCAATCATATGCAGAAAGATGTTTGATTTCGAATGTTTTTAAATGAGATTTCATGGCCTGTCTTATTAATTATCTAAAATAAACAATATACAATATATATATGTGTGTGTGTGTGTGTGTGTGTGTGTGTGTGTGTGTGTGTGTGTGTGTGTGTGTGTGTGTGTAATATGATACACAGATAGATCGATAGATAAATAGATAAATATAAAAAATAATTCCGTGTGCTAGAACGTTTTCATCTTAAATTCTACGCAATTATGCATAATGTAGAAACCATGCATAAACAGAATTCAGCGTAATAGTGAAGTGAAATCGATTATCTAATTGGAAACCATAACAATGATAAGTAATTAATTAACACTAGTTTTTGTAAAAGAATATGCAAATTAGTTTACTCTCATGTAGTTGCTCGTATATTTATAACTAAGTATATTAAGAAGTTCGTTTTAATAATTTTTAAACAGAAAAAGTAGGCTTTTAATACCAATGCCAGAGCGAGAAAAACTCAACTTTATAAGTATATAGATGATGTATTCATATTGAAAGGCCTAACGGTTAAATACTATTAATTCTAAATGGGATTTTTCTGCGTGTTGATAATTCGATCCTTACTAGAGGCGAGAATTAAGAATAATAAAAGTGAACCTTTCTAACTGGTTATGAGAACAACCAACAACCTCGTGAATGAGTTCCATTTGAAATTCAGTACAGGTTGCCGTGTTCGAATAGAAGGTTCCTAAGTCCGAAAAGAAGCACCTGAAGAATGGCAAATGTTATATTGACCGAAACGTTGTGAACATAATAACTAAAAGTAAAAGTGAAATAGTTTGAATAATACAAATAATAAATAAATATACTTCTTATTCACTTGCATAAATGCTAGCGAACATTAAATATGAGGCCCGTTTTTCATGTAATGAGTCCTATTCCCTAAACAAGTGCATTATAGACAAGAGAAAGAGAACATAAAGCAATTGACTCGGTTTATGAGTATTTCTCCTCCTCTGAACAGATATTGCAGTTTTATTTTGGCCCCAAATAGAATTCACAAAAATATCTTTTATTCGCTTGGATCACTTTTCTTTGTATAACAAACGTGGGTAATTTTATATCTCTACAAAGTTACCATTCGACTATGCATGGACTATTGGTGTCACATATGGGTTGGTGCATCAGCCACTAGTCTCTCTCTTTCACACACCCTTCTCTCTCTCTCTCTCTCTCTCTCTCTCTCTCTCTCTCTCTCTCTCTCTCTCTCTCTCTCTCTCTCTTTCTTTGTCGCCTTGTCTTTTTCCTCTCTCACTTTCTCTCTGTCTCGGAAATAGTTACAAAAATGAGTCTCTAATCTAAGAGGCCTTACACTATCTACCAAACTCCAGCCCTCGTCCTATCGCTGCAATATTGCTTTCCAAGTATTTTAATGAAATATGCTCCGATGAATGTGCTGCTCTAATGGACTCTCTGCGTAAATACCCCTGGCCAACCCGTCGGTCAGCACAATTCCTTTACCGTAGAAGTTCCGGATGCAGGAAAGCTTTCTACTCTAACAGCTTCTTCCTTCAGGCTGCTAGCCTTTGGAATTCCCTTCTTGCTCCCTGTTTCTCTGACTGTACCAACATACAGAAGCTTAAATATAATCTAAACAAACACCTCACTGGACAACTCCCCACTTAGGATGCTCCTAATTCACACTAGTCCTTACGTCTCAGAGGCATTGTGCCTTGTTTGTTCATAAACAAAGGTGAAACAATAGTTTGGGGATTAGTGCACTTTATAATCTTATAGCTTATTTATGCAAATACGCTATACCCTCCTTATATAAATGGTATCCTCGCTATGACTGTAAATCAATTAAGGCAATAAATCTCCTAAAATTGCTCAGTGTTGATACTAACACCGAGATGAACGAGAGGCATTCGAAATTCTGTGTCAAAACCTTTTACACCGAAAACCCGAATCGGTCTATAAATAAGCTGAGTTTACTTACAAACAACTTGTCGCACGCGACCTACGAATTCATTACCGTTTGCTAAAAGAATCGAATCCCTATACAATACCCCTGTAACACCCCCCCCCACCTCATAAAACGAGTAATTTCTCAACAGAGAATCGTTAGGATATCTGAACGAATTGAAAGCGCTTTGTAAAGTTTTGTAAATCTAAAGTAATGCTTGAGCAAGAAAATGCAAGATGCGATAGAGACGACAGCGAATGAAACCATAAGGGATCCATTGTTGAGATGCGTCCATTCGATCTACGCGTTTAGCAATGACAAATCTTTGGATGATTTTGGAATTCTTTGAATTATTCAGATTATCATTCTATTTTCGGTTGTTATTTTCATAACGTTTTGGTTGATGTAAAATTCGGCCTGATAGAAAGCATCAAAAAGTGGTAATAGGCAGGGATATTGTATAGTCGAGTATAACTGGCCACGTATGACTGAAGAAGAGAAACCAACTACCTTTGTTAGGTGAAGTAAAAACTATCGACAGCAGAAGAATGGGTGAGAATACGGCTTCTGAAAGAAGTGGCGCACGTGTTGGATGACACTGGCCTTTTAAGTGAACTTCAAATATAATTAGATATAATATAGGAATCAATAATTATACATAGTAGGTCAAAGCATCATAAAAATATATGTGTATTCGCGCTAGCGTGTGTGTGTGTGTGTGTGTGTGTGTGTGTGTGTGTGTGTGTGTGTGTGCGTGTGTGTGTGTGTGTGTGTGTGTGTGTGTGTGTGGAGAAAGGCAAGGGCGTAGCCAGCTGTGCTTGCCGTGTTCTTTGGACATCATCTGGAGAAGGTGACCGAATTTTTCCCCTAATTTTGAGCGCCAGTAGGGTAGCCATAGATATGCAGGTAGGTATTTACCTTGTCGTAAATAATTAGCCTAATGGGGGGATTATTTACTGCTTCCAAATCGATTTTGCCTGCGATTTCAGAATAACGCCTCAAAGTTTACCTATCTATAGGTAAATTTTGCGGGGTTGGATTCGTTTCGTTTCGTTTCGCTCAAAATATTTATGAATTTATTTTCATTTTTTTGTACGAAAATGAAACAAAACTTTTCGTATAATTTTATTTCATTCATTTTTCTTTTTGCTTTGTGTATCTATAAGCATTTAATTACAATCAAAATTGGCCTTTTGGCCAAGATCAAAGTGTAGTATATGTTCTTCAGATACTGCACTTCTATTTCTTGTTCGCTTTCGGTGGAAGAACTGTCCTTCACGACTGATACAATTTTTTTTTTATTTTTGCACCTTTTCTCCACGTTAAAAAACGACTCTGGTGTCTAACTCTGTCCTGTGGAGAGGCATTGTCAATAGGTACACTTTCAAAATGTTGCAGAAGGTACCAAGGCATACTAAAAAAAACTATGAAACATGAAAAATCATAATCAGGGCAACCCAAAAATTGCATTTCTTAATCAGGTCAAGTAATTTGAGAAAGTAATTATATTCTAAAATTTCATAAATCCATCAGAATATTTAAACTTCACCTTATAAGAACATTTAATGAGAATTAATTGCAATTTTTAGGTTTCCCTAATTATTACTACAAAAAAAACGAAATGAAACTTTACTAAAACGAAACGGAACGAATGAAACATTATATTTTGTATAATTTTTGCTACGGAATTTTAGACCCCACCTTAGTCCTTTCTGGCTACGCCCTTGGAGAAAAAACGAAACAGTGCCTGTAATGAGTAGAAATAAGTAGAAATACTACGCATCTCAAACAAAATTAAATTCAAGACTCCAAAAAATTTATACTAGAATTCCCACGGTTCGACACTTTGTTAAAGGTGTATGTGATAGGACAACAGCATATTCTTTTCATTGCTTGTACACTCGAATATATGTCCGACACAGTTAGACACAATTAATCAACCGAGAACCAGATCACTCTACATAAAAACATATAAGATTTCAATGGATATATACCTGAGAATCAAAACAAGGACAAGAATATGCTGTTGTCATAGCCCTTGTGATGACGGTCAGAGGTAACATCAGCAGAAACTTTATAAATAACGACAAAAACGAGAATACTCCTGAATATTTTAGTTGATAGTGTGTATTTAGATTATTCGGACTACTGTTCCCATCTTGTGTGTTATTCTTACAACGTTTCAGACAGTGTAACCTCCAATCTTCTTCATGCGTATCTTGTTGAATTCAGAAATCTACATGTCATTTCGAGCGAAACCTTTTATTTAATCCACGTGCCATCAGTCATGGCCAGGTAAGATGTCTTAAGTAATTTTCAATTGTATTTTATATATATATATATATATATATATATATATATATATATATATATATATATATATATATATACAGTTGTGCCCGATATTATTCATACCCCCCTTGAAAATTGAGTTTATTAGGTGTAACTTTTGTAAGAATTTATTGTTTACGTCCATATTGATACATATTCTTAATAAACCTCTTCTGATCATTTTCGTCATTTTAAAATCTCGGGATACTTGTAATAAAAGAAATATACAGCTATTTATAAAATCTGCAATGTTCAAAAATAATCATACCCCCTTATTTTTTCAGTATTAATCGAGTTTCTGACTGTTTGTTTTCTGTTTGATTCTTATTTTGAATGCTTTTATACAACCTTTGATTAATTTCATTTCGTTTTTTGCATTTTTCAGAAATTAAAATGATATCAACTGAAAACCAATAAAAGAATAAAAATTATTAGAATGGGGAAGAAAAAAGAGCTTAGTAATGATCTTAGGACTAAAATTGTGAATTCACATAATGATGGTTTAGGTTACAAGTCAATTTTCAAGAAATTTGAGGTCCCTACAGCAACAGTACAGAGCATCATCAAAAAATTCCAGAGCCACCACACAACAAACAACTTGATTGGTAGAGGAAGAAAAAGGAAACTGTCTGCTAGAGCCACCAGGAATATTGTAAGAAGTGTTAATGTAAATCCAACCACCACTAATAAGGACATTTTAGAAAATCTGGAATCTTCTGGCATAAAAATATCAAGGCAAACATTGCAAAGGACTCTGCATGAAAATGGTCTGAAAGGAAGAAGACCAAGAAGGACTCCATTGCACACCGGAAAACACCTTGCAGCACGTCTAAAGTTTGCTAGGACCCATGTGAATTCTCCAGAGTCCGTTTTCTCAAGTATTTTGTGGACTGACGAAACAAAAATTGAATTGTTTGGCCATATGGATGCTTCTTACGTTTGAAGGAAGAAAGGAGAAGCTTACAACCCAAAGAACACCATACCCACGGTAAAACATGGTGGTGGTAGCCTAATGTTTTGGGGCTCCTTTTCGGCTAGTGGTCCAGGTAGTTTGGTCAAGATAGATTGAACCATGAAGAAGGAGCAATATTTGGAGATACTCAAGAAAAACATTAGACAGGATGCGGAGAAGCTCCATTTAGGACCAAACTGGGTCCTTCAACAGGATAATGATCCAAAACATACTGCCAAAATAGTCAAGAAATGGTTTGAGGATAATCAAATTAATGTTTTGAAATGGCCTAGCCAGAGTCCCGACCTGAACCCTATCGAAAACCTCTGGCACATATTGAAAACTGAGGTTAAAAAGCGGAAACCTAGAAATTTGAGGGATTTGGAGAACTGCTGCATTGAAGAATGGTCAAAAATCAGTGTTGATGCTTGTAAAAACCTTGTTGATAAATATCCCAAACGGTTACAGGCAGTTATTAAGAATAAAGGGCATGCTATTGACTATTAGTAAGAGAGGTATGAATAATTTTGAACTAGTGCCATTATTGTTTTTCTTTGTATAATGTTTCAAACTTGCATAATTTATTTATTTGTTGAGTTTAAATTAAATGCTTATGCTTGATTTATTGTTTGAAATCCCTTTAATATTGTCTACCTTCTGGTTTGAGCAATATTCTTATAGAAATCTCAAAGATCCGAGGGGTATGAATAATATCGGGCACAAGTGTATATTAAAAATAATAGGCGGAAGTTTCTCGAGAGCTCTTTCGGCTATCATCTCGTCAGGAGAAAATCGATAGCGAACAAAATAATATTGTATCGAAAAGTTCTAATGGGGAACTTATTAAATGTGCCAAAAGTACGGGGATACACATTTAATAAGTTCCCCATTAGAACTCTTTATTTTTCGACACAATATTATTTGGTTCGCTATCGATTTTCTCCTGACGAGATGATAGCCGAAAGAGCTCTCGACAAACTTCCGCCTATTATTTTTAAAACTATATATAAATTCTGTACCTCTAAACATTTATATATATATATATATATATATATATATATATATATATATATATATATATTTGTATATGCATATATATAAATATATATATAAATATATATATATATAAATATATAAATATATAAAATATATATATATATTTATATATATATAGATGTATATACATATTTATATATTTTATTTATTATCGCTTTTACTGAGGATTGAATTTTCAACCTCCAGAAGAGTGTCGCTTAAAACTAAATTCTTACTTAGCACTTGATTTGTTACGCCACGGGTACTTTGGCATAATGGATATATCCGTCCGAATAATCTAAATACTATAGATTTCAGTTCTCATCTAAACTATTCTGATACAATTAAAATGCTATTTACAAAATTAATCGTCACGATCCTAACACGACGGACAGAACCTATAATAAAAATACTTAGATACATCTCAACTTAGATTTATTCACTTGGCGTGTTTTATCATGTAAATTTCTGTTTTGCAAACCGAAAAGTGACGGACTAACCAACTGTCTGAGACTCTTATAGGAACTTATGATAAAGCATCGCATAGAAACAATTTTTGTTTTTTTATTCTCAACCTATTACTCGATACCTGGTAGCACTAGTTGCGTAGGTGTTGATACGTTCGTGAAAATCATCCGACGATGATCGATTGGCCGTTGGCGCTTTTCTTAAAAGTCCTTTATCGCGGGTTCTTTTATGAACTCCGTCTAACCTCCGTCATATCACAAACACGAACATTTTACACAGGTTTGGCGTTACAGTTCTTTACAAACACCCTTTCATCAGATCTAAAAATTTCTTTAGTGACAACTAGAAGCAATGTCACGTCTTCTAATTTCTTTTCAAAGACCAGAACGGGGTTATTGTAAATGCTCTAACTCAGTAATATCCAAACTTTTCGAGTTATTTTACATATTGGCCCTCGGTGACATACATTTTCAAAAGAGGGTATCATCGACTGGAGATCTCTCTCTCTCCCTCTCTCTCTATATCTCTCTTTCTCTCTCTCTCTCTCTCTCTCTCTTTCTGTAAGGTCTGACGAGGCTGTTAGATCGTAAACATGGTCCAACATCTGAAACATATGTAACCAAACAGATAAAACGGTAATAAAAAAAACACGCACATATATATACATATATGTGTGTGTGTGTGTATGTATATATATATGTGTGTGTGTGTGTGTGTGTGTGTGTGTGTGTGTGTGTGTGTGTGTGTGTGTGTGTGTGTGTGTGTGTGTGTATGATTGTTGAGCTGGATTAAATCCCACGATATGAAATAAAATGGAGGTGGAAGGACCTGAATACTCAACGTTTCGCCCGATTTATGCGGGCTTCTTCAAGAGGGATGGTCATTGACGAGAGAGTCGGAGGATTGGGGCTATATATAATGATGGGGGAGAGCAGCGCGTTTTCCTTATGTAAATTAGATGTCATATATACATGTATATACATTTTATGAGAGAAAATAAACTATAGTAAACTAGTGTGGTGGGTTACGTCTAAAAATTAAAATATCGTAGAGATTAAAAAATTGCGTCTGGAAATATAGCGGTGATAGATTAAGTAAATAAAATGACACGAGATTACGAAGGAAGTTTTTTTTTTAATTAGATATAATTGAATTGGGATAAAATAGCGTAGTGACTTAAAAGATGGTGTCTAAAAATAAGAATAGGAGGTGATAAAATGGAGTCTAAAAATAAATAATGATAAAATAAAAACATTAAATAAGTAAAATAAAAATAAAATTAAGTGAAATTAAGAATATATGAACACAAAAGAGATGTAAAAAACAACAATACACTCAACGCCATATTTTGTCGCATCATGGAGAACGACCACCATTTTAATTTTAACAAAGCAACTTTCCTTAAACACATACATAACAGATCCACACGACGTTTAATTGAGTCGGCTATAATCTCCCATTCAAGCAATATAATTAAGCAAAGAAAAGTTTTTTTCCACGTTGCTCCCTTTCTGTCGAAAATAATTATTAAAGAGAACAACTTAGACACCGGTTAAACGCGATATATATATATATATATATATATATATATATATATATATATATATATATATATATATATATATATATATATATATACAAAGAAAAAAATCTTAATTTCACTTAATTTCATTTTTATTTTACTTATTTACTGTTTTTATCTTATCATTATCTATTTTTAGACTCCATTTTATCACCTCCTATTCTTATTTTTAGACACCATCTTTTAAGTCACTACGCTATTTTATCCCAATTCAATTATATCTTATTTTAAAAAAAAGAAAAAAAACTTCCTTCGTAATCTCGTGTCATTGTATTTACTTAATCTATCACCGCTATATTTCCAGACGCAATTTTTTAATCTCTACGATATTTTAACTTTTAGACGTAATCCACCACACTAGTTTACTATAATTTATTTTCTCTCTTAAAATGTATATACATGTATATATGACATCTAATTTACATAAGGAGAACATGCTGCTCTCCCCCATCATTATATATAGCCCCAATCCTCCGACTCTCTCGTCAATGACCATCCCTCTTGAAGAAGCCCGCATAAATCGGGCGAAACGTTAAGTATTCAGGTCCTTCCACCTCCATTTTATTTCATATATATATATATATATATATATATATATATATATATATATATATATATATGGGGGGATGAGAGAAAGTGTTAAAAGATTAAGAATAAAATCGATTCTTTAAGGGGAGACTTATCGGGATAATGCAAAGCTCAACAAATTGCTTTGGAGCTTATACAGAGTATTAATAAATACAAAAACGACAATATAAAAATATATCCTAATGTATATAGATTTGTTAGTATATTCAGTAACATACACATTGACCCTTATCCTCGAGTTGCTTCGGGCCTTACTAAGTGGTGCCTACCTTGTACAACTAAAAACAATATCATACTTTGTAGTCTTTCCTCTTACTTAGTTTTAGATAAAGATCATACTATTTCAAACTTTTTTTTAGGAGATGGGGGGCATCGTAAATCTGAAAGAATGAAGAATACAATTCAAAATTTAAGCACAGAATATCACGCTGTTCTATTGAAACTAATAAGCAAAGCGAAGTAAGGTTAAAAAAAAATTTTAACTACATTTTAACTATTGTTCTCGTTCCATTGCGCAGTAAAATTCTGAAACTAGGTCAGAGGTTTGAAAATACTCTGCAACAAATCCTTATAATAAAAATAAGATTTATCCAAAGTATTCATACAAAAAATCTAATGTTGCAAACGTTTCTTTTATTTATCGCTCTCATTTGGAACTAGTCTACGTACCCGGCGTTGCCCGGGTGTTTGTAGGTGTGTGTTGAGCAAAAAAAGTGGTAGTAGGCAGGCACTCTTGAACCCGTACTGCGAAGAAAGTGAAAAAACAACCTGATGCGTTAGCTGCTGCGCCCATCGTCAAACCGGAAATGACGTATGTTCAAATTAAGGCTAGACAATCCAAAAGAGGCGATGACTTTCGAAAATATCGGCGAAAAAAAGCGACACATCCCTGTAGAAAACTGCCCAGTTGAGGTTGAAGGAATTAATGTTATTAGCCAATTTTTCGATATTTGTCGCCCGAGGAGTCGAACTTCAAAATGATATCGATCTTGTGAAAATCCGTATCCTCTGTCGAAAGTTTTTTTCGAAATATACATACATACATACACACATACATACATACATACATACATACATACATACATACATTTAAACAGACAGGTGAGATTTATATTATAGATAAGACTTTCTGTAAATTTTCTACGGAATAATATTTCAAAGGAGAACAATACCCGAGCACATCCACAAATCTTCAGAGATACATGCAGACTGTAGGTTGCATCTTGTTTCAATTTGCTTCAGTCGAAATTCTAAGAAATCAAGATCCCCTCCCTTTTTCTTTATATGAGATACATAGATATTCGAATAATCCGTTAAAGTTCTCATTAATCGCTGAAACACTGAGTTAGTAAAGAAGTTGAAAGCATAACTATCCTCTCCATCTCCGACTGACCATTTAAATATGTTATTGTATATCTTTCTTGTGGTCTATTTGTCTAAGTGGATTCCAGGACAAGAATTCATCTAGTCTGATGGAGCCCCGACTGCATATGTATGTGGCTTCACAAATAATCAAGCGTAGGTAACTTCTCACGGACCTTTGAAACTCTTTCGCAAAAGGGATGCCCTCTTTAAGAACCACTGCTCTAATTGGTATGACAACGCTGATAGCCGATTTAATTGCTTACCGCTAAAGAACAATGTGACTCAAGGCCGGAACGTGGAGAAAAACAGCTACCTGAAGGGTAGTACTCACGGAGTTAAAAATAAAAATAGCCAAGGACGGACTATTGGGCATTATCCGATAAGGGTGGCTGAAGCAATCAGCAATAACTCAAACCTTCTAAAAAAGGAGAACCTAGGTTCACCTCCTAGAACCTACCTAGAACATACGTAATCCTGATGAGATAGGGTTTGGTAGTGCTACGGCAGTTCTGATTTTGTCGGAATCTGGAGAACGAATCCTTGACGTCCATGAAAATAGTCAAAGGAGGAGGTTACGTCACTTCGAAGTTTTAATATAATAAATGATACATGTGCTCTTCTTCAAGCTGGGTGGCAATGATGAATGTCTCCTCATCCTCACAGGAAGATGGTGCCCGTTCAAATATCATTCAACAAGCAACAACTTTCAATGTACATTCTTGGCAAACTCTTATATTTATTAACATGGGCAAGTCAAGCGTACACAAAAGGACTGTGAATTTTATTAACGACTCGATAAATGTCATTTGAAAGGAGGAGAGTCAAAATGTAATTTTCAATACAGTTTATTGATAAATATTGTATTAGATGCATACCTTTTACTACGTATAAACGATATAATGGACGAAGATTGGTAACTCTCGACATAGCAGATTAAATATTATGAGTGTGTACCATCGAGTTGAAATAAAATCATGTGATCAAATTTATACGGATTTTGATAATAACAGTCAGGCATGCGAATTTGTTTTATTTTATTCGATATGAAACGAGTGTAGCGAGTTTCTAATAAATCATTGATAAAATAATCAATAATGAAATTCTAAGAGATACTTTCGCGTAGTCCGCAATAATAAATGATTTATGACATCACCATCATCATCATCATCATCTGTTTAATGTCCGGTTGACATGCTGGCACGCGTTGAACAGCTACTAGTAAAGATAACATCACGTTTAACTCCGGTCATTTTTTTCAGTGGAAACAGGACTATTTTATACGAGATATGCACCATAAGTAAGAGATCGGGAAGACTAAAGCTACAATTAAACTTGACAATTGATCATTCCTAGCAAAATGCACGAACTAGAGCGGCCAATGAGTGCACTTGCTTTCTACTTACTACACTTGATTCCCATTTGTTTTAATACTATTAAAATACAATAATTTTCCAGGACACCCAACAACTGCCGAAACCTTTGGAAATCTAAGAAACCTAGTGAATTCAGATAATGTCGCCATGATATAACCCATGATCTTCGTAAATTGCGTATTTTAGAACTTTGAAGCATTATGGTGTAATATATTAATCTTGGGCTTTAGAAAATGCATGGAATTTGCGTGCGGGATTCCAACTTCGACTAGACATTTCCCAAGTCTAAAAAAAATGCATCTTACGAAAGTCAAAGAGTTACAATAGTCGAAACTACGTTTCTGAATTTTTGAGATGAAGATTGGTTATTCGTATTATTTGGATTCTTCGGACTGCTGTTCTCAACTTGAGTGTCACTTTCACGACGTTTCGGTTAATTTAACGTCTGAACTTCTTTAGGTGTATCTTGTCTAGCTCGGGAATTTGGACAAAATTTTTAATGGGACCTTAACGGGGGTGGCATGCTTTTGTTTCATCAGCAATGATTAGACAGAGGTCCTAAGTAATTCGCAATTGTGTTTTCGGTCACCCACACTAAGAATTGAATTTTCAATCTTTAGGAAAATAGCTTTTTTACAATTGATTTTTCCAAGTACACTAACCACTGCGCCATGGGTCTTTGTGGAAGGTCGAGGGTTGCATTCATCGCAGTGTTATAAAGATGAAACTCAACATGAGAACAGCAGTCCGAAGAGTTCAAACGAAACGTTCATATAAAATCAAATGAGAATAACAGGCAGAATTCTCAGCTCAACGTGTACTTATTTGTATATAAATCTATCTATCTCTCTATCTCTCTCTCTCTCTCTCTCTATATATATATATATATATATATAAAGTAGTATCATTCGTGTGTGTGTGTGTGTGTGTGTGTGTGTGTGTGTGTGTGTGTGTGTGTGTGTGTGTGTGTACAACTCTCCTACAGCCTAAACCACTGGACCGCTCCTCTCATGATAATAGGAATGATGCACACCATTTTTCAAGGTTATGGTAAAAGATAAAGGTCATAACCTATGTCTATATACTCTCCTTCAGCCTACACTACTGGACCGATCATGACTAAACCTGGCATGATGATGGTCTCCGACTGAGGGATGATGCACACTATCACTATTTTTTAATGTAAAGGTCAAATGTTAATGTCGAGACTTTGCTGTACGCTCGGGTACGAACGAAGTGGGTACAAGAGGGTACAGCAAAGTCCTGCATAAATCGCAAATACCTTTGCGGTGTATATTAATAAATATCCACCTTGTCACACAAAATTTAGGGAGTAAAACATTACTGTTCTATCTTTAAGTTAAGACCAATATAAGTAATATCACGAAAATAATACATTGTGGAAGTATTTTTAACAATTAAAAACGGTCGAAGTTATCTTTATTAAAATCGGGAAACTTACAATTTACAACATTACGTATAAAATCAATAGCAATATTTTCAAATGCATATTGGACGTAACCATTTCAAATGTTTACAGGAAATGAAGATAACAAATAGAAAGTCCAACAACCCGCACTATCTAAAATGAATTCAGAAATAAATCCTTATTCTTATCATAATCATACGTTTTCTTTTATCTTGTTGTCCTTCTTTACTGATTGTATTTACTGTTTTCCTTTTTGAAATTTTCTAATTTTCCTTCTTTCTTATTTCATTTTTCAACTTCAACGACTGATACGTTATTTATATCACTTATATATTTATACTATTTATTAGTGCGAATAATGAAATATTCTCTGTGTTACTTGTTATGAAAGGTATACACTTGTAGTACAAATAATAAATGTTTTACTACTGAAAAAGACTCCATATATTTTTTTTCTTTTATATTATAAACTAAAACAAAAGAAGCCTCCGGCGTTGTGCTAAAACTATCCATTTCTTCATCCCTTACAGGATTGTGTTCACTCGGATCGGGTTCTGGGCCATTATTTCCCCTATTTTTCTTTTGCACAATGCATTCCCGTCTAGCTGCACATATAGTGCATTCCCCTTTAGTTGGACATACATACGCACAGACATCTTCTTTATATAATAGATTTCATTCCAAACTAGTACATTCCTATAATGGATGGTAACATTTAATGCTGCAAAGACTAAACTTCTTTTCTTTAAAAATTACGAAAACCCTTCTCAACCACTGAATGCCATGACAAATAATATACTACCTGAAAGCTCTTCATTCACTCTCCTCTTCTTTACATTCACAGGCAACGTAAATTGGAACAAATATATTGAAGACATTGCCAAAGTTCCTGCAAAGAAAGCGGGCTCTCTCTACTGAGGAAATGGCAATTATATGCAGCATTAATCAATTGTGAGTGTGTAAAAGTTAAGCTGACGTGCACAAGAAGTTGCATCATGGCAGAAAGTTGATGTGGCAAAGAAGTGAGATAGATCTTGTATTGTGTGTTCCATGCTGAAGTTTATGAACATCTTTTTAAAGCTCTTAAGGCCGGGAAGATACAATCATTTCTAGATGAACTTGCTGTAAAAAAGTTTAATCAACAAGAATAATATGCAGCCTAAAAAGAATTGTTGTTGTTCTTTGTTTTCATTAGTCACGGTATGATTCTAATATTTTTCTCTCGATTCTGATTCTTTTAAAATCTTAAAATAGTTGATAGATGAATACTTTTTTTATATAACTATTATTAAAGGTATTATTCATTTAGAGAAACACGGATAACGAAAATATCAACTTTGTGAGTATTTGTTTTATAGTGGTTTACTTTTAACTGGAAAATCCACACATACACACAGACAATTGACTTTCATATAATAGGTTTACTTCTGACAATTCATTGCTTTACCCTTAGCTTTGCTTGAAACTGAGTTTTCTTTCTCAGATGAATTCAGTTTAAAAATATTTTTATTTTCTGGTTTTCTCGCTTACTCTTGGTTTCTTTTTGTGTTAAATTTTCTTTAAGGAATTTGTAATTTATTATAATTTTTTAGAAAAAATAGGGTTTTACGATGTTTCGGTGATTTTTTTTTTTTTAATCTCAAATTCATGTTCTCGGGTTTACTTGAGGACAATTATTCTCATTCTTTGCCTCCAGCCGTTTTTAAAGGAGGTCTCATTTCGCAGCCATTTTTGCAATCCGAGTCCCCCTTTTCTGTATTAAACGGAGATTAAACTAACGTGCGCTTTGCCACAAGCATTATTTTAACGTCTATTTCGATCTCATTTTACAGTCCAGTAGAGGTCGCTCATCTCTTCTTGTTAGTTGTGTACTTAAGTTACCACTATGCCTTCGCCACGCTAATAAATCAATCCGCATACAGAGATAAAAGAAGTAAATAGACACTCGTACTGTCATTAATAATGAAGACTGCTGGTGAAGTGTCCTGATAAACTTAAGCGAGATAATATTGGTTATTTCTCCTCTGTGATGAAATGGGCAATAATTTGATTAAAATTGGTAAATGCAATATTCAAGTTCTTTATAATGTGAAGAAACTATCTGTAATTTGAATAGCCCCGACTCTTTCTTTTTCTGTGCAATCTCTCTATATAATTTATTGTGAACTATTTAGGAATTTTAGATACAAATAACGATATTTTAGAATGTAGTTATATAGACAATGAGAGAACCTGGAGAATAATAGCTGATTGGATCTAACGTCAGAGAATAGACGAAGCAAATAATTACATTTCATACTGTAGCTTTGAACGCAATAATCAAAGAAGCAAGCGCCCACGTGTGTGTGCCTTGTGTTACTATACGACTTACCTTCAGGTGGGATCTGAGAGAGAAAGATTAAAGATGGCGGCCGTGACTTTATAATGTGTGTTCGTATAATCGCACAAGATCACACCACCCATCACACACATATGTAAATGAAATGCAGTCAGTTTTTTTTTTTAATAAAACTCCTGTTGGCAGAGGTAAGGGAGGGGGCAGACGCGTGCTGGAAGTCGAGAGAAAAGGTTGTGAGAAGGAAATGCAGTGACGAATTCTATCTGTGAACGTTTGTGTGTGCGTGTGTTTTTTTATTTCTTCCAAAATACCAGCTCATTTAACTGCACATACATTACTGGACAGTAAGAGTTGGACAGTCAGAGTTGGGTAGTCAAAAGAGGCAGTTAGTTAACCACCGGTAAGAGTGCGGACGGTATCCAGACGCCTGGGGGAAACTATCGGGTGTAAGATATAAACTTCATCAAACGTTGCATAACTCCGGAAAGGGATCCAGATGAGAATAAAAGTCACATGTAAAAGAAAATATAATTTATGTCTTGTGTCTTCCTTTTGGAGAGAAGAAAAGAAATGCTTTCGGAGAGAAGAAAATAAACGCTTTCGGAGAGAAGAAAAAAAACAAGGTATGTGTCTTTTCTGCTGGTATCCCCACATACAACATAATTCGTCTCATTAAGGAACTATCTTCATGTTATTGTTACGTTAGAAACTGTTTAAAATGTTATACATCCATTCTGCTGTACAGTTATAAATGTACGCAACAACCTTTATATTGACACGTATATACACGCACCCATATAGACGATCATAGATATACAATTATAAATATACATCAAATAGGGAGATCCGACGCTGCTCGGGATTTAATGATGATCAACGAATATTTCACACTCATATTTTTATTGTCATCGAAATCCATGAAATCGCCTGGGGGGGAGCTTTACGTGCCTCCATGCAGTAACTTAGTCCAAAATATATGTTATTCTAATTGCACTCTAGAGAACCTACTGTTTCTTTTATAAAATTCTTTTATATAAACTTCTTTCCAGTTAACGAAAAAGAAAACATTAAGAAATTCACGTGCGGGCTTTGAACTGACAGACCACGTCATGCAAAGAAAAAAAAACACGTAAATTTTCCAGTCTTATAAAATTCTTTCCGGTTAATGAAAAAAAAAATTAAGAAATTTACGTGCGGAGTTTGAATCTACAGATCACATCATGTAAAAAAATAATAAATAAACAGTAAAAAAAAGGCTATCAACTTACCCACAGTAGAATTTTCACAGCTCGTTGTTCTATCATTGTTGCTAAGCGACAACATGGAAAAACTGGATTTACCGATTATAGATAAATTAAAATAACGGTTTCGATTATCGATAATTATTGGGGGTATTCTGATGCAAAAACTTAACTAAGACCACTCTCAGACTTATACACTAAAGTTCTGTAAATTTTAAAGAAAATCTGTCCAGCCATTTCGAAGTCTATAAGGAACGAACTTACACACACACACACACACGCACACAAAGTTGAATTTATATAATTGCAGAGAAGAGATATACACACCCATTATATAGACGAGACAGACAAGTTTACCTATACACGCGTTATATACACGGCTATACAAGATATAAAGTGGAAATATTTTTGCAACTGTGAATGAAATATCAAAATCAGTACGAGCAATGTATCATATATAAATTGAAGAATATTAAAATAGTTTTCTTTAGAACAATAGTTTTATTCCATTTTCTGTATAATCTTAAAAATGGAAAAATAAATAAAAAATTTAAAAAAACCTACTTTATTGAATCCCGGCCAGCGCCAAGTAAGGAGAGAGAATATATTATAAAAGTTTTATTTTCACTGATAAGTTAGTTAAAATCTAATTTGATATTTGAGAAAAATTGGTACGTGAATACAATAACCTCAATGATTGTTCGGCTATACTTATAAACTGTTTACTGAAATTACTAGTCGCAAAGAGTAAAACACTAAGTGATAACAGAGTTGTATAAATTAAGCGAGATAGAACTTAACCGCTCTCTATAGAAAAACTTGCACCGTTTAACTTATGATATGATATTACGAAAAGGCACCTTGGGAAAATGCAAAATAAATTATTGTCAGATGTGCTCAACAAATTCAGATTTGCCGAACGTTTCTGTCTATAAGAATTAGAGTCAAAATTAATATTAGCTCAAATTCTGAAACTAATGAATTTACCGTCTTCCAAAACTGCTATAAAAAAAAGCCCAAGGAGAATTCGACTTTTCATCATATACCTCAATGTCATCCTGGACAAAGTTTTTGAGACATTTCTACATGGAATATCTCATCAAAAGATTATATATAGATTCTAAAATAGTGGAAATAATTGTTGTTCAAAAACAATTTTTTTTACAAAGGTGTTATCAAATATCAAGGCCCGGAGGCCACTCAAGGATATTGTAGTCATTGGGACAGTAGCGTAGTAATCGTTTGTGTTGGAAATTTGGTGCAATCAGATTATTTGCGAGGACGGTTCAATAAGAATTTGTTTACGTTGGACTTGAAGACGACGATATTGTAGTCAGCTGCAAAGCAAACCAGCGGAATAGAGTTCCACAGACGGGCAGTTCTAGAAAAGAAGCTTTGTTTGAGTCCACGTTTAGATTAAAACACCGATAGACAGTGGGGGAATTTATTGATAGTGATTTTGGCTAGACGAGTGTTTTTTCTGAAAGATTGCCGAGGGTGGGGCCATAGATTTAAGCTCAATTGAACACTTGTCATGAAAATAGCGATAAAACAACGTCTCTTCTGTGGAAAAGAGGTTTCAGAGAAAAGGGCATCATCTACTGGTTACGAAGTATGTCTTGAACTCTGTTGAGGTAGGATGTGGAAACAGTACTCCATCCTAGGACGTAATTGGCAGGTAGAGAATTGCATCGGCAGTGAGGTATCTACTGGAGCGGTTGAATGATCCAACCATTTTTCCAGCGACCTTGACAACAGATTTGATGTATGTGCTCCATTTCAGATCAGGGGTAAAGGTCAGATTCACGAAATTCATTTAGAGACGATTTTTAAGCTTTTTCACTGCAAACTGGCTTCAGATGGTCAAAACTTGACATACTGACATCAAGTTCCTTGAATATTTCGCTGGCACTCTCAGCATGTTTTGTCACAAATTTACATTCAGTCATTGTTTATAAAAAGTGCAGGACCATGTTCTACCATCATCATCAAGGCTTTTATTAGCAATTTCTGAAACCACCTTTTTATTACCTGGTCAATTGTGAATCTTATTCACTGTTAATATTGATAACTGTTGAAGAAACATTAAGACCAAGTCAAAACTCATTAAAAAATACGTATTTCCTATCTTTACATTTTCATTATTAAGGCCTTCTGTGCTTCAAAATTATATTACAAATAAAATGATTGAAAATACCAATTATTAGGCATATAATATTTTGTATAAAGCACTGTAAAAATCAACATTTAAAAAAATGAGTTTTAAAATCGGTCAATATTTTCTGAACAACTTAATATATTTTCTGGAAAAAGTTACAAAATATTGCAAAAGAGTTCTCTTTAATAAATAACGTCGACTGGCTGGTTAGGTCCCTACTGAATCTGCGTTGGTTCTTGGCTTGATAACAAAAAATGATTCAGTACTATTTTAATAAATAGTTTTCATTGTTATCCACAGACTATATGTTTCATCTTTTCTAGAATTATCAGTATGGAGATAACTGTTGTGTTGGTGGTACAATTCGAAGTCTCGTACGCACATCACTTTGTAACTGAAATCCGCATCCACCATGACAGCTACGTGGAGTGAAGAGAAATTATTGTCTTTCAAACGAAAATACAATAAGCCACCCTATACTGTTCGACAAATGAAAAGGACAAAACTCGCACTTTTTCATAAAATGTGGTTCTTATTAAAATGACCAACCTTAACGGGAGCTATTAAATAATTATATTCTAATAATAAACATTTTTCATTTTGTCAACTGACAAATTGAAATGATGAAAAATAAATTTTGCATTTACAATTTTAATTTATCAAATGTTTAAACAAGAAATATAAAAAGCTTTTTTTCCTTTATCCGTGGTTTTTCAAACATAAGCACTTCTCATCAGACGAAAATAACTAACAAAATAAAAAAAATGCTAGTTTACATAAATTTGAAAACGTTGAAAACTGTAAGTAAAAGATTTCCTTAGCAGAATTATTGTTTATAGATTTCTGACTTGTGATTCATGAATTGGTCGATTAACAAATCAATCCATTGCTCACGGATTTTGCCATTTAAACCGGTAACACACGCTCACTCTTGATTCCCAGACCTTGGACGGACAACAACTCCACGTGGAAAAGATGACTAACCCTTTTCCGTGTTTCTACTAACGAAGATAACCAATAAAGTTGTCTTCAAATATTAGAATGAGATTTCTTGTCTTCTTTATTCCACATTTTGTTGACTCCGACGTGATAGCGAACATGCAACGTTCGGTAACATTTTCTACATCATTGGGGACCTCGGAATATGCAACCTTCTGCGGCTTCGTTTCGTTATCTTCTTTTTTTTCTTTTTTTTCTCAGCTCTTTTTAAAAAAGAACTTCCAGTACCGCTAAAACTTTATGTTGCCGAAGGATTATTTTCTTTCAAAGATTCGGTTTAACCGTTTGCTCGTCACGCGCGCGCGCACACACACACACACACACACACACACACACACTAAAAAGGGAACGTTTTCACAAACAGGCACACTTTTCATTGAAAAGCAAAAATATCTTCAAACGTCATTTACTTATCACTGAGAAGTCACTGGAGCACGATTCTACCAGCGGATATTATTTTCACTGAAAAGAAAACAAAACATTTTCGTCGAAACGAACAAAACAAAGAAAAAACATCATTGATTCATCGGACATTTTTACTAAACAACGGCTCCATATAAAAAAAAGCACATAACAAAAAAGAGTGAAAGCTTTCTTAACACTCTCATACTTGACTTTCATTTGTTTTCAAGCTGCCTGCTTCTCTTCCAATCTACCTCCCTTAAACGCTTACTGCGAATATTTAAACAAACAAAAACTGAGCCAACTCAACGCCATTACGTGGTGTAAATATCCGTGACAAGAAAGCAATCGTCCTACATAAATTCAAGTCCAGAAAATATTTAAAAAGTAAAATGAGTCAATTTGACACCATTAAACGCACGTGGCATGCATATTCTATGCGACAAGAAATATTCCCCTCACAAATTTATCACATACACAAAAGAATTATTTTCGCTGAGAAGCAACAATTCTTTTTCTTTCTTTCTTTTTTCACTGAACATTCGAGGCAAGACACAAATTCGTTACTGGCGACTAACCATTCAAAATAATCTTCACCGAAGGACACTCGAAACATTTATTTTTTCACAACTTCCACCGGAGGTAATTTCTGAAGTAAACTTGTCAACAAAACAATTCAGCACCGACGTTCAATAACGAGCAACAGCAACTTAACGACTTCAAATTCCGCTGAATTAGTTAAAATTTAAACAAATTTTATACAATTCTACGAAACAAATTTGATCACGATCATAACAACAAGCCTTGCGTTGATAAAAGCGGATTCTTTACAAGTAATTGTCACAGACAAACATATTCAAAATCCTGACTACTTCAAATTTTCTAATCTACAATTTACCGTCACGGATGGGCACACATAAAAACCTTTTATTTCCATAAACATATTTTGTTTTCTTCCAAAAACCAACCCAAACCAGGGAGTATTTGTAGCAGACGGATTTGTAATAAACACAAGCAGGAGAGAATTCTCGCGGCTGGAGAGTTTGAAATAGACTTCCTTTCTGGCATGTCCAACCAGAACCCAGCTTTCAGTCAGGTGACTGAGTTTATTAAACGTTAAACCGGCAACACACACACACACACTCTCTCTCTCTCTCTCTCTCTCTATATATATATATATATATATATATATATATATATATATATATATATATATATATATATTCTCAGACCTCGAACAACTCTCTTGGGACACACACAAGAACTTACCCAGCTTACGGACTCCGGTTTCGATATGACGTGAAAGCAAGCAAACATAGCTATCTTCACATTCGGTACATACACATACTCTCTTTTTGCCACGGGACTCTCTAGTCTTTTGCTCTCATCCATGGACGCACGCTATTACTACTAGCTTCAAAGAGACAATCCACCATGGCTACAAACCATAACTTCAACACACATGAACTCTTTTCCAATAGACCTGTCTAATAATTAATCAACGTCTCTACACACCCTTTCTCTATACAAGTCATGCTAACGAAAATAATCAATAAAGTTGTTATTAAATGATAGAATGAAACTTCCTGTACTCATTTTACAAATAGTTTCTAATGCCTCTGTAACCATTTTAAAAAGTTGACTTCTTTTAGTGCTGTCATCTAATTTACATACGTGGCTGTACACACCTCAAACACGTATGTAAATTAAATGGCAAAATAAATAATATTCATAAGGATAACATAAAAGAGACATATTTTAATTATGCAAGAGGGTTGCTTTATTGTTTTATTTATTTTATTTCATCGTCCCAAACAAACCACTGGATATAAGGAGTAAAAAAAAGACTTCTTCAATGTTAAACGCTATCCAATGGTTTCGACTATGACGTGAAAGCAAGCCAACATAGCTATCTCGACATGCGGTAGGTACACGTACTCTCTTTTTGCTATGGGACTCTCTAATCTTTTGCTCCCATCCTTGGACGCGCGCTACTATTACTAACTTCTAAGACACAAATAATCCACCATAGCTACAAACCATAACTTCAACACACACACACGAACTTTCTATCTTATTCAGCAGGCCTGTCTAATCTTTAATCTACATCTCTACACAAAAATTCTTTTCACTGAGAAGCCATTGGAACACTTTCAACGACGAAGCCTTTCTCTATTTAACTCGTTGCTCCTTATACTTACTAACGAAAATAACCAATAAAGTTGTCTAGTATATGTTAGAATGAGACTTTTTTCTTTTCTTCATCTATAATATTAATCTCACCTGTCTGTTTAAATGTATGTATGCATGTTTTCCTAAAATTTTCGACAGAGGCAACAGAATTTCACGAGACCAGTATTGTTTTGAAGCTCGGCCCTTCAGACGACAAATATCGAAAAATTGGCTAAAACATTAATTCTTTCACACCTTAATTGAGCACTTTTCTACAAGGCGGGGTCGCTTTCTTCATCGATATTTTAGAAAGTCATCCCCCTTTTTCGATTGACTAGCCTTAATGTAAACCTTCGCCACTACCGGTTTTGCGATTGACGCAACGGCAAAGACGTCACGTTTTTTTTGTTTGTTTTTAACGTTCTTTTCCTTCTTTGTGGTACGGATTCGAGTCTGCCTGCCTACTACCACTTTTATTTTTTGCTCGACACACACTTCAAAACATCTGCGCAAGCCTGGCACCCCAGCTAGTTTCTACTAAAATTTCATCTGACCAGGAGAGCTTATTTTTTAAATTTCGTGGAACAAGGAGAAAATATTTTTATATTTCTTATTGAAACATTTTTGATGAATTAATAAACAATGTAAATGTAAATTTTATTTTCCATTATTTAAATTTGTCTTATATCTATCTATAATATCGAGTATCCTTTGATTAAAACAGGATCTATTATAAAATATTTATATTTGAATTATTCAAAGATAGCGTAACTAAAAGAAAACACCATTGCAACTTCTTTTCCGATTTTCAGAATTTTGTAAGCATGCTCATAATCCCTTATTTTCCTTTAAAATCAATGCGTTCCTATTCTTCTAATGAATAATGGCGGAATAAATTCAAAAATTGATATGAAATTACATGAATGATTCTGCGCTACGAAACACGTACTGTTAAGAATTGAACATTTTAATATGCTGAGAGAAATAATCGCTAAGATGGATAACATTTTGAAATTTGGAATATAGACTTTGTATCATTTATTTGTATATGCTCTGCATTTACGTCAAGCATCATAAATTAAATGATTGGTATAAATAAAAGATGAAATATAATTAAATAAGAATATTTTTTCATAAATGCACGCACACACATACACACACATACACACACACACACACACACACATATATATATATATATATATATATATATATATATATACGTCGAGCATTTGGGTATAGCTCAGAGGCTTATGAATTAGGGTGGAGAGTTGTATATTTTGGTTTCGATTCTAGCTGATGGCATTCAAACTTAGTTTTTAATTTATAGAGAATTATCTCTATAATAATAAATACGTAATCTGTATGAATGAAAATATTATATTTAAGGATATCTTACGACCGGGCAACGCCGGGCGGCCTTCTAGTATATATATATAATTGTATAAGATACTATACTTACAGTGAAGCGTGCTCAATATTGGTGCTAGACTATACGTAAGTATATAGACCTGAGTTCAACAAAGCGTGCCCACTAACAGTTTCTAATTGTGCGTTCTTTAGACGTCATCGACAAAAAGCATATTCTTGAATCCATCATCATCTGGAATGAAATCTATTTGATAGAAGAAATATCGAATCGATTTTTTAATAAATTTCGATTAAATCTTGTGACCAAATCAATCCGAACACTTGGATCGATTTCTTTTATTCAATTGCGAATATTTTTGTAATTAATTGTAATCGACATTTTGCCTCAAAGATATGGCTGCGGAATTGGGAGAGGAATTCTTAGATTTTGAAGAAAATGTTTTGTCTTCGATTACTGTCAGAAAAGTACACTTGATATACAAGAAAATGTCAATAATTGTCCATTTTCTAATTTTTCAGTGTATTCGTGCCGACTGTTGGGTCCTATAAAAGCCTGAGTGGCAACGAGTTTTTCCATCTTTTTAACACTCTTTCATTGTTGCTTGAGTTGCTGTTATTTTTGCTGTTGTTGTTGTTGTCATGTTGCTGTCCATGTTGCTGGCGGTGTTGTTGTTATTGTTCTTGCCGTTGTTTGTGTTGCGTTGTTCTTGCTGTTATTGTCCATGTTGTTGTTTTTGTTGTTGTTGTTGTTGTTGTTGTTCGTGTTGCTGTCGTTGGTGTTTGTTGAAGTTGTTGTTGTTGTTGTTGTTGTTGTTGTTGTTGTCGTCGTCGTCGTCGTCGTCGCATAGAACTCACGATGATAGTGCCTCGGGATTGCCTGGTCAGCATGAAGTTCTTCGCCATGGACGTTAACTTGTAGGATTACAAGTTTTTCCTCTCGACGTAGAGAACAGCACGACTCTGCAGTTGCATGCGAAGCTGAGGAAGCTTTGGCTTAGAACACACAAATGAATGGCACAGAATCAGTTATCATTGATTTATGATTCTCATCCTGATACGCTTTGGCTTGCAGCGCGTAAAGTCAGAGACAATCAGAGGACGATGGATCTTGAGGCAGATTCTTTCTGGATTTTCACAAGAGCCTTTTTAACGGCATACGTTTTAATTCTTACTACCTACGACACTGATGAATGGTTTGGACGTAAAGGATTGTTGTTGTTGTTGTTGTTGTTGTTGTTGTTGTTGTTGTTGTTGTTGTTGTTGTTGATGATGATGATGATGATGATGATGATGATGATGATGATGATGATGATGATGATGATGATGATCGGCCTAAATGGAGCATCGAACATGAAGATGTCGATATCGTTTGCTTTTCATCATTGTTCCGGTAGATTTAGTGCACTTTCTGTTTCTGAAGGATTTCAGGTTACCGCTGACATTGAGGTCATCAAACAGCAGTTGTTGTGATAAGTCATCGAGGAGGAATGTCATCTGTAGACATTTTGTAATTTATTATTATTATTATTATTATTATTATTGCTGTTGTTTTATTATTGTTGCTACTGTTGCTGTTGTTGTTTTTGTTGTTGTTAATGGTAATTATTTTACATTTCTGCTGACATGAAACAATTTAAATAGGTTTCTTTTTATCCGTCCACAGACAGATCACAGTTTGATAATTTCTCTCTAATAAATTTTTTCTAGATTTCACATATTCATATAATTCTTACATTACAATTATATTTAACTTTAATATCCCTAGATAAGCAATTCTCTAGACACGGTGCTCGCAATGATATCTACAGACGAGCCCTAGACATCTCTCACTTCTCGAACAAGTTGGTCTCGACAATGGGGATCACAAACGAATCGATGGCTTGACCGTGTTTCTCTTTACAAATGGCAAGTCCCTTAAATGAGATGCAACTTGTGTTGACATTTTGCGCTCATGTCAGTAACAGAATCGCAACAAATCCTGGAAAGAGTACTGCGAGAAATCAAAATATGACGGTCTTCTCGACAGATTTGTGTTTCAACGAATAACCATAGAGACGAGTAAAGTGATAGGCCCTGTCATACTTAGCTTCCTCAACGACATCTGGCTGTTGATGACAGGCCACACCGTAGACCATTATTTAGTGACTTGGCTTTACGAGTGTTGCTTCAGAGTCATTATTCGTGAAAACAGCTTGTGCGTTTTCTTGGCATATCATGCAGAGGACATCCACCGAAACTTCCTGATACATGCATATTGTTCCCCAAAAAAAAGAACGTTTTATGGATTAACTATGATTTTTAAGTATTTTTAACCGAAATACCGATTAATTACTATTCTGAAAACAATATCACCAAACTGATTTGAACTTCTTTGCATCTTGTTTTTTTCTGTTGTTCTGGCCTTCGATCAAAGTGTAGTGTCTGTTCTTCAGATGCTGTACTACACTTTTTTGCCCTCGGTTAATGGAGGAGAAATCCTTTATGCTGGTACATTTTTTATTTTGTTACTGACCAGAGTTACCCATTTTTAGGAGCTGGTTTCCCCCTACATTAAAACCCTACCTCATGTCTAACTCTGCCCTTGTGGGGAGACAAGTAAACACAAAAAAAGCTTATTAAATCCCGATTTAATAAATAACTGTTGATATTTTAGTTTATATTTAATTGTGTCATTCCATATCGTCTTCTTTGTGTGTGTGTGTGTGTGTGTGTGTGTGTGTGTGTGTGTGTGTGTGTGTGTGTGTGTGTGTGTTTTTTTTTTTTGGGGGGGGGCATGTAGTCATACAATAGTTTCCGCACATTTTTACGCAATCTTTTCTATTGATGTTGTATTCTGCATGGTTTTCAATCTTCGCTGATTTGCCAGTAGGAGGCAGATAAGACAGTGTTGCGTCGTATAGTATTTGTAGCAACCGACACTCGCTACATATTCTATATTGATAAACAAACTTTATTTGTTATCTTCGTTAGTAGAGTGTACACGAGAGAAATGTATTAGTATGAGAATTCAGTGTCCGTGCGTAATGATAGAATTAATATATTGCCGGCTTGTTGAGGAGAGAATAGTTCAGTCCACACATGTTTATAGCTAGTAGTCGCCGGGGCAAAGGAAGCCGATTAAAAGAGAAAGAAAGGCAAAGTCTTCAGTGTTGTCGTGCGTGAGTGTGATTTCTATGTTCTTTAGCATGACAAAGAATGTTCGTTTGGGTAGTCCTGTAGAATGATAAAGTTTGTGTGCGTACAGTACGTGGAAATATATGGTATTTAGAAGAGAGCCGTTGTCATCTTGTAGTATTCACGTTCGGTTGGGGGCCAAAGCCCTCTGGCGATGTGTACTGCTGGGCTCAGCAGCGAGAAAGAGAATTGAGATTTTCAAATTTCGCCTTTTATATACTCTGTCACGTGATAGAGGGCTGGCTTGTGATTGGACAAGCCAGAGAGAAAATGGATTTCAAATCTCGTCGAGAGAAGCAGCTTCTGCCTGTTTGTAGCGAGTGTCGGTTGCTACAGATTCCTCTCCAGATTTGTAGATGGTTGGATCAGTTTTGTAGCCCCCATCTTAACATAACAATGTTCAATCGCCACAGTTGTTCTCAGGCAGTTGAATGTTTTAACCTTCATAAACAATATTGGAATTATTAAAGAGTCATTAACGGTGTGCCCTGTGATTGGATGAAGAAACAACCAATCACAGGCTTCCCGTTTAGATTCGTCCCCAACTCTACTAGAGCGTTTTTTTTTTTGTTTTTTTTTTTTGTTTTTTTTTTTTGTTTTTTGTTTTGTTTTTTTCAAATTTTCTATCTCTTTTGCTTGTCGGTCATCGAAGACAACACGTGTCTGTTAGCTCTCTCCGTCATTCATACCAGATACGTGTGAGGAGTTTCCACAGCAATTGCAGCACCAAAGAAATCAATGTTCTCTTTTTTGACACAACCAGGCCAAAACTCAACAGGAAAGAAACAGTGTTAACTGGACGAATCCCACTTTCTTCTTGTCGACGTCACATTATTTTGTTACCATCTATAGTTGGGAAAATTCCAACAGCAATGCTTCTGTTAGCCTGCCTCAGAAAAAAAAAACCTTGACTTGATCTCAATACAAAATGCTGATATTCATAATATTTGTTATTTTGCTTGTTACGGACGTAAAGCTGCCAATGTGAACGCACTTAATAAAACTGATGTAATTCTTCCGAATTTAACGTAGTAGTAGTAGTAGTAGTAGTAGTAGTAGTTGTAAATTTTTTTCGTATCTAAATATAAATCAAATAACAACCGGTATTCCGAGGTAATTTTAGTATAAAATATGTAGTTTAGACAGAAAAAAATGTGTAAAAACAATATAGCGCCAGTATACGAATTAAAAACAGTTGTTTTCAATAAGTGAAATATTTATAATTAGAAAATGCGGTTACAAATATATTTATCTCTACTATTATATAAAAGAAAATTTGTGTGTGTCCGTTCGTCCCTTATGGACTCGAAAACCGCTGGGCTGATATTTATGAAAGTTTACTTCATGTGCCTGACAGTGTTCTTAGATAGGTTTTGTATAGAAATATCTTTGATAAGTATCGATAATCGAAATAATGCGATGAAAAAAGGAACAGGCGATTTTGACTAAAGTTAACACCTTACACAGCTTAACACTACAAGTGCATCTGAGAAGTTTTATTTTCACACAAGCTGAAAGGCCCAACATATAAAATCAACAGTAGGCATGACATGAGGAGCGTTCGAAATGAATGTTTCTGTTTAAAGCACAATTTCTTCATGATACTTGACTTTTTCATTTTTAAACTTAAATTCAAACTATTATCATAGCACAACCAGTAAGGCCAGGCATATAAAGTAGGTTCTTTTATATGACAGGGGCGCGTTTGAAATAAATGTTTCTGTTTAGAGCACAATTGAAGCACGATACTTGACTTTTACATTTTTAACTTTAATGCAAGACATTATATAGAAAAATAATTTTATAAAATCAAGAGTGGATTCTCTTCAGTGCAATGTAGACTAACTAAGTCACTGCAAGAGACACATGAAGCTTCCTCCCGGTGCATCGCGATGGGTTCCTTAACGCAGGCAATCAATTTGATTGAAAAATAGGCGATTTCACAGATTTCGATAACAATAAAAATATGGGAGTGTAAAATATTCGCTGATCATTATTCAATCCCGGGCAACGTCGGATCACCTCGCTATTTCAAAATAAGACTACCATGTAAAATAAATAAATAAATAAATAAAGCTAACCACAAATATTGTACTTCTACTTTTACATTTTATTTGTACATTTTCGGGTTAGTTCAGAGAATTTCTATCATTACTAACCAGCAGAGCGTTACTGCTGTCGACCAAGGGAAGAGTCTATCAAGCATGTGTACAAAGTGTGATGATATATGAAAGTGAAATCTATCTAGTAAAGGTTGATGACATACGTTGCATTGAGAGAAGGCGATATGGGAATGATACGATTTATGTGTAACGTTTGCCATAGAGACAGTCATACGAGAGATTTAGTGACGTCAGAGGATGATTAAATATGAACAGTATAGAAAGAGGTGCGTGGAACAGGAGACTCCGTTGGTATAATCACATGAAAAATATACTTGGAAGTTATTGGGTTAGTAGATCCAGAACAGTTGGGTTTAGCAATGTTGGTTGACAAAAGGTCAACGAAAACGATAAAAAGGAGGGAGTGATAAAAATGCCTTTCAGATATAGTTTAGTACGGAAGTCATTTTTTAAAGCCGTACAACACATGCCGGAATGCAAATTGGGCGTTAAACAGAAGCAAAAGATTTGTATTTGGTTTTGTTTTTTTTGTTTTTTTTGTTGTTGTTTTACGGCTTATAAACCCGTTGTGAGTTATTTAATGCTGAATCCGGTAATTTTTATAAAATGCTGAATCCGGTAATTTTTATAAAATGCTGAATCCGGTAATTTTTATAAAATGCTGAATCCGGTAATTTTTATAAAATGCTGAATCCGGTATTTTTTATAAAATGCTGAATCCGGAAATTCTTATAAAATGCTGAATCCGGTAATGTTTATAAAATGCTGAATCCGGTAATGTTTATAAAATGCTGAATCCGGTAATGTTTATAAAATGCTGAATCCGGTAATTTTTATAAAATGCTGAATCCGGTAATTTTTATAAAATGCTGAATCCGGTAATTTTTATAAAATGCTGAATCCGGTAATTTTTATAAAATGCTGAATCCGGTAATTTTTATAAAATGCTGAATCCGGTATTTTTTATAAAATGCTGAATCCGGAAATTCTTATAAAATGCTGAATCCGGTAATGTTTATAAAATGCTGAATCCGGTAATGTTTATAAAATGCTGAATCCGGTAATTTTTATAAAATGCTGAATCCGGTAATTTTTATAAAATGCTGAATCCGGTAATTTTTATAAAATGCTGAATCCGGTAATTTTTATAAAATGCTGAATCCGGTAATTTTTATAAAATGCTGAATCCGGTAATTTTTATAAAATGCTGAATCCGGTAATTTTTATAAAATGCTGAATCCGGTATTTTTTATAAAATGCTGAATCCGGTAATTTTTATAAAATGCTGAATCCGGTAATTTTTATAAAATGCTGAATCCGGTAATTTTTATAAAATGCTGAATCCGGTAATTTTTATAAAATGCTGAATCCGGTAATTTTTATAAAAGTTTACATGCTTCCAGTTTTTTATATTTTCAAATATTTATTCGCGGTATTTGGGTTAGTTGCTTTGTAGAGGATTTTTTTTTTTTTTTTTTTTTTACTTTTCAGAACATGGTTGAATTTTGCAAGGAAAAGGAATAAAAAAAAGTTACCTCAATGTTTGGTGTATTTAAGGTCAGAAAGCCGTTATCTTCAGACAGCCCGGCCCAGTAGTTCCTGAAACAACAAGAAGAAGAAGAAGAAGAAGAAGAAGAAGAAGAAGAAGAAGAAGAAGAAGAAGAAGAAGAAGAAGAAGAAGATGATGATGATGATGATGATGATTAAAAGGATGATGCGGAAGATGCTGAAGAAAATGATGATGATGATGATGATGATGATGATGATGATGATGATGATGATGATGAATTGAAACTATCATCTAAAATTTCATAACATTTGGATTGTTCCAAAAAGTTAATTTCAAATTAAGAAAACGACCATGTACTTTCTAATGGATGCTGCTAATTTCTATTATTTTAATAAATTTGATTATTTCATTAATGTCAAGGTTTTTAATCTTAAACGCCAGTATAGAAAAGGAGAGCCAATTCGATACCCCCCGAAACGCGTCCATTTTTCACAGCTCATGAATGAGTTCGTATTTCTCGTTGCTAATTACTTTTTGGTAATCAAATCCAATAGATTTCCCTTGAGAGAAAGGACGCGGTGGAATAAAAATCCCAACGGATACGATTTTAATTTTGCCAATAATTATTTCATATCTCAGATACCATTTAATTTGTCATTTCATTTCCTTAACGAAGCGATCAAAGGGGGGTAACTATAGATTTTAGAAGCAAGAGAACAAATTAGACTAGAAAAGTGTATAATACAAAGTGTCTCAAAAACAGGCCAACTAAATAACAGTAAATAGTAAAAAAAAATATAACTCTTGTACCCCCCTCAACGTAAATACCACCGACAAACCAGACGAGCAGCAAAATCTCGCTCCTACACAGTAGAAATCCCTAGATGACAGAAAGCCTTCTACCGTAATAGTTTCTTCCCTAGGACTGCTAGATTTTGGAATTCCCTTACGGGGACCTCATCCCTGATTACTGATATGCAGAAGTTCAATGCAATGTAAACATACATCTTGCTGCTGAACGCCCTACATAGTATTCCTGCAAATTATACCCCAGGTAGTAGGCCCTACATCAAAGTTGCACTGTGCCTTAATGGGGTGAAAATGCAATAAAAAATAATATATGGAGAGAAACAGAGAATTATCTAGAGTGACGCCCCTAAAAATATCATATAAAACTAGTTATGTCTAACTTTTCTATCTTTAAAAGAAAATTGCTACAAATCTTTTTTATGCAGCCTGCAGTGTTCGTTGGCAGGAAAAAAGAAAAGAAAAATGCCTTCTACTTCTCTTTATATGTTTGCTATCCTGTCACCTGATATGGAAATGTAATGCTTCTGGTGTTGAATAAAAAGGCTGATATTTCAGAGACTCGGGTAGTTTGCATTTGGACGCTGCAGCAGCAAGTTTTGACAGCAGAGATAGGAGTTTTGGAGTAGTGAGTTATGACAGCTGCGTATCAAATTTAACCTTGGAAATTGTTACTTGGAAAGTGTAGAATATTTGACTCTTGGTTATTTAATCACATTTTCCATCAAACTTTAATCATGAAATTGTAATTTGTATTGTAAAATACATGTTCACCCCAAAATAACTAAAGGTTTTTTCTTCATTGTTTTACGACGTATTACTTACCTGAATTTTACGTTTCCAAGATTCTTTTGATAAGCATTGATAACTTTGTTGGTCCCCCGGAAAAAGGTGGGTGGACCTGTAAATTCACCCTTGTCCGTTCGTCCGTTCGTCCGTTCGTCTGTCCACACTTTTCTCAATAACTTGGAAGTTTTTGAAATGTTCTACAGGCATTAAACAAGATATGAGTAAAAAGTAACAGAACGGATTTTCCAGGAAAACTCCGGTTGCCCCCGTTGGGGTGCCTTTCGGGTGAAAATGGCTAAAATTGACACTTTTGTACTTATTAAAAAAAAAATTGATGTCTTGAATTTTTATAAAACTTTCTGAAAAGTTGTAACTAAATGATTTCTATATAATTTGTTTGCTCTCGGGTGTGCCCCAGGAGCTTTTTAGGGCTAATAAAACATTCCATTTTGGGGACTATTTTACCACACTTGTCCAAAATTATCTGTGTACGTCTATTTAGCAGTTTTGCATGGTGCTGAACTCAAATTTAAATATATTAAGGCCTTGGGGGCTTTTGGGGCTAAATACGGGGAGGAAAATTATGGACAGTCATTTCTTCTTTTGTATGGTGCAAAACTCAAATTTACATATATTAAGGCTTAAAACTGCACCGTTTGTTCATTTTCACAAGGATTTGACGTCCCCTGGAGACTCTTGGTGCTAAATAGGGGGGGATGCTGAACTGTCATTTTTTATGCCTCGTTCACTGTGCACACACGGAGGACTAAATAGGGGCCCGTTTCCTGTGACGTTGTCTTTCAGGGTCCCATCGATTGGTTAAACAGAGTATGTCATAGCATTTAACCATACTCCGTGGTGTACATTGCGCATAACTCATTTAATATATTAGGGGTTTGGATAGAGGATTTCTATCCATATTGCTGAATTTGACAATGACTTCATATGGCGTCAAAAACAACCAATCGACAGCACATGAAATATGAAATTATTGTTTAAAGAATAAAGTAGACGTCATGGCGTTCTTCCGAAACGTTTGTGGCCTAAATAAAAATGTAAAAATTTAATAAATGAAAATATACAAACTATATGAAATTATATATATATATATATATATATATATATATATATATATATATATATATAATTATTTACTATAATAATTATTAAATACCTACAGACACTAGTGTTTTATCCTTACGGGAATCATTAATGGAGGGTGTCACGATTAACACCAGTCGATTCAAACCGGGCAACAGAAGCCATCTCTGACTTCATTAGCAAGGATCTAATCCATTCGGATACCGTTAATCATTGTTAAAATTTAAACATTTATTTTTAAATGCTTTTTAACGTCTGTCAGAATGATCTAATCATTATATGATGATCTGAGCATAAGAGCTAAATTGACCGACTTTTTATTTGAACAAAAAGTGCTCAACGATAAGAAACGAGTTTCTTAAAAGGAGCTAACATGATACTATAATAATTATAAAATACCTACAAACACTAGTGTTCATCCTTTCGGGAATCATATCAGTGCAAGTTGTTACGATTAACGCCAGTCGTTAGATTCGAACCCAGCAATAGAAGCCATCTCTGGTATATATATATATATATATATATATATATATATATATATATATATATATATATATATATATTACATTTTTATTTTTGAAAAACGGGTCTAGATTGTTATGTTAAAAACTAAATCGCCGTTAATTTTGAGTTAAGCTCAATGTATCTATTTAATAGATGCAGAGCATATATAGTGGAAAACTTTGTTGAAATTCAAAGACTTACTTTTTCTTTTTATAACTTTTGTTTATTTTCTTCTGGATTTTTTCATTACAGCTGTTTCGTTAGTGAGAAGGCAATTTTACGATTTATGCGTCCATAAAAATATCCTGTCGCCACAAATTTCCAGATGATTTTTCCATTTGATGTTTACAACAAAAAGTTGATTTTTACATAATAAACATTGTATTTGTGGAAAAGAAATTCCAACGCCACGCTGCCACATGTCAGCCATCTTGGGTGTTATGCTAAGATAATGTTCTGTTTTAAACCATAATTTCGTATTTTTTTATTTTCATTTTGTTTTAATTTCCCGTTTTTCCTTATTTATTTTTTTCCTATTTCTTATATATTTTTCTACATTAATGCATGCTTATTCTAACATTCCTTTTTGTTTGATTTTCGAACTCTTATTTATTATTTAATTTCTTTGTTTCAAGAGGAAGTTACTCTCATGGTATATATTTTTATTTCTAGGGTTACTTCCCTTGAAACTTTTTCTTTCCTTATATTATACGTTTAGTTTTTTCCTTACTTTATTTAATGGTTTCTTTTTTTTTCTTCTATTTATTTTTAGATATATTCATTCAATTTTTTTATGTTAACATTTTTTGTTAATCTGGTCTAATACGTGAAATTAAGTATCGATTTCTGTGCAGACATCCGTGGATTTCGTGTTGTCGTCTGTTTAATAATTTTTCTTTTGATATTAGTATATGGTATACTTCTAGTATACATAGGTTGCATCTTTTCTATTTGCTTGGTTTATATTTTTCCGCTTTATCAGTTATTGACCATCTTAATTTATATTCAATTTTCTTTTTCTTTAATTCCTTAATCCTTACTGCTAAAGAGGTAGAGTTTTTCTTAGATTTTTTTTCTTAATTTTTCGTTATTCTCTTTCTATTTTCGTTATTGTAATTGTAATTGTCACTATTGTTATGATCCTCTCTATTGTTGTTTCCATTTTTATCTACATTGTTGCCGTTTTCGTTATTTGTGGTGTTATTTTCTTTCTCAGTTTTATTTTTAAACAATGCTACGTGATTACGATATCTGTCCTTAAAGCAAGTTCCGGTGCTCCCAAGATATACTTTAGTTTCATTATTTGTTACAACTTCACATTTGTATACTACGTTTAAAGTTAAACAGTCCCCCCCATTGGACATTCAGTAGGGTTCCGGCAGTTACATTCTTTTACGTTGTTAGATTCATTTTCTGTCCTATCTCTATTTTTTTAAATTTGTTTAACTTTTTGTTGTAGGAGCCAGTTATCATATTTGTTAAGTTAGCAGATGTTGAGAAGGATAGCTTATCAGTGTTTTTATTAATTATCTTATTTAGTTTACTACCTTGCGGGAAATGTTTGTCTATAATTTGGTAAAATTCCCTCGGGATGTTTTTTTTATGTGGTGGCTGAACGGTGGATTAAACCACGTTTCGCTCCTCCTTCTATTTTTCTTTTTGATTTCTCTTTCGGTTTTATTATGGTCTAGCTCTTCATTTTTCTTTTTTGTGTTTATTGTATGTTCCATTTTTTCATTGGTTTTAGCTCTTTTTTCTTTTTTATATTTCTTCATAGACATGTTGTAATATATTACATTCAATATATATATATATATATATATATATATATATATATATATATATATACTCAAAATCTCTGACCTTGATGGAGGAGAGACTAAAACTTGCTGCTATGGTTTCAAATGATTTCAAATAACGTACTAGGGTACGATTATGAATAGTTCCAGTATCAAATAATCCTTATATGAAATTTACTTTATGTATTAAAACGGCGCATCTCCGATTTTGCTTGTTGAACATTATATAACTTTCAGACATGATAGAAGGCTCCTATCGCTCTTGGTATTTGTACACAACTGGTCTGCAACAAAAAAGAAAAGAGGTTTTCATTAAACGGAAATGGAATCATATCATCTTTTCTAGGGGAACATCTTGTATTATATATGAATCACATAATTAAGATTGCTTGCCATGGGACAGAGAGATGGCAATAAAAATGCGTTATCAGCATTTAATTAGTAGTAGGATGCAATGCGAAGAAATATTTAATAAAGAGTTAATTAGCTTTTATAAATTAGGTGAACGGAAAGGTTAATAAGGAATCAAGTCATTTGCGAATAATTTGCTGAAGCCATATAACTGAACGCGTTCAAGTATCAATTTTCTGCATTCTTCAAGACAGATGAAAAAAATGATGATGACACCTGATTCATAAGTTGGATATATGAGCATTTATTTATGAAAATCAGATAACCTACAGTTTGGTACTTTTTTACATCTCTCCTGAAAAATAGTCTCGTCTAATAAAAATAAAGCCTGGTTAGCATGTATCTATGAAAAGAAGATTTTTTTTATATTTATAGGTGGTTAAAATAAACATTAAATTGTCTCCATCGATCCAGACAACTTAATCATGACACACAAAGGACTGGTCGGTCTATACTCCGATGCGGTGAACCTATCTCCAGTATTTTTAAATACTGGGAAAACTGATCAAATTTTCCAAAGAGATGGAAAGCATTAGCAAACATTTATTTATCTATTACACCTCAAAATGTCTGAATAAATTCGCCAAATAGACCCTAAAACTTTTCTATACATTCATCGTGTTTAACCTAATTAGGCAATCTGTTCAATATGTATATATATATATATATATATATGTATATATATATATATATATATATATATATATATATATATATATATATATATATATATATATATATATATATACAGGGCTGTGACAACAGAATATTCTTTTCATTTTTTTGACTCTCGGTTATATATCCGACACAGTTAGTCACACTTAATCAACCGAGAACCACACCCGTCTATATAAAACCATATAATATATTAACGGATATATACTCAAGAGTTAAAACAATGAAAAGAATATGCTGTTGTTATGCCCTATATATATATATATATATATATATATATATATATATATATATATAACTATTTCATTTATTCACATAAATTTACTATACGAAAGTATAGATTTATGCGTAAACTTTAAGTATTTACTTCAAAAGTGCTCAATACGTAGGTAGAGCTAGTTAGTAATTTATAAAATATATATGGCGATTAAGCTACACTGAATATTCTGCGTTTCATCCAACTATAGGATTCGTCAGGCTTATGCGCGAATTCTGTCGTTGCTTCTTGTTTTTATACATGTTGAGGATTACTAGTTGGCCAATCAGCTTTCTAGTATCCACCGCGCCCCTTCCTACCAGCCAATGGGCATGCATTTTATCAAACAAAGGATCTGTTTTAGAGCTAGGTTAGTGGTTTTAGGTGGCCGTTCTACTTCTTTTTTTTTTTATATACATATAAATATACCTATGTGTACACAATAATGCACATATATATATATATATATATATATATATATATATATATATATATATATATATATATATGCGTGTGATCGGTTATGTATATTCATGTTTATTTAATTTATTTATTTGTTTGTTTTCTATTGTTATTGTTAGTTTTAAAGCTATTTGTATCGCTATCCTAGAGTAAGTTTTATTTTGTGAACACAGTTGTTTGCTATTTCCCGCCTACAGTTTAATAGATTTTGAGGTTCTTTAAAGTACAGAATAGAAAACTTTTCATGGAGGCATAATTTACATGGGTCGTCTAAATGTCTGCATGTGGTAGCTTGTCTTATTATTTTCCATTCGACTACCGGCGAATGTCCGCTTTCTTTGAGTTCCCAGTATTTATTCGCTAGTGTTGTTTTTATACGGTGCTTTTTATTTTTGAATGTGCTTTTGTGGTCATAGTATCGGGTTTTGAAATCTAAGGAAGTCATGCCTATGTAATATTTTTTGTTATTCGGGTTTTCTTTTGCAAATATTGTTGCTTGATAGACTACGCTTTTTGTTAGACACTTGTTTTGGACTGGGCAAAGTGTGCGGTGTCTACAATTGCATTTATCTTGTTCTTTATTAGTATTTTTATTTATGGTATGGTTGTACTTGTCCGGGGTTGGTTTGTTATCATTATTATTATTATTATTATTATTATTATTATTATTATTATTATTATTATTGTTATTATTATTGTTATTGTTATTATTATTATTATTAGTAGTAGTAGTAGTAGTAGTAGTAGTAGTAGTAGTAGTAGTATTTCTGCTAGTATTGTTTTTATTTCTGTCCTGGTGTCTACTTTTTTTATTGTTTATTTTGTTGTTGTTTACATTGTTTTCATTTAGTATTTTGTTATTATGTACCTTAATTATCATCTCTAAATTTTCGCAACAACTGTAAGATAACTTCAAGGTATTTTTATTGAAGATTTTGTGTAAGGGGTTGGTTGCGGGAAAGTGTTTTTCAATAAGATCTAGAAATTTCTTGCCAAGTTTTGTTTTTAACATTTGATTGTATGGGGCCGTATACCAAATCATAGTTCTTTTTCTTCTGTTTTTAATTTTATTATAGTTGTTGGTGTTTTGTTGTTTATATTTGATATCTATATTTTTGTATCCACTGTTTTTTAGGGCATTTTACTTAATATTCATACAAGCAAACCTATTCATAAATATTTCAAATAATATCAAATGAGTGATGAAAATGAAACACGTGAGTAATTATGCGTACATTAAAGAAAAGGAATGTGTTGGTGTCTAGAGAATAATAAAATAAAGAGGTTGCAATAAAAAAAATCAGTCAGCCGAGAGGCTGGAAGGACAGGCATGAGTTTGAAAAGTGCCAATGGCTGTCGCACGTCTCTAATGGTGGATGAGCATTTCATCTTTATATTACTCTATTTTCCTCCTCCTGAAAATGTATCTATATTTATCTTGTCATTTCACCATAAAGGAAGAAAACAAAACATACAAGCATTAGCACTAGTACCCCCTCTACGTAAATACTCTCGACAAACCTGACAAGCAGTACAATCCCACCCCTTCACAGTAGAGATCCCTAGATGTAAGAGAGCCTTCTACTCCAGTAGTTTCTTCCCCAGACCGCTAGACTTTGGGACTCCCTGCCAGGTTCCTGCTTCTCCAACTGTACTGACATGCAGAAGTTCAAGTGTAACGTGAACCGACATCTTGCTGCCCAACTTCCTACCTAGTACCCCTATAGCCTGTGTCCCTACATCAAACTGGCAATATGCCTTGTTTGGGGTGAAAATGTAAAAAAAAAAAAAAAAAAAAAAAAAAGAATCATATATGAAGTTCAAAGAAACTGAAATACTGGCAGATGGTTCCAGTTTGGAAGACAAATATAATCCATCATCAAAGATGAGGGACTCTTGCTTCCCATTACTCTAAGGCAGTGGCGTAGAAAGAGGGTGCGGGGGATCGATCCGCCCCGGGCGGCACGCGCCAGATGACGGCATTTTGTGAGGGTAAAAAAATGAATAAAAATAAATGAAAGCTTAAAACATCAAAAATTTTCTGCCGAAAAGGTTGTAAAATATCGGGACTTTTAGAGATATCGAAATCAGAAAAATGTGTCTCTATTTTATGAGCGGCACACGTCAGGGGCGGCATTTTTGAAGGGTTAAATATAGAAACTAAAAAAAAATAAAAGCTGACAAAATATCGGAAATTTCGGCATTTTCAGCGGATAAAAATAGAAAATAGAACAAATAAATAAAGGCTAACAAAAAAATTGAAATTTTTTTCGGAAATGGTTGTAAAAAATCGGAACTTTAGGAAGTATTTGAATCGGAAAAATGTGTCCTTATTTTACGAGCGGCACATGTCAGGAGTGGCATTTTGAGAGGCTAAAAATAGAAAATAGAAAAAATAAATAATAGCTAACAAAAAATCTGACATTTTATACCGAAAAGTTTTTATAAATCGGAACTTTTGGAGGTATCGGAATCGGAAAAATGTGTCCCTTATTTACAATTCCAAAACCGATTGTTTTTCATTTTTAATTCAATTTTTTTATTATTGGCACTACCGATGATTTTTTTTAATTATCACTATAACTAAAATGATAATAACATCAAAATACGATGTAAATTTATTTTATTTGTAAAACAATGTTTCAAAAAAGCTGCATAAATTCTCTAGGCAACCTTTCAAAGAAAGCAGTTGATTTACATGTTCTAAAAAATGTTGAAAAAACAAAACATTTTTGTCAAGAAAAACACTTTCAAATATTACTGATAATTTAATGGTACAATGGAAAATTAGCAACAGGAAATTATGTAATTTTGGAACTGTAGAAACATTAAGCAAGTACGGAATAAAAATCGACTCTAAACAGATTTTATGATCGTTATATCAGGGAATATAATTTTAAATGTGAACTAAACGCTACACCTCAAATACTATTTAAGTGGCTTTCTATTTGATAGTTTAAATACTGCCGAATTTCTATCAAGTTTCGAACAATCATGGAAAAATTGATTTTTTTAAACTATTAACAAAATTTATAGATTTATAATCAATGACGCATTTTATGATTAAACCGAAATTTATTATAATGAATTAATTTTGGTAATAGGATTTTAATTATTTTTTTGTTTGCTTTACAATACAGAGTGATTCGAAAAAGTGGTAAAATAAATCAAATATGCAACAAATAAATGCAACCTACCTGAATCATTTATTGGTGTTTTGAAGTAGTTTTAAATGCTCTTTATTCCACTTTAAACATTAACTTTTTAAGAGTCGTAAGAATTCAAAAAGGCGAAACATGCCCCCCCCTCTTCGTTTTCGTGAGGCAGGAGTGAAGAGCTTCGTTTTCAGATTTGTTTTTGCGCACATGTTTGAAAACTGAACCGCTCAAAAATAGAAAATAAAATACTCAACAGAATGGAAAAGTGGTCAAAAACATATATAACATTTAAAATAGAAAATAAAATACTCAACAGAATGGAAAAGTGGTCAAAAACATATATAACATTTAAAATAGAAAATAAAATACTCAACAGAATGGAAAAATGGTCAAAAACATATATAACATTTAAAATAGAAAATAAAATACTCAACAGAATGGAAAAGTGGTCAAAACCATATATAACATTTAAAATAGAAAATAAAATACTCAACAGAATGGAAAAGTGGTCAAAAACATATATAACATTTAAAATAGAAAATAAAATACTCAACAGAATGGAAAAGTGGTCAAAAACATATATAACATTTAAAATAGAAAATAAAATACTCAACAGAATGGAAAAGTGGTCAAAAACATATATAACATTTAAAATAGAAAATAAAATAGAAGACTCTTTCCCCGTAAGTTTCTACTTTTTTCTTTTTTTTTTGGGGGGGGGGTAGTAACGGTCTCTCTCTATATATATATTTACATATTTTTGTAGGGTAAGGTATCTCAGAAAAATGATTGGGGGGGGTGATATCTCATCTTTTGTGGTACTAGTACGGAACAACACAAGAAGATGCTTATGCAGAGAAATGCCGTGCTATTTTTTAAAAAAAAAAAGGATTTAAAAAAAAAATTTTTCAGAATATTTGCGTGAATTTTTAAAGAAGGTACCGTAATGAAGAGAATGAAGGAGAATGGTGCGGCATTTTTTAAAAAGTGGAAAACAAAAGATGAGGAAGCAAAAAAGAATAAAGCCACGTTGTTGAAATTCATGGAAAAGACTTCTATGGCCGAAATAGCCGAAATTAAAGGCGAAAATCATGCTGAAACTGAAGATGAAGTTGATAATACTAACGTTGATACTGTTACTTCGGAAATTGACATTGACAGTGTTGATTGTCAATTATGATGATGCGCCTAAAGTTGAAGAATTCGCAAGGCAATTACTAGTTGGCGCGAAAACATACACTGAAACCGATTTTATGGCCAGTTGGGATTAATCGGAAAATTCGCGCTATGCTGGTTCGGCAAGATCTACCGCTGTACATTACCTTGATCATGAATTCAAGTAGTCTGACCAGGAACAAAAACAAAAGGCGACGTTAGACAGCTAACTAAAAAATTGTTCTATCGGGAATTGTGCAACGGTGAGAAAATTTTGAGAACATGGATGGTATATTCTTCTTTCATAGAAGCCTTATTTTGTTTCTACTGCAGATTATTTTCAACTGGACTGTTGTGTTTTTCTGCTGATGTGGGTTTTACGAATTGGTGGAAATTAAACCCGAAAGTATATGAACATGAAGCTAACACATCTCATGCTCAAACGTTTCTCAACTGGAAGGATCTAGAGGTCTGACTTGCTGAAGGAAAGGTAGTTGACAAAGTAGAGCAACATCTTATTGAGAAGGAAACTAAGAAGTGGCGAGAAGTTCTAGCTAGATTGCTGGACATCATCAGGTTTCTCGCCAACCAGAATCTGGCACTACGAGGTCACCGGGAAGACATCCATAATTATGAAAGAAAACAAAGGGAATTTTTTAGAATTGGTAAATTTATTGGCCAAGTATGACTCTGTGCTCTGTTAACATTTGGTGAAAGTTAACCTGGGAAAGAAAATCGCCACTTCTTATCTGTCACCAGAAATTCCAAATGAATTTGTGGGCATTTTGGCAAAGCCGTTGAGAAAGAAAATCATCGATCAGATTAAAGAAAGAAAATATTTTTGCATAATGTTTGATAGCACCCCTGATGTATCTCACAAGGACAGATGAGTGAGGTGTTGCGCTGTGTAAAAATTGAGGAAAATAAAGTAACCGTGGAGGAGTCGTTTCTCTGCTCCATTGAGACAAAAGATAAAAGCACGGAGGACATTTCTAAACTGATTTTGAGAAAACTGGAGAACGATGGGATTCAGACTGGTAAGTTTATTGGCCAGGCATTCAACTATTGAAGCAGTCCACTGATCAAGTGTGCAGAAACGAATCTCCTAAATTAACCCAAAAGCTCTGTTTGTGCCATGCACTAACAATTCATTAAATCTGGCTTGTGTGTATGCCGCTTCTGTAGCGGTTCCCTCTGTTATATTTTTGGCATACTGAACAGGTTATTCTCGTTCTTTTCTGCATCTACACATCGCTGGGACGTCTTGATTCAGTTGACCGGTCTAAGTATCAAACGGACTGTGGAAACTAGATGGAGTAACCGAGCAGATGCTGTAAATGTTGTGGTTAAAAAATGATTGGAAGTCGGCATTGCCCAGAAGAAGGAGAAAATGTAACCACAAGATTAAATGCATCTTTAATTCTCAACTCGGTATTGTCGTTTCCGTTTCTTTTATTTCTGAGCCTTTGGAAAACTATTCTCCCGGAAACCAATGATACTCAGAAGTATCTTCAAGAAAAGGGGCTGGATCTGCAACAAAGTTCTGTCATGCTGACGGCGTTGAAAGATTGTCTTCTTCAGAATAGAGAAAATATGTTGAACACTGCAATAAACGAGTCAAAAAAATCTTTGCTCTGAAATGGGGATAGGCATGAACCATCGCATCCGCAAAAAGAAACGAATGGGTGGTGAATGATTGACTGATGCAGCATTGGGGTTTCATACTGAGTTGAGACGGTAAATGTTGTCTGTCATAGACAGGTTGACTGAAGAAATATCTTGCAGATTTCAACAAGTTCACAATCTTGCAATTAATTCTTACACCGTCAAATCTGCTTGATGATAATTATGATTATCAGCTTGGTGAAGTTGACGAAGATATAGAAAAGGATAAATTCTTTGCCGAAAGGATTACAGTATTTTGTGAAAGCTTCAGAAAAAGACAAAATCAATGGACCTCTTGAACTTTTGAACTTCATACAGAGATACCACCTTGTGGATTCTGTCCCTAATATTGTGATCTTCTTGCGCATTTTCCTTGCCCGAGTTATTAGCGCTGCCAGCTGTGAACGCTCTTTCTCGAAACTGAAGCTCATAAAAAAACTACCTTTGATCAAAAATGAGCCAGAAAAGACTTACACAATTGGCAATCCTCTTCATAGAGAGGGAACTTATCGATAGAGTGAATTTTGATAGAGTTATTGATAACTTTGTCGAAAAAAGCGAAAAGTATGTTTGTAAATTTTCAACTGCGATAGTTCTCTCACAAAAAATAAATTTATAGCCTTATTTTCAATTTATAAATACCTTTATTTTTTTAAAAAAATTTAACACTATTTTTAAAATGATGGAAACATCATTATTTCTTAAATTTCGCGCTTAAACCGAGCGATTACGCGCACGGATGTCAAAAACCACGGATACAAGACGTTTTATTTTTCTCTTCGGGAAGCTTGACCTCTTAATAATAACATTGTGATGAAAAAGAAAAGAAAACTTGATCTGACTATCCTCTACTTGATACAGCCATGTTTTTTGTATAAATTCGGAAATAGCAACAATAAAAATGTAAGTAAAAATGATTTTACCATTTCTTAACCTTTTCATATTTTCAAATGTTCTGATTTAAATTTATAACTTCACATTCCAAATATTCTCATTTAAATTTATAAAAAAATGTTTTCTAAAATGTGTGACTTTCCATTTCTTAAATTTTGCGCTTATACCGAATGATTACACACAAGGATTTCAAAAAGCGCCAATACATAGAAAACTACATCGGACTATCCTCTCTCTAATACAGCCATGTTATTTGGCGAAAACTCGGACTTTAACAACAAGAAAAAATATATAAAAATGATTTAATCATTTCATAACATTTTCAGATGTTCAAATGTTCTCATTTAAATTTATTATTATATTGGTTTGTGTAGCCAATTAATTTAATTTAACATTTTTTTATAATTTGAATTATACATTTTTGTTTTGAAAAAATATTTGGTTTCTTTTGTTTCATATTAACTTTTACATAATTCCCTTCAAATTAATGTTTACATACTTATTGTTATTATTCAAATCGTTGAAAAGAAAATATTAAATTAAATTAAAATTTAAAAAAAGGGGAATTGTGTAAACATTAACCTAAAGGGAATTGTGTAAACATTAGTTCAATGAAAATAAATATTTTGAGGGCTTTTTGGAATTTTGACGGTTTTAACATGTTATCATATATCATATGCCAGCAGTAAGGGGGGGCGACAAAACAGGTAATCATATGCTAACAGGGGGAGAATATAGCTATATGCCAGCGGCAGGTGGGCAAAACAGGTAATTATATGCCAGCGGTGGGGGGACAATTATATGCCAGCTGGGGGCGGCAAATTTGATGATGCTACGTCACTGCTCTTAGGCAATGGAAGCTAGAATAGTATTATGATTTAAGCCTTAACTTTTGGGAAGATTATATTGTGTAAAGTCGATACGGTAGTTAATGTCTTATGTATCGACTCATGATTCACCAAAATCTCTACTTAGCTAGATTTTTTCGGCCAATCAAAAAGGCAATAATATTGACTAAAGATTTTAGATAAGGGTTCCCCAGTAAGATCCGTATCGTCCGCCGGTGTGGGGGGGGGTCATAGGAGACTTCAGGTGAGCGATGGCCAAATTTATCGTATAGAGGGGTCCCTAAGATTCTTTAAGGGGCGATGAAAGACTAAGAGCTTCTAGTAAAATTACTAGGTGTTTCTCAACCCATTTTCTTTGGGATTCATAATTCATGTGGAAATTGATTACATCACACTTATTTTTATTTAATTTAAATTAAGACAAGCATCACATACTTCTTAAATGTTTCCTGAATTACATTGATTTCTGCTTCATATTTTTCAACAAGTCGAATGGATTATGGGAAAAGAAGCCGAATCGATTTAGTGAAATGTGGTGATCTAAGACTTTCTATCAAATATGGAACCAAATATTTCAAAACTTGTTGCTTACATTGCACATTGATCGGTGATTCCTGTGATTATTATTTTGATTTTATTGATTATTGCATCAGCAATAGTATGCTATATTAATTGACACACTTGATTTATAGGTGTTACTGTTCCCATTTGATCAACAATGTAGACTTTTGTTGAATACACTATATGAATATTCAATTATGTTCACGGGGAAAATATGCTTATTCACTTATATTTCACCTTTCATTTATGCCAATCTTTTAATTTATGAAGCTCGATGTAACTACAGAGCATATACAAATAAATCTTAAGATGTCTATAAAAAAATAAACGGTAAGATGGACAGCATCTTGAAATTTGGAATATAGAGTTTTTTGTCAAATATTTGAATATTCAATTATTTATTTTCCCTTTAATTATGTAGTACCTCTACTACTAATATTATTACGTAAGGGTGCGTGTGGGGAGGGGGCGGTAGTGGGTAGCCGAGTGTTATAGGGGGACGTTTGCGGAAAAGGTTGGGAAACCCTGCTCTAAACAGACACAATAGACATTCATGAAGTATTGTATGGGCAGCGAAGCACAAACACATATACAGCTCAGTAAACCACACATACGTCTACAGACACACACATTTTCTCACTAACACAACAAAGGCATGCTAATATGCGCACACTATCATGACTACCCCATTTGAATACATATAAACGCACACGACGTCAGCCGAAATAAACATGTGATGCAATTCATTTATAGATAAAACTAAAACACCTTTCATCAATAATATTCCTTGAACTCTCAATCTTTTTCAGTATTTTCTCTTCATTGTATTAAGTTTTCAGCCGAAATTGATTACTTTTCTATTAGAAACCTTGTAATTCCTTTTTTTCGATTATCTTTTCCTTTACAATACGTTGCAATGAGGACAATTGTTTATCTCATGGGCTTTTGACTGAAACACTTCATTTTACTACAGATCTGGTTCAGCTAATGTCTCCATACCATTATATTGATGACATTGTATTGAATTAGCCATTTTCTAAATTAAAATTTATTGTATAAACTTTTAGCTTTTTTATATCTCAAATTGCTGTTTCCTTCCCTTTTTGTATACGTCGTAGCGGCCAAAAGCCCCTCGCCACATGACAAACGCTAACCAATTAGTTAAAAATTATTAATGAACGAAGCGAACGCATAAAAGTGATTTCAATGAAATTAAATTAACGTAAATGAATAAAGAATATTAAAAATATGTTTAAAACATGCAAAATAACTAAAAGAATGGGGAAATAACGAAATTGCACAAACCCTGATATTTTTTCTTTAATTAACGATGTTTTTAAGAATTACGATAACAAACGTAATTCTTGTTTTATGAGAACTAGTCTTTGCTGATAATTTTTTTCTTGTTTATTTAGTCTCTTTTTTAATGTCTATTACTCTGATATTCCCTATCAATGATGGCGCTGGTGTTCTCCTACTAGAAAGTGCTTTAGTTTGTACAGATACTAGTCAACAGTGGCGGTTTGTGTATAGAACTGAGGAACTTCAGCATCCCCAAATCATTTCTGCTCAATACTATTCAATATTATCAATAAAATAAAAATAATACGTTCGTTGTTTATTATTATTATTATTATTATTATTATTATTATTATTATTATTATTATTATTATTATTATTATTATTTCTTTGTATATGTGTATTATACCATCTTTGAGTTCCTGAAGCATATCTTAGAAAATAATTCAAATGATGTTATTAATGAAATTACAAAACTGAAAATAACTCTTGTATGGGAATAACGGAGAAGACACAAGATTTCCAGCTACGGTATAACTGGAAATGTTTTCTCTATCATTGTCATTTCTCTCAGAAAGGCTCATAAGAGTAGTGGTTGATGGGCAGAAATCAGAAGCCCACAGTATTAATGCTGGAGTCCCTCAGGGGTCCATACTGGGCCCAACTCTCTTCCTGATCTACATCAATGATCTCCCAAAACACATACTAAAATCTTTCGTTGACATCTATGCTGATGACACGACCATCTATGGCAACACATCAAAGGCTGTAAATGATGATGTTCTCTCTGATTCACTCTCCTCTGATCTTGAGCGCGTGGTACAGTGGGGAAAGAGGTGGCTGGTTACCTTTAATGCATCTAAGACCAAGCTCCTATCTCTACATCATAAACGGTCTGATCCCCATCCGGCATCAATTGAAATGGATGGCTCTCGTCTAAGGGAGGCCCCAGGCTTTGATAAGCTCCTAGGTTTGACCTTTACACCTGATCTTAAATGGAACACATACATCAAGTCTGTGGCCAAGGTTGCTGGGAAAATGGTAGGATCCTTCTACCGCTCCAGAAGATATCTTACTGATGCAATTCTCTATCTCTATAAGAGCCAAGTACATCCAAAGATGGAGTACTGCTGCCACATCTGGGCGGGGGCTGCTAAAAACAGCCTATCTTGCCTTGACAGAGTACAAAATAGACTCCATGGCTTGGTGGGAGATGCCCTTTTCTCTACCCTGCAACCTCTTTCCCACAGAAGAGACGTAGCGAGCCTGTCATAGTTCTATCGTTATTTCCATGGCAGGTGCTCGTCTGAGCTCCATTCTCTGGTCCCCCTCTCGACAATCTTTTTCAAAAAACACCCGACTAGCTTAAACCACTGTCAATAATTTTCCCCACTCCCTATCTGTGCCTAAATCAAAACGTAGATACCATGAACAAAGCTTCTTTCTTAGAACTGCACGCCTGTGGAACTCTGTTCCGCTTGCCTGTTTCCCTCCCGACTTCAACCTGGATGTCTTCAAGTCCAACACAAACAAATTCCTGATGAACCGCCCCCCTAAGTAATGACACCTTACAATTTCTCCAATACTATTGCTACACTATCCCTTTGATTACTGTACACACAATAACCCTTATCCCTGAGTGGCCATTGGGCCATGATAAGTGGTGAACTCCATGTAAAAAACAAAAAACAAAGAACACCAGTTGCTAAGACACCTACATAACCGGACGCGAAAACATGCCTTACCCACAATAGGGCCAAATTCCACATGGGTGAATATAAAGTGAATGTGTTATAGGGCCTACACCTATTTTGTATGGTTAAGACCACCATGAGGGTGAGTAAACTCTTTTTTATTTAATTAAAAAGATGTAGTGATAGTTAAAAACATAAAAAATACCATATCTTAGGGTGTTTGCTTCTTCTAATGCCGGATTATTTAGTAGTAGTAGTAGTAGTAGTAGTAGTAGTAGTAGTAGTCGTTTCAATTGAACTGTGGTGTGAGCTCAAAAGAAATGCCACAACTTCGAAATCACAAAAGAATGCTTGACTAATGATATCGATGACACCCCAAACGCATGAAAATGCCGTGTGATATCCAAAAACGATCTCTCTCTCTCAAGCAACAAAAACATGTCACTCCCTTTAGTGAGTTCTTTTGAACAGCCAAAAATGCTAGTTTACATAATTACCCACATTCGACCGTCGACCCGGAGGCAGTCCCTAGTTCGTTCCTACGCAACCACTGTTTTCTTTGCCGTGGTCGTATGTCAGTCATGACTGCTTATCTCTCAGTCTCTTTGCACCTTAAAATTTTACCAGAGTGTTGATATATTTCCAGTTTTATACCTGCTTCACTGGTTTTAATACTCATAACAATACAGGCGTTACATGATAAGGGCTGTCCCCTTTTCATGTAAGTAAAAAAATAGGGAATTAGTTAAATGTAAATATGAGATAGGATAGTCAAGGATTCGAACTTGCAAAGCTAGACTTGGAATTGAGAATTCCGATCATAAGTTAAAATAAACACAGAATGTTATTATAAATGGAATGTCCAGTAAATTGTTGATTCTTTTAAAATATTTAATAAATACAAATTTGGCTGGAAACTATTCACATTCTTAGAAAGAATGCATAATAAAATGAGTTACAGAATTAGACAAGTAGGTTAAATTCCTTTGTAAAACAACAAAGAGAATGGGAAATTTCCTGGTCGTCAGAAATGGTTTCAAAACGTGCAAATCGCGCATGTTGGAAACACGTAAGTTGTAGTCACGTTGACCAGACATACGTGTGATTTCTTAATATAGGAAGGAGTTCGAGTTAGTTAGGGGAATCAGATCAGTCAGACCAGAGAAGCAGAGAGGTTCAGACCGATTCTCGGTTAGAGTCAAGGCACCCTCTGGGAAGCGAGAGCGTTTAGAAATAACCATGTAGCAACTTTGAATCCCTGAAATACAGAATCATTTCCGAGCGGTCGAAGAATAAATGATCATCATGTTTTTTATAACTGCCGTCTTTCTGTGTTCATCATTACAACGAGAAAGGTAACGTCTTTATATTATATGCACAACTGTCAAACGTAAATGTCAAACCATCTCTCAGTCTATCTATCAAGATATTCAAAAATCTCTTTTAGTTGAATTACAGGCTTGGTGCTCTTGTAGTAACATGTACACTGTCTATTATATATCTATATAGAACTGTCTCTCTCTCTTTATAAATACCCTGTTTATGTCTCCAATACGCTATCTCCACAAACATGAACCCTCAACAACATGAACACTCCTAAGACTGTCTCTATCACTCCAAGACTCTTACTAACATGAACAACAACAAATATATAAGTCGTCATCTAAATAAGAGCAACGTAACATACTCACATATTTGGTACCTTCTAAAAATACAACCATTGCATAACACAGGCTTTTTTTGCCAATATTTAACACTAGCAGATGGACACGACGTTGCCCGGGATTGAATGAGAATCAATAAATGTTTCACCCTCCCATATTTTATTATCATCAAAATCGATGAAATCGCACATTTTTCAATCAAATCGATTAATCGCCTGCTCTAGTTGGGGGTCCACCGCGGTACATTGGGAGGAAGCTTTACATGCCTCCCCACAGTGACTTATTCCACAACAAATTGTAGTTTACATTGCACTGGAGGGAACTTACTTTTGATTTTATGAAATGATTTTATATAACGGCTTGAATTAAAGTTTAAAATATACAAATTAAGTATCATGGTTCTGTTGTGCTATAAACAGAAATATTAATTTCGAACGCGCCCCTATCTTATCAAAGAGCTTACTGCTGATTTCATATGCTGGGCACTTCTACTTGTGCGGTAAAAAAAAACTTCTCAAATGGACCTTTCATGTTGAACTGTATAAAGCATTAACTTCAGATCAAATTGTCTGTTCCTTCTTTCATCAGATTTTTTCGTTATCAATTATGGATACTTATCTAAGACATTCCCATACAAAACTTATATAAGAACACTGCCAAGTACATAAAGTATATTTTGTGAAATTTTTTTTTTTAAATCGGCCCAGTCGTTTAGAAGTTCATAGGGAACGAACACGCACACAGAAAAATTCCTTTTATATAATAGTAAATCATAGATAGATATTCAAGTGAAATCAGAATGCTGATATCTTCAAAGGTTTATACCTTTACTGGTCTTAGTGCTTATTACAATGTCTGCTCTTTTGCCTTTGTTTATATTTATATTCAAAGTTAATTAGATTGTCGATATATTTTAAAAGTTTAGACCTCTTTCACTGGTCTTTATGTTCATAAAATATGTTCGCTTTTGTTCTCAATATAGATACGAGGTGCGTGCAATAAGTAATGCCCCTGACCCACTTCCCATAGAAGTAGAGCAACGAAACTTGGCGCAGTTATTAGTCTTTCTCTACAGTGGAACCACCCAGAGTTATGCATTTCTTCCATCGTTTGATGCAGCTCTGGAGACGTTTTTGTAGAACACCTCAGGTTGATCCTCCAACCACGACGTGACTTCACAAATCAAAGCTGCATCATCTGGGAAACGCTTTACTTTCAAAAACAACTTCATGGCTGGGAAGAGGTGAAAGTCAGAGGGTGCAAGGTCAGGAGAATAGAGAGGATAGGTAATGATTTCATAACCACACGCCTGTGTTTCTGATCTGGCAACATGCGAGTTGTGGACCGGAGCATTGTCCTGCAGGAGGAGGTTACCTTTGCTGCTCTTGCCTCGCCTCTTGATTTTGATAGCTTCCCTTAATTTCCTCAAAAGTGAAGCATAATAAGCTCCTGTAATTGTGGTACCCTTTTCCAGGAAATCTGTCATCACTATTTTGTTCTGGTCCCAGAAGACTGTGAGCATGACCATGCCAGCGGAGGGCTGCACCCTTGCCTTCTTTGGAGGTGGTGAGTCCAAGTGCTTCCACTGCATTGACTGGGCTTTGGTCTCTGGATCATAGTGATGGATCCAGCTTTCATCCTGTGTAATCAGTCTTTTGAAAAACTGACTCATCTTCTTGGCACATCTCCAAATTCATCCTTGAACACTCGACGCATTCTCGCTTCTGGAATGGTGTGAGCAACCTGGGAATCCATCTGGCAGACACCTTATGCATATGCAAATGGTCATGAATGATAGTTTCTACAGACTCTGTACTAATCTTGACATCTTGGGCTATTTGACGAATAGTAATGCGCCGATCTTCCAAAATGGCAGCCTCAACTTGACGGATAAATGCATCATTAATGGCAGAAGGGGGACGACTAGCTGTTTCCACAGATTTCGGGCCATGTTTGAATTCACGATGCCAGCGTTTTACAAAGTCATATGATGGGGCATTATCACCATAAGTTTCTTTCATTTCATCAAAAGTCTCCTGTGGTGTGTGTCCTTTCAAATGTTATATAGGTGTTTCATTATTATTATTATTATTATTATTATTATTATTATTATTATTATTATTATTCTTTTTGTTGTTGTTATTGTTCATTGTTAGGAAGTCTTATCAAAAGTGAGTCTTAGAGAGTCTTATTAAGAGAGATGTTGCGTTCTGTGTTCGTGTTATGAAGAGATTCATATATATAAAATGTTTATACTTAGAAGTGTAGTAGAAGCTCTTAGAGTGAGGAGACAGTATTGAGACAGTCTTAGTGTTCACATTGTAGATATGAGATGTAGAGACATTGTGTATGTGAAGACATTTTAAAACACAGGATATATAAGACATATAATTATAATATAACCCTAACCCCTCTTCTTGTCCGAGGGCCGGGCCGCATCCGTTGCTACCCTGGTTCACGGGAGCATACTTGTGATGTACTTCTGGCCGTGTTCGTCGCTCCCAGCTCACAGGACCATAGATGCAACCCAGCAGGGCTATATTCTTACTTGTCTAGTGATGGACCCCTTAAGGGTGACCAGACTCTCACTGGTCACTGGAAAATATCTTCTGCTGCTCAGGGCACGCGAAATGTGCATGACCCTAAGTCCATGTGGCAACTCGATTTCGGCCGTCCCTCTGGCTTCGTGCTGGATCTAGTCTATCTCTCTCATTATCTGGCGTCAGGGCATACCTGAAATAAACTGTATCTTCATTCATGCTGGCAAATCGAGAATCAAGGAAAAACTCTGGGACATTTTTATATAACGAAACAAAATAATTATTCATAAATCGTTTTACACTTGTTAGTCGAGTTCTTTGATTCAAGCTTCATGATGCAGGTTATATACTTAAGTTCCACTAATCAATTTCCCAGCTAAGAACAAGGGCTTTTCAACTTAGCTCTTATGAGGGTTTCGCCCCCCCCCCAGGCGGGGTGAGAGCGATGTGGACGTCTCGAATGCCAGTCGGTAAAAAAGGACTAAAGACCCTTACTCCAAAAAGTCAATCGTTTTTATCAAATCAGAAATTCCTCCTTCCACCTTTTTGGAGTTATTCTTTCTTTTTTCCATTATCTTATTCTTTTCATTTTCTCTTTCTTTTCTCTCTTCTTCGTCTTTCATGACCATATCTAGGTCAATTTATTTATCCATCTGTCCAACTAACTTATCACTGGCCTGGTGGACTGGTGGTTAAATACAACAGATGGACCCAAATCACAACATCTCCCAGACACAAAAGCATACCTTTTGAACCCAAGTCATTGTACCTTTCAACAGAACATTTTTTCTTTAATAATTTGAATTGTTGTTCTAACCTAAACCAGAAAACGCCCCTGTATTGTTTTTTTCTGCCAACTCGAGAATCTCATTATCATATTTTTTTTTTTTTTTTTTTCCATTGAAATATTTTATTTCTTCTGGACATTTTCGCCTCTCCTTACCGCTACATAAGTACAAAATGGAAATTAAAACCCTTAAAGAACAATTATTATCTATTATTTTCTTCTTTTCTTGATAAAGTCCTAGGGACATTTTTCTTCTTTTCTTGATCAAATATCACACCCCTCTCCTACCTTCTCTTCCTCTATTTGTAAAGCAAGACCATCTGGTATCGCCTGGGATCTTGCTACATCTGCCTCTTCCTTTTCCTTGTCATTTGCAAGCAAATTACACTGAAGCCCCCCTCTAACCATACCTCATCCTCTCCCATCTTCTCTTCCTCTATTTGAAAAGCAAGATCATCTGGTGTTGCCAGGGATCTCGTCATATAATGACAATTTCACTTTACCTTTTGGTAGAATTACAACACAAAGACAACGTTTATAAAAACACATGATGATACGTTTATTTCGTCTTCGACCGGTCGGTGGTTTTCTTAGTCAGGAATTCAAAGTTTTACATTCTATGTTTCAAAGGTGACCGTCTCGCTTCCAGACGTTCGACTGTCCATCTCTGGTCTCCAGACTGTCGTCTCTCATCCTCAGACTTTCTCCACTTAACTCTAAAGTTTCTAACTATATCGAGAACTTCCCATTTTCCATGACGTCATACACATGTTAAAACATGTGTCTTCTTTCACGTGTTCTGGAAATGCGTGTCCAAAACATTTTCCTTTGTTTACAAAAGGAATTTTAACCTATATTTCCAGTAACCTATATTTCCAATATGTTAAAAACATGTCTATTAAATTATCCTATAGTTGCATTCCTCAATTCAATTTCATAACAGAATTGACAAATGCACATTCCTTTTCTTAAAACTATTTTATCTCTAAGCTAAACAATGGTTTGTTTTTACATTCCATTTTCTAATTCTCTCTTGTAATCTATTTCTAAACCTAAATTACGAGGTTCGAATTTCGTCTATTCTATTTCATTTTCATTTTAACTAAATCTCTCTATTTTTACTTACATGAAAAAGGGGACAACCCCTTTTTACCATGTAACACAAATACAAAAACCGGATCACTGCTCAACTTTCAACAGGCTCCATTTCACATCTGACTCAGTTCAAACACCTGTAAAACAAAAACCACAATTATTTCAGAGCTGTAATTTGCCACATAACCCGTAGAGAGATAAATCATTGCACATGCAAAATTTCAGCTAGATCAGACAACTGGAAGTGGGTCAGGGACATTACTTATTGCACGCACCTCGTAAATATAACAACATATAACAATATAACAACATATTCGATTTGTGTCAGAGTTTTAGTATTTTTTACGTTTTAAACCTCTTGAACTGGTTCTAATAACAATATCTGCATTGTTCTTCTTGTTTAAAAATATATTTAAATTTAATTTGACTGTTGCTATATTAAAAGGTTTATACCTTCTACATTGGTTTGAATTCTCAAAAACATTTGGTTTTGCATATTCATTCTTTTTGCAAACTATTATCCTCAGCTTCATAGTTGTTGTTTTGGCCAACTCATCTATTAGGCTTTTTCAGGTGATTAACCATAATAGGATAGGAATGCTGAATTTTGTAACTTATCCCCAGTAATTACTGCCTTCCATAGTTGTCGTCTCACCACGGTTTGGCCAATAATCCTTTGGCCTGCTTCGGTAGGATCGAAATCACTATCTTCAGACAATGCTCACCTGGAACTATAGAGACTCAGCGTCTCTTTCCACGGCACCACAGGCCCTGAAGAGCGATCGATGTTGGATTTTTTATGATTTTATAAATCCAATTTTTTGTTCTTATCAGGTTTTCAATTATCGAATGGTATTATCTTTTTATTTTTGCAATCCTTGGAGATGAAGCTTCATAATTTGTGCATTCATTCTTTTTATCCTCGTTTTCGTAGTTGTTGCTGTTCAAATTATGTTAATCTTCATAGTTGTTGTTGTTGTTGTTGTTCAAATTATGTTCATCTTCATAGTTGTTGTTGTTGTTGTTCAAATTATGTTAATCTTCATAGTTGTTGTTGCTGTTCAAATTATGTTAATCTTCATAGTTGTTGTTGTTGTTGCTGTTCAAATTATGTTCATCTTCATATTTGTTGTTGTTGTTGTTGTTGTTGTTCAAATGATGAAGCCTCATCTCAAACAATTCCAAAATTTTTTAAAAATAAAAAATAAAATAACATCTGCTTTTGTTTCCCTTGTTTTAGAACTGAAAGAAAAGTGTATCAACAGCATAAAAGCACAAAAATACCAGCTTTTATTATGTTTGCTTCTCCTTGGACTGGCTTATTAATTTCTATGCTGTAGTAGTAGCAGCAGTAATATTCGTCCACATTGAATTAATTGATGGCGTGAGCCCTTAGACAAATAGAGCAGCAACTAAAAAGTAGCTGCAACTTCAAAACCACAAAAGAGTGCTCAACTAATATTACCGATGACAGTTCAAACACAATCAAATGACATTAGCTGCATAGTCTCTAAAAACCATCTTTTGGAATATCTTGCATGAATCGAGCATTAGTTTTTGAGTCGCATAAGAGCTTCTAGGAAGGCAGGCAGTCTGTGAGGCTGATGAGAAACATGGGATGAGTAAGGAAGTCAGACTACCAGAGTCTATTGGCCAAAATAAAAGCTGTTGTTATGAGACAATTAAGGAAATGAAAGAGGCTGTGACGAAAGTTACTGACATGCTCACACAAGAGAGGACTTCCATGGGGCCTTCCAGAAGTTGTTGGAATGGTACAATAAGTGCTTTACAGTTGGAAGAGATTACTTTGAAAGGGACTAGAGTTTCATGTGTGTACCATCGATAAAAAAAAGTCTGGAAACTTATTTAAGACCCCCTCGCAAGTCAAAGAGCTGTCAAAATCATAGGTTGGAAAATTCAAGATGGCGTCTCACACCCTCTTTAACACCGTAAGTTTGGGAAAAGGTGTTATAAATAAAAAAACTATTAAAAATAATATTAAAAACCTGCCGAATATATGTCAACCTATGTCACGGTAACATATATTGAGCGAGTTTTTAACAGTATTTTAACAGGGCACATCGTAAAAACTGACCCATTAATTTTCCTGAAGTAAAAACTATATAGTTTTAAACTTTTAAAACTGTACATTATAAAAAGAAAACTGTTCGAGTGATTTTTTTTTTACATGGGTGTCACCACTTATCAAGGCCCAGAGGCCACTCAAGGATAAGGGTTAATAGGTATACATTAGTCATTGTGATTTTAGCATAGTAAACAGTGGGAATTTTGTAACTTGGATTACTTGAAAAAGAAAACTGTTCGAATGATTGAAAATGAAAACAAAATAACAATGTAAATATATTGATAAGAAAAAAACAAAAACAAACGAAATTTCCGTTTCAGGAACCCGAGTTTAATTTTATGTCGTAATCATTCAACTCGTTAGCGGTTTTATTCAGCGATTAGGGATACTTAATTATAGACAATGTTTACAGGACACAAAACTAGATCTCCAGCTATGGTATAGCTGGAAATGTCTTCTCAATCATTAAATCATTTCTCTCTGATAGGTTCATAAGAGTAGTTGTTGATGGGCAGAAATCAGAAGCTCACAGTATTAATGCTTAACTCTCTTCCTGATCTACATTAATGATCTCCCAAATCACATCCTTAAATCATTTGTAGACATTTATACCGATGACACTACCATCTATGGCAACACTTCAAAGGCCATAAGTTCTCTCTGATTCTCTCTCCTCTGATATTGAGCATGTGGTACAATGGGGAAAGAGGTGGCTTGTTACTTTTAATGCATCAAAAACCAAGCTTCTACTCTTACATCATCAACACTGATTCCTGTCTGGCATCAAGTGAAATGAATCTTTGGGAGGCTCCATGTTTTGACAAACTTTGGCGTTTGATCTTTACTTCTACATCAAATCTGTTGCCAAGGTAGCTGGGAAAATGGTTGGATCATTCTATCGCTCCAGTAGATATCTCCCTACTGATGCAACTCTCTACCAAATACGTCTAAGGATGGAGTACTGTTGCCACATCTGGGCAGGAGCTACTAGAAAGTCTTATCCTGCCTTGACAGAGTTCAAAATAGACTTCGTAGCATAGTGGGGGGATGCCCTTTTCTTTTCCCTGCAACCTTTTTCTCACAGAAGAGACGTTGCTAGCCTGTCTCTTTATCATTATTTTCATGGCAAGTGCTCATCTGAGCTTCAATCTATGGTCCCCACCCCTCGCCAAACTTTCATGAAAAACACTCGTCTAGCCAAAACCACTATCAATAATTTCCCCCACTCTTTATCTGTGCCTAAACCTAAACATAGATGCCATGAATAAAGCTTCTTTCTTAGAACTGCACGCTAGTGGAACTGTTCTTTTTCCCTGCTTTCCCACTGACTACAATATGGCAGTCTTCAAGTCCAATGTGAACAAGTTCTTGATGAACCGCCCCCTTAAGTAATCCAATTTACCAAATTTCCACTAATAACGATTACTATGATAGTATCCCATTGACTACTGTGAACTCATTAACCTTTATCAAGGCCTAGAGGCCACTCGAGGATAAGTGGTGACTCCTTCGGAAGAAAAAAAAGTTCAATAACAATAAAAAAAAATCACATTGTAAGCTTTAATTTACAATCACAATTTTTAATTTACTCATTCAGTCCAGTACTTCTTAGCAGATGATATTCTCTTCTTTTCCATGTTTCTTTCAAATGTTCCGTTTGTTTACGTAACATTTCGCTGAGTTCTTTCTTTGGTGTATGATCGCTGTACATCAAAATCATAAGTTCCTTTTTCACACCATTACAACAATGATCAAATATTATTATTACTATGTGTCCCTTAATCCTCTGGGGTCGTGGGGCACTGCATTATTTCAGGCAGCCTGTTTTGAGCAAGAATAGCCTGGTGGCGCTCATCCCTCTCCAGATGAAATATTATTATAATGATTTCCAAAAACGAGGCTATATCAAAGGGAGGTCACTCTCATATTCTTGTTCAAGGTTGCTAGATTGGCGAATTTAACCATTTTTGATGCAGTTTGGCCTTCAAAAATTGTGTTTGGCCTTTTTCAAAGTGTAACATATGGATTAACTAATGAAGGACCAAGAAGAATAGAAAATATTCAAAATATCTGATGCTTGTTTTAAATTCTTTTCTAGTTAGACTTTGATCTGAGTATTGCAGAAAATTGCTTAAAATAATTTTAATTTTCTTTCTTCCAAATCAAATAATTAAAGATACATTATCCTCATAATGACTTGTGTTTGAAATATCACCATTTCAGGAAAGAGAAATCGACATGCATTGGCAGTACATCAGAAATTGGAAATAATTGAGAAATTTTTAAATGAAAAGAACGTTGATATCATAATAAATTCTCTTCAGAGTGCCCAATGATGTAGTCTGATGAGCTTTGCATAAATCAGGAGTAAGCATGTCGTTAATGAAGTTTGTCTTAACGGCAGATAAAGCACTCTTTTTATCTAAAGATGAGATCTCAAAAAAAAATATTGGACTTCATTACCTCTCTGGATTAGCATCAATAAGGGCATTCAGCCTATAAAAAATTTTAAGGAAACGAATTTCAAAGAAACCTAATCAGAGATAAGTTTAAAAATCAATTTCTAAAAGCCTTCCAACACATGCCAGCATGTAAAACAGATGTAGAACAATATTATTATTATTATTATTATTATATCTATATATTAATTGGATAACATGTGCGTTATTTTATGTGTCACGCATACATCCAAGTGACTGCCATTTAATTGTTATGGACTTCCATTTCTTGTAATAAATAATTTTACCAAGAATTCTTTATAAGTTTTGGTTTCCGTTTCAATTCAAGCTGATGTACTCAAGTAATATGGATATATATATATATATATATATATATATATATATATATATATATATATTTTTTTTTAATTGCAACTTTATAATATATAAAAATCGATAGAACTTTAACTCTATAATAATAAATATGAAATCTGCAAGAATTAAAATATCATATTTAAGTGTGCTTTATGACCGGGTTACACCAGGCGTATCTGCTAGCTTACATAAATACTTTTGCAGTTATAACAAAAGAGCTACAATAATATCAGGGCATCTCCATTATTATTATTATTATGGTAATGAAGATGATCATGCTGTTGATGAAAAAGAAACAATATAAAGAAATACTCAAAATCATGTTAGAATGAACAGCACATTTAGTAATAGGTTTAATGTTAAAGTTGGCATACATCAGGGTTCTATACCAAGTCTTGCTTTTCATTTGTGTCTCAAACACATTGAAATTCCATATGGGTTTTTTATGTTGATGATTTTTATGCTTGTTTGTTAAACTTTTGTGTACTTATTCTTTTGCAAACTGTTATCCCTATCTGTTTTCACCACGTTTCGGCCAACTCATCCTCTGACCTTCTTCAGGTTATTAACTGCGATGAGATAGGAATGCTATTATTATTTATATGAAACCTCAGCCCAAAAGGATTCCAAAAAAAAAAAAATGAATAAATGAATGAAATATGAAAAAATAATATACATAGAAGGACTACTTGTTAAGCTGACAATTTAAAAGGAAAGCTATCAAGAATAAAAATTTGAAAGTAAATGTTACCAAGACCAAGATGATAATCAGTGGTCACATTGTTGGTGATGATTAAGTCAGCCAGTGTGAATTTTGACAAGGGTCACTCTTAGTGTATGATAACCCAGATCTGTAAAACAATCATTACTAGAGTGTAATGGAAAATAGCAACATAAAGTTGAGGCAAGAGGCAGAGGTCAAATGCTATAGACAAAACAGAGATGACGAAGAATGACGTCACATTTTTAAGTGAAAAGAAAACTAAGCTTATCAAATCAGTCTCTTTCTGGAAGCTGTGTGAATGATCCACCGCAAAGATGTAGAAAACTGATAATCTCAGCAAATGTTACCCATTTTTGTGTCCATATGCATCAATCATTTAGTTAAGTTAGAAGTTAATAACTAGTTAAGATAACATTAGTCTCTCTCTCTCTCTCTCTCTCTTTCTCTCTCTCCAAATAAAAACCTTGAAGAAAACTCAGCAAGCGTCTCCTTTGTGTTACTTTTTTCATGAGAAGTGGGAAATTCAAAAAAGACCAACCGCCTCACTCTATATAAAAACATATAAGATATCAATTAATATAGACTTGAGAGTCAAAACAATTAAAAGAATATTGTGTTGTTCTAGCCCTAGTTATGAAATTGAATACCTCCTCTTTACAAAATAAAAATGGGCCAAAGTCCTATCTGGGTTTTAATTCTCTATCTATAATATAAATCTCACCTGTCTGTTTAAATGTATGTATGTATGTGTGCGTGTCTGCCTAAAACTTTTGACAGAGGCGACAGATTTTCACAAAATCAGTATCATTTTGAAGCTCGACCCTTTGGATGACAAATATCGAAAGATTGGCTAAAAACATTACTTCCTTCATCTTCAACTGGGCACTTTTTTACAAGGAGGGGTCGCTTTTTTTGCCGATATTTTCGAAAGTCATATCCGCTTTTCGATTGACTAGCCTTAATTTAAACCATCACCACTTCTGGTTTGGCGATGGATGTAACGGCAAAGACATTGCGTCATTTTTTCACATTCTTTTCCTCCTTCGCGGTACGGGTTCAAGCCTGCCTGCCTGCCTACCATCACTTTTTTTTTTTTCTCAACACACACCTCCAAAGACTTGGGCAACGCCGGGCAATGCCGGGCACCCAGGTTAGTATTGTATGAAACATTTTCAAAGCTATACCATGGAAATATTAATAACTCAAAAAGTAGAGACTTATTTTGTTATTGATAATGCCATACATGGAAGTGATAAAGATAGACTTGAGAAAAAGAGGAATAAATAATAGTTTAGTTTGGAAGAAAATTTCTAAAAGCCGTTCAACAGACATTAAACAAATAATGATGATGTTGATGAATAGAGGTATTTTACTGCAGAAATATTACAAGTGAAAAATGTATGCGACAGAAAGGCAAAAGCGATTTAAAAAGATCAAAGGAATGCAATTCCTGTGCCGGTTTTGAAAAGGCGACTGCACAAGTGGTTTAATTTGTTGAACATCGATCAATATTTAGTAGTAATGAGTGCAAAAAAATAGATAAGAACAAAAAAGAAAAGACATTATTTGAAAGAGTAATCTGGAAGGCATTTGAATTTTGTAATTCTTTCAAACATTAAGAATCTCTAAAAGAATAGAAAAAATAAGGCATATTCTCATTTAAAATAAATGTTAATTTTATTCAATCTTGAAGGACAAAATAATACGTAGGTTATTTATAATTTTCAAAGTATTTCTCATGGTATTTTGATGAAAAGTTATTTTTAATCTTATATAATGAAAACATAATGTCACAAGTTAGTTATGAGTTAGGCTTGGCTAACAGTATATTCTTTTCATTGTTTTGCCACAGTTAATCAACCAAGAACCAATTACGCTATATAAAAACATATAAGATATCAATGGACCTGTATTTGAGACTCAAAACAAAAGAATATTCTGTTGTCCTAGCTCTAGTTATGAGATTGAATATCTCCTCTTAACAATATAAAGATGGGCCAAAGTCCTATCTGGGTTTTAATTCTCTATATTGTATGAAATATTCTTAAAACTAGCCCCAATATGAATCAAGTAGCTAAATGTTTGGGGTTTTCTTTGTAACCTTTGACCTCGATATCTCAAAACTAAATCAGTTTTAAGTTAGACCATTACCAATACTTGGATCAAGTTTGGTGAGATTTTTTTTTTTTTTTTTACACAGTGATCACCACTTGTCAAGGCCCGGAAGCCACTCAGGGATAAGGGTTATTGCAAGTACATTACGTTAGTGTGGAGATTTGATGAAGTGTTTACTTAAGGGGACGGTTCATTAGGAATTTGTTAACATTGGACCTGAAGACATCCAAGTTGTAGTCCGGTGGGAAGCAGTGGTTTAGTGAAATGTGGACACTAGCTTGTTCAGTCATAATTTTAACTGAAAATATTACATTTGTTATGACAAGGTTAATATCTAATTTACTTAAATAAAATTTAATTTCCTTATCTTGACAATGTAACATTTTATCTTGATTAAATAATTAATGGTCAGTTCAAATAGTGTATATCTAAGAAGCTCAACTGCATGATTATCGTTACTGCTACTATAGCAATGAACCTAATTTGTCTTTAAAAGTCGTTGAGATACCGAATGTAACAAAATTAATATTGATTGTATGATACAGAAATAAGATTCCAGCAGAAGATGTTAAATAAAAAAAAACTATCCTTCTGGTGGCTTATAAATTTAAAAAATGCATATCATTCAATAAATCTCCTGACATATAGATAAAACCAATAAAAAAAATAATCATATGATTTTTATAAAATACTAACCTTCAAATAGTATGTGTCAACATTTGAGCTCAATCAGATTATTAATTTACAAACTAGTTATTTAAGTGAAGCTATTGTTTCAGAATTTACAAAACAATGAAAAAATATGATTTTGTGTATTGCTAAAGCATTACTTATTGATGCGGAAAAATACTGCTCAAGCAAAGCAATGGCTTGATAAGTATTATTCAAACTTAGCTCAATCAGAAACAATGGTTATGCAGTGGTATGCTGACTTTATATGTGGTCGTACAGACACAAATGACGCTGAATACTCAGGTGGCCTAAATTTGGTTTTGTGCCAGCAAATGTAAAACGTTCACAAAACTGCATGAGATAGCAGAGGAGGTAAAGATATCACTATTCACTATTTCGTATTAACACATGTAAATGGGAAAGTGGACTTCAAAATGGGTGATACAGTTGTTCACAGTCAAACAAATGAGTGTTGATTATTCAGAGTATTGTTTGCAATTGTTTAAATGAAACATAAAATGGAGTTTTTGCATCAGTAGATTACACTGGATGAAACATGGATACACCACTTCTCTCCCAAATCAAAGTGGCAATAAGCAGAGTGGGCAGCAGAAAAGGGACAACTATTAAAAGTAACCAAACATGCAAACATCAGCAGTGAAGGTTTTGGCTTCCATATTTTGGGATGCGCAAAGATATTTTCTTCATCTATTACCATGAGAAAAGAACAACTATCAATAGCATTATTAGTGCATTTGAAGGAAGAAATCGCAAAAAAAAAAAAAAAAAAAAAAAAAAAGTGTTCTTTCACCAAGAAAATGAACAGTGTCATAAGTTGATTATTGCAAAATTTCACAAACGAATTGGTACCACACCCACCTTATTCCACAGATCTGGCACCAGTTTATTGAATTCAAAAGAATACTCCAAAAAAAATTTGGCTCCAATGAAGAAGTAATATTTAAAGCTGAGGTGTATTTTGATGTGAAAGACAAATCTTTATCTTAAAAAGGCATTGAATTTTTAAAGAAACATTGGAGCCAATGTACAAGCAAGCAAGCCAGTGACATTCATCCTAAGCAGGTTGAACTGGCTTCCCCAAAAGGAGGAAGTGTCTAAACAATATCAAATTCACAAGTGATCCCAAGTCGCATGTAAATCCCAATCACAAGAGATTAAATGTTATATTTTTGCAGTTTATGCAGGGAGGTATTCCGAAATGGTTTCTTGTCTAATACTGACCAGGCAATGTTGCTTAATTTTAGTCGTCTAATGAGAACAGTTTATTGAAATGATTATACCATATTATAATTGGTGTATCACCCTAGAATGGGACTATGTTGATGAATAAATTTGAATTTCACCTGAAAGTTGTTTTATTAGTTTGGCCCAGGATTTGAGTGATGTATTATATATAAGTTTTTTTTTTTATAAACATGAAATAACTCAGTAATCAAAAATATCAATTCTATGAATAAAACAGTAATTATTTCAATGTTATTATTTGAAAACATTCGGTAAAAAGAAATGTTCATAAAAGTAATGAAAAGAAATAGTGAAAAAAAATATATATTCTAATGAAAATAAATATAAAATTAATAAATTAATAAAAGGAAGGACAATAGTTAAAAAATTATTTCCAACAAAATTTCACAAAGAATAATGGAAAAAAAACACATTTCAAAAAATATTGTTTATTTCTTTCATAAGTTTTTTTTTTAAAAGAACATAAAAAAAATGATTAAAGTTTATTATGAAAAATATCTCTTCATTACTAGGTTTTTATTTTTAATTTTATCTTCAAAATTTTAATTAAAAAATTTTGTCATGCAAACCAAACCATATCTACTAGTATTTGTAAAATCCTTCCCCAGTTTTGCGCCCTAATTTTCCTTCAGCTACAAGTTTGTCCAGAAGTGGGCTGGGATTAAAGAGAGGATTATCAGGATACTTCTCATGCCAACCTGTGTGGAAACAGACAGAAAAAAAAAAAAAACATAAGATATGTTATAAATTCAATATTTAAAAAAAAAAATAGCTAAATTTGGGGTTTCCAATCAGATAATTTCAAGGGTTGAGTTACATAAAGACCTAGAGACTTTTAAATCATCAGAAACAGACTGGAACAAGAAAAAGGAACAAATTTCCCAAGGGATGAAAATAACAGAATCGCCAGTAGCATGGATTAGTTGTTTTTGTTTTACGGCATATCAACTCGTTTCAAGTTATTTAATGCCAAATCCAATTATTTTGAAGAAAAATTTTTAATAGAATATATGTTTTTTTCAAGTCGGTTTTTATTTAACCTATAGTTGGGACCCTAACAGGTACTATCACTCCGGGTCAGAGTGGACCTGGGAGCAATGGCAATTAAACGAGGGCTCCACACTCCCCAAAGCCCGCAAGCTTGGGCCTCACAATAGTTTAAGGTCATATCCAGAACATAAGTAGCATGGAAGATGAGTTTACAAAAGCCATCCACATGACCATAAGTCCAAGACTGAAAACTAAATTTCACACATTACTTTATTTCCCTCCTTCCTCGGTTAGACACATGGATTATATTTTTTGTGCAGGCACAACATACAAAGTAATCACATTTTTGCCTGACAAGAAATGTAAGTGTGTGTGTATGAAAAAGACAAGAAAACAAACAAAGAAAGAAATTATGCTTTCCTGTTTAATTGTTTCATAATTTCCCTCGACACTCCATGATCATTGAGGGACAAGATAAACAAGTTAGATAAATCATAATTGATAAGAAAATTAAAGTGATAGAGCTTAGCTTACTAATTGATAACTGCTTTGCCTCTGTGCTGCCACTATAGCCAACACTCACTCTCTCTCTTCAGTAATGCAATTTAACAAAACCGTATGCCAAGCAGGGGCAAATTTTTCCAAGTAAAATTTGATGAAAAATTCAATGGTGGAATTCATTTTGCAATAGTTTTTTTTTTTTTTTTTTTTTTTACAACAATATTGCGGGCTCTGTATATATGCCAGACATCCACAAATAGAAAAGACCACATTTTTATTTTGTTTACTAACAGGGCTATCCGGCATTGCCCGGGGGCTATATAAAACTAAATAAAAGTTAAATAATGTGTGTAACATCTTTATATTAAAACTTCTGTCTTTCCCTCACTCTTCAGACATCTCTTTATCTTTCATTCTCTTTCTCTCACTTTTCATACACACACACACACACACACACACACACACACACACACACACACACACACACATATACATACATATATATTTTTTTTTATTACATTTCCACCCCAAACAAGGCACATTGCCACTTTGGTGTAGAGGGCTACTATCAGGGGCAACATCTACTGGGGTACTATGTGGGGATTTGGGAAGCAAGATGTCTGTTCACGTTACACTTGAACTTCTGCATGTCAGTACAGTTGGGGAAGCAGGGAACTGGAATGGAATTCCAAAGTCTAGCGGTTCTGGGGAAGAAACTATTGGAGTAGAAATATCTTTTACATCTAGGGATCTCTACTGTGTGGGGGTGGGATTTAGCTGCCGGTCGGGTTTGTCGAGGGTGTTTACGTCGTGGGGGCACAAGTACTTGCAGTTCGTCAGAGCATTCTCCATTAAAATACTTGTAGAACAGGCAGAGAGATGCAACATTTGATCAATGAGACAGAGGCTGAAGCTTAGATGCCAGTTCAGGGCCTATCAGATTGGCGACTCTCTTTTGAACCTTGTCTAGGAGCGAGAGACTAGTAGCAGATACACCAGCCCAAATATGACAGCAATACTCCATACGTGGGCGAATGGTGGCCTTATAGAGGTACAGGATATTTTCAGGTGTTAGTATTTTTCTAGCACGGTAGAGAGAGCCTACTTTCTTTGCAGCAGCTCTAGCAATGTTTTCAATGTAATTGTTCCAACTCATGTTTCCTGTGAACGTTAGGCCAAGGAGTTTGAAAGATGTACTCTCAGATAAAGAGTCGTTGGCCATTGCTATTGGTGGTAGAGAAGGTTTCTTGTAGTTATTGAAGGAAACTAGTTTAGTCTTGACATGATCATCCATTTATGTCCTCATTCCAGTACAGATTGGAGGTCATCCTCTAGTGTTTCTGCCATTTCTTTAGATATGTGTTCATTCGTTTTCCTGTCGTGCCTGTTATAGAGTGTGGTGCGATCAGCATATATACCCATCTCAGAGGCAATTTTGTCGGGGAGGTCATTTATGAATATTTGGAACAACAGAGGTCCAAGGATAGACCCTTGGGGCACTCCCGTATTTATATCATATTGTTTAGATGTACGACCGTCTAGGACAACCTGGATTTTTCTCTTATCTAAGAAGGATTTAATTATGCTTAGTATTCTACCAGTGATACCATATGATATAATTTTCCTGAAGAGACCCTCATGCCATACCCTGTCAAAAGCCTTAGATATATCTAGAGCTACCACTCTGCCCTCCCCGGCTTTGTCCAGTGAATGGTATATATGTTCAGAGATTACAGTTAGGATGTCTGCTGTGGAACAGGCTTGTTTAAATCCATATTGTTAGTCAGTCAGAAGTTTAGTATCTGTAAGGTGATGGACTAAAGCATGGTTAATTAAGGTCTCAAATATTTTGGCAAAAAGTGGGAGGAGGCTAATGGGGCGATAATTTAATGGGTCCGTTCTTTTGCCAGAATTCTTGACTACTGGTACCACAGAAGCAGTTTTCCAACAGCCCGGAAAGCAAGATTTATTAAGGCATTTGTTGTAGAGTTTGGAGAGAACTGGAGCTACTTCGGCTGAGCACTTTTTTAATAGCACAGCTGGGATGAGATCGGGTCCACATGCTTTTGAAGTGTCAAGGTTTTTTATGATAGCATGCACCTGAGCAGGGGTGATTTTCAGATCATCTAGCGTGGCGTTTGTCCGCATAGGAAAGTCAGGTAGGGGGTGGTTTAGAGCGTCCAGTGTGGAGTTTGAGGCAAACCGACTGGCAAGCATGTTAGCCTTCTCGGTTGCTGAGCAAACAACCTCGTGATTGTTGGTTAGTAGGGGAATTGTTGATTGCCCATTATTTACTACACTGTTGTAGATTTTCCAGAAGTCACGAGTTCCTAATTTTTTTGCTTCGATGCATTTTTTAGTAAATTCTCTCTTAGCTGTCGCTATTTCTTTCTTAACGTTACTTCTAGCTTCTATATACTTCTGTCTGTTTGAACTGGACTTATGTCGGTTAAATCTGTGGTATGTATGCTGCCTTTGAGCAATGGCAGTTGCGCAAGTTCAAGTAAACCATTGGGGAGAGTGGGGCTTACTATAAAATTTCCGCATGGGAACATGTGTTTCAATTGCAGTTTTGAACATCCAGTGGTCTCATTTGCGCACTGTTCAGCAGGAAGAGAAAAAATATTTTTCCATGGAGCATCTCTGATGGCTTCTCAGTCAGCCTTTTTATAATATCTCGTTGTTTTGAGCACTGGCTCTTCAGTTTTGGCTCTAGAGTTATTTATTATATAGCTACATAAAATTTTGCATGTCTATTGTCAGTATTTACTTTGACAGTGCTTGGAGTAAGTAGAGCTAGGTAGTAAGTTTTGAAAATATATAAATTAAAAGAAAATATCAGTGCCACCCGGATATAAGAGACCTGAATATAAGAAAAACTTATATAAGAGAGATTTTTCTCTGCTTTCCAAATTGGAACCTGTGTTAATGTACAGTGTAACACGGATATAGGAACCTCAGATATAAGAGAGCTGTATGGTGTTGAGACGAAGTCTCTTATATCCGGGTTAACTGTATATGGGAATTAAAAGAAAATATATATGGCAATTAAGCTGCACAGAATTTTTCACATTTCATCCACCAATTCATACAGATGTATTTTATTAAAATGTAAATATAATTTAACTGTTAAGAAGTTTTAAAAAAAAAATTGATATCTGCCAAATATAGAAGAAAAATTAAATCAAAAATATTTTTGGTTAACTAATATTTTTTTAAAAGAATTTTATCATGGTACAAAACAAGATTTTTGAACACAAGAGAAATATTGTTTGAGAAAAATAGGCAAGGTAGGAGCAATGAGATAGAAGGAGAGAGTTAAATGGATGTGGAGAGAAAGACGATTGGTTTAAGAATGATTGGGGATGGTGAGGAAGACAAAGAAGTTAGAATTAAGGATTGAGCTGGAGAGAGGAGAGTTGAGATGATTGAAATGACAAGCTTAAATAAATTATTGTTAAGTCCTAATCGGTTGATTGGTTAGATGTTTGTGAAAATCAACAATGGTTTGGGGTGTGGTGATGAGGTAAATGGAAGTAAGCTTCACTATGTGGATGTGGAAAAGATGGATCACATTTTTTATTTCAATTGTAGAAATCATGATGATGCTGAAAAGGAAGAAGAGAGAATCTTTTATCATTTTCTATTTTGTATAAAAGACACCATTTTCTCATCCACTAATAGACATTGTGTACTTACCGCTTATGATAAACTTACAGACATCCAATCCTACATAATCAGCCAATGTAATTGGTCCCATTGGATAGCCGGCTCCCAACTTCATAGCAATGTCTACGTCTTCAGGAGAAGCATCACCTTTAGAAAAAGGAAAAAAAAAATGATATATAACTGTTGATGGAAACAGAACTTTTTAAGATGTCACTATTAAATCCCATTTGAATTAGGTGATATGTTAAAATTTTATTCCATGTGTGTGCCGAAAAGTTAACACATGTTCCCTTATGGAAAAGTTACAGGAATATGATATGTAGCAAAAAGTGAAATTGAGATTTTAGGTTTTAGATGATTACAGGTAAACAGCCTAAAATATCAAATAAATATAGATATAAAACCAACCATTTTTTATGTTAAATGTATATAGGATAATTATCCCCAAATCTTAAGTTTAAAATATTGTTTTACAATTCTTTTTTTTTTTTTCTACTAATTTTTCCAAAATTTAGCATGATTAAAACAGTATAATCTCATGTTTATTTCTCATTAAAATATGATGAATTAATGTGTAAAAATTAACTAAAAAACAAACAAAAAAAAAGATACATTTAATATGTAGGCAAAAACACTCACTTAAAACTGAACAAAACGTAGTTAATAAATTGTAATCGTTTGTAAAATGTCAATTCTTCTGGGCATCTTCAACTTTAAGACGGTGGTATTTCACTTTGCTTAACTTTTATGAAATTCAACAGGATTTAGTTCTGTTCAATCTTAATATTTCCAGAATATAACAATGCAAAATTGTTAAGATCAGTAATTAGTTGATCAGATTTTGACAGAAAACAAGAGATTGCTAGCATTTTATCACCATCAAGAATGTTGATTTTTTTTATTCTTTCTTGCGGCGTCCCATTTCCTTTTGATTTGAGAAACAAGAACTGTCCCATCATTATCATAATTTTTTTTATTCAAAATTATATTCAGATATAAAGTTGACTGAATATGAAACAAAACATGTTCAGTCAATAATTGGCTACTTTAGGGAACATAAAACTTGCATTGTGATATGAGGTACTCCATTTTTACTGGTTGAATTCACCAACCAGGCAATGCAGACAATTCATAAGTACAGTCAGCAGACATACTAGGTGGAACAATAAAATCATCACCCTAGAAAAGATGACACGATTCCATTTCTGTTTGATGAAAACCATTGTTTTTTGTTACAGACCATCTACTAGCTAGCCAGTTGTGTACAAACACCAAGACCGATAAGAGCCTTCTATCATGTCTAAAAATTACACAATGTTCAATGAGCATATACCGATCCAAGTTATGAGAACAGGCCCATTGCCAGCACCCTTAAAATGCAAATCTGGATGGATCAATGCTTAAAGGCACAGCTCAACGAAGTTTCTGGCCATTTGGTCTTTGGTGTGGTTTCAAGTGAGGGCCACATCATGCCACCTCACATTCTCCAAGTCGGCTTGAAAGTCAACACCAAAGTGTACCTGGATGTGCTGAAGAGTGTGGTGATTATCTGAAGCAATCGGGTGGCTGCTGGAAGACCCTGGGTGGGGCAGCAGAACTCGGTGCCAGCCCACAAGTCCAAAAAGACCCAGGCTTGGCTTCTGAAGGAGTGCTACAACTTTGTACCCTCCTCTTACTGGCCACCCTCCTTCCCCAACCTGAACCTGCTGGACTACTGGTCATACGTCGAGAACATCATCAACATGAGCTCCCACAAAACCAAATCGCCGCCATCTATCGAGTATTTGCCGAGCTCCCACCAGCACTTGTGGAAAAGGCATACTCCCAATTCCAAACCTGTATCAAGGCAGTGATCAAGGCTGAAGGCAGTTACATTGAATAGATCATGCAACTGAAATGTAAATTTATAGTATATATGATCGGAAGGTGCTAATACATCTTTATTGATAACTATTATTCAAAACTATTTTAACTGTTTTATAAGAAATATGTATTTTTAAAAAGTATACATTTTTATATTCACTCAAGATGTGTATGTGTGCGTATGTTATGCTGTTTTTTTTATTGGTATTAAGTGATATCACATGAACCTCAAAAGTGGAACTGTCTAATGAGCTTAATGGTTAGAGAAAGCTAAATATGTACAAATCACTCATCCCCCAAGTGTAGTCGTCTTCAGAGAGAGAGAAAGGGTTGTGTCATGTGTCATCAATTAGGGAGAGACTCTGAACTGAACCCAGAGTAGATGACTTATGCAGGAGAATTTTTTTTTCTTTACTTATGTTTCTTTTTGTTTCTTTACTTATGCAAATAATCACTTTTTTTTCATAAGCAAATTCTTAGTGTTATGAAAAGGATTTTTTTTTTCCTTAGGAGTCAGAGTAAAAACATGATGTGACAACATAGGACCAAGTCAACCATACATAGAGAGTATGAAAGAGTTATCCCAGACACAAACATTCTTGATGGTGTCTCATTTGCATGTCTTCCACTAAGAGACTGATCTGAAAACCTTAGTTTTCTCTCTGCTCAAAAACGTGACATTATTCATCATTGTCTCTCTATTTTGTCAGTGTACGGCATTTGACCTCAACCCCTTGCCTCAACATTGCGTCTCTCATCTTTCATTCAACTCTGGGAATGATTCTGTTTTACAGATCTGGGTTATCACGTACTCAGTGTTAACCTTGTCAAAATTCACACTAGTTAACTATATAGCTCTAGATATATCAAAGGTTTTTGACAGGGTATAACATGAAGGTTTCTCAGGAAAATCAGATCATGCGGCATCACTGGACGAATACTTAACATAATTAAATCCTTCTTAGATAAGAGAAAAATCCATTGTCCTCAATGGTCGTACATCTAAACAATATGATATAAATGCAGGAGTGCCTCAGGGGTCTATCCTTGGACCTTTATTATTCCTAATATTCATAAATGACTTCCCTGACAAAATTGCGTCTGAGTTGAGTGTATATGCTGATGACACCACACTCTATAACAGGCATGACAGGAAGACAAATGAACACATATCTAAGGGAAACACTAGAGGATGACCTCCAATCTGCAGTGGAATGGGGACAAAAATGAATGGTTACATTCAATGTTGCCAAGACTAAACTTGTTTCCTTCAATAATTACAAGAAACCTTCTCTACCACCAATAGCAATGGCCAAAAATTAATTATCTGAAAGTACTTCTTTTAAACTCCTCGGCCTAATGTTCACAGGAAACATGAGTTGGAACAATTACATTGAGAGCATTGCCAGGACCGCTGTGAAGAAGGTAGGCTCCCTCTACCATGCTAGAAAGCTACTAACGCCCAAAAGTATCCTGTACCTCTATAAGGCCACCATTCACCCATGTATGGAGTATTGTTGTCATATTTGGGCTGGTGCATCTGCTACTAGTCTCTCGCTCCTAGACAAGGTCTAAAAGAGAGTTTCCAACCTGATAGGTCCTGAACTATCATCTAAGCTTCAGCCTCTATCCCACCAACGAAATGTTACATCCCTCTGCCTGTTCTACAAGTATTTTAATGGTTAATCCTCTGACGAACGTCAACAACTTGTGCCCCCCATGACGTAAACCGACAAGCAGCTAAACCCCACCCCTACATGGTAGAGATCCCTAGATGTAAGAGAGCTTTCTACTCCATTAGTTTCTTCTCCAGAACCACTAGACTTTGGAATTTCATTCCAAGTCCCTGCTTCATCAACTGTACTGACATGCAAAAGTTCAAGTGTAATGTGAACTGACATCTTGCTGCCCAACTCCCTACATAGTACCCCAGATAGTAGCCCCCTACACCAAAGTGGCAATGTGCCTTGTTTGGGGTGAAAATATAATTTTTAAAAAAAAGTAAAAAAAACTTAATCACCACCAATGTAAAGTCGCTATTATGCAATAGTATGAAGTAAAATTAAAAAGAAAAGATCATTGTTTGCTATCTAAATGAACCAACATTCTAAGAGTTTATGGCTATTAAAATATTTCTGTTAAAAATAAAAATATTCTTAAAACAAAAAAGACATTTGTTTATGGTGCTATGGTTATAAAGAAAAAATAAAGAATTAAACGGATTCTTTTTTTTTCCAAAGAAAATAATCAAATTAAATTTGAGTTTTAATTCTTTTTTTTTTTTTTAAATATATCAGCTCACCTCTCTCAATCAGACGAACCGCTTCCACTATATAAGGAACTAAAAGTCGATTTACGATAAATCCAGGTGTGTCCTAAGAAAGAAATATAAAACAAAATGTATTTCATTACATTTATGCTGGCAGGTCTCAGAAAATATTGGAAAATTGGGACTAATTATATATGCAGTACTCCATTTGTTGCAATATTGGTTTGAGGTGTGTAATAATACAATTTACAATTAAAAAATCCACGTAAAGATTAAATAATCTTTTAGAGAACTCTGTCTTTGGGTAGAAGGCAATGGAGATATCTTATTTTTGCAGTACTGTAAGAGAATAAAATATCAAAGCGTGCGTCGCCATTGGGCAAAAATATTGCAAGCCATGATTACAGCTTCCATGAAAAAGAGGAAGAGGGATGTTGCTATTATCACAATCAGAAAAAAAGCAAACAACTCGATGTATTTCAATATGACGAATCTACTGGAAAAGTGCTCCTTTGGTAGCAAGTGGGTAAGCAACCAGCTGGAAGGCCTCATTATGATCAAGACTCTTCTGAAGAAGGAAACTGGTCACTGAAGATTGGAAATTCTGGTCAAAATGAGTGCGATAGCATCGTGAGGAACAAACTTTGTGAAGGTTTTCATGGATGACTCAAGTGAAGATGAACTTTCTTTGGAAATAGAAACAATTATGCATGCAATCACAAACAATATTTTTTAACAATAGAAAAATTGTTGCATTAATCGATCATTGCCATTTTTCTGTGTTTGTTGTGTCTTATTGTTGTAAAATAAATTTGCATATTTTTCTTTTTATAGATTCCGACCATTAATTACCCTAAAGAAACAAATTGCATTTGTACAATAAATAAGTGCACAAAATCGATAATAAAGTTGAGAACTTAATTTGCATGTGATAATCTTATTTAAAAATTATATGTACATTGTCTTGTCTTGGCATTCATCTTGGAGCAGTTGGGCTGGCTCTCTCTCCATATATATATATATATATATATATATATATATGGATAGATAGATTTCCCAAAAACCTCTGGCCTTAATGGAGGAGAGCCTAAAACTTGCTGATCTGAAATAACAGCAAGCGGAGACTCCTAACAAACGGTTCCCCAGTTCGATATAAAACACCTGACGAAGGCCAGAGGGCAAAACGGCCGAAACGTTGTGACAATAACAACCAAGATGAGGAAGTCAGTCCGACAATCTCAATCAATGAAAACACCTCATCTCAAAAATACAGACAATTACTAAGCAGAGACTTGATTCCAAATATTTCTCATGTTATATCTCCCCTCTTTTAGAAATTGATAGAAATGAATGTACCATCACATGACTCCAAGAGAGAGTGAGCGAGAGAAGTTGTCAGTTGTTTGGAAGCACTAAAAGTGTAAACTTGTGGTTTTAAAAAATGCACTGATGAGATATGAATAAACAGCGATTATCAATCTCTTTTTCTGTCTCCTTCCACTCCACTGGTCAGTGATTTGGAATGAAGATCAAGCTGAATAAAATTCCTCAATCTTCAACACTTTTGTCTTGACATTATCTTTTTTCAATGTATAAAAGAACTCATTTACAGGTGCTGTTGCCTCAGTCAAGTAGGATCACATAAGGGTGGGTACAAGCAGCTAACAAAGCATGATTATGAACTTACATTCATTTATGGCATACATTGTTTAAATGCAACACATGTAGCAGTGGTTGATTTTTTTTACTTCACCTTTTTCATTGTTGTTGCCCCAACGATTAATACTGATACATGATATATTAAATATAGATATACACATATATCTATTAATAGCCTGGCAAGACCACAGGGGAGACAACCGAAGCAGCAAAACTGGAGCTGTCCTGCAGGATACTATATATACCAATTTAGGCATATTTTATTGGTTTGAAAATATAGGTTCTTTTATAGCAATTATCATAAAATTTTTACCATATAATAGTATTATAATCTTCAAAATGCTTGCAAATTTTTATGCAGTTTCGTCTCATAGAACCAAAGATATGAGCATTTCAATATTCAATTTGGCTACCAGTACAGACATATTCATATATATATATATATATATATAAAATTGCCCCCAAAAAATCATAAAGTTTCAAATCTCTGTGACTATTGATCAGAATTTAACAAATGAAGGCTCGTTGGAAAGGTAATGACCTGATGTGTAGTGGGCTATGTGATATTTGCCCTTAAGGTCACACATTATGGAGATTATCCATCATGCCAAGCCTATTTTTGGCACTTTTTTACAGCAATAAAATGTTTCAATCATGGTCGTTTGTTTTCATAGTTTTGTATGTTTTGTTTTCATACATAAAGTAAATTTCATAGTGTATAAGGATTATTTGATATTGGAGATATTCATAATCGTGCTCTATTTCCAAAAGAGGGGAAATATAACATATGAGAAATATTTGGAATCAAGTTTTCCCTTGCTGTTATTTCAGATTATTTGAAACCATAGCAGCAAGTTTTAGTCTCCCCTCCATCAAGGCCAGAGGTTTTGGCGAAATATATATATATATATATATATATATGCTAGAAGTGAACACTGTTATTCGGAAGTTGGAAAAGATCAAAAATAGAATTAATAAAAGCTTCCTCCCCGTACACTACAAGGGAGGGGAGAATCCTCTTACTAGCGCAGGCAATTAATCGATTTGATAAAAAAAAAAATGGGCAATTTCATCAGTTTTGATGACAATAAATGTATGGGAGGGTGCAACATTTCTTGATCCTCATTTAATCTCTGACAACGTTGGGTTTCCCTGCTAGTATATATATATATATATATATATATACACACACACATACACACGCGCATATATATATATATATATATATATATATATATATATATACACGCATGTGTGTATACAGGGTGCCCACAAAGTCTGGCTACATAATCTACAGGATGTTTCCACAAAATCTGACTAAATAATGTAGCCAGACTTTGTGAACACCCTGTGTGTATATATATATATATATATTAATTTTAAGGGGATTAGAACAACAGTCTAAAGAGCAGAGTATATTTTAATGTATTAGTAAATTCATTAATACAATTAAAATAAAAGAAAAGAAAACAATGCTCGTTGTAATGTAGATATATAATAAGCTCGATATGCATACATATCCTAGAGCTATTTTAATATTGAGTAAGATGATTGATAATTTATAATTAAAAGCTGGGTAAATGGGCAATTTCACCAGTTTTGATGACAATAAAGGTATGGGAGGATGCAACATTTCTTGACCCTCATTTAATCGCGGACAACCATTTTAATATTAAGTAAAATGATTGATAATTTATAATTAAAATTAAAAATCGGTTTCACAAGGAAGAACAAACAAAATCAATTTTGTTTGTTCTTCCTTGTGAAACCGATTTTTAATTTTAATTATCAATCATCTTAATATATATATATATATATATATATATATATATATATATGGACATTTCCTTTATGTCTATCTGTCTTTCCATTTACTTCTTTGATGTGATCAGAGCAGGAAACTTCAGATGTTTATGAATGATTCCCCATGTGATTCATCTGTTCGATTTGACCTTTAATAAGAACGTTTGATTGAAAATAGAATCGGTGAAATTTTTACCTTACACTTTACTGTAGTTTTCTTCATGGCTTTCCCGAAATCAAGAAGTGTTTGAAATGTGGCCTCAGATGTTTCATCTATCTTTACAACCTGGAAATGAAAAAAGTAAAAAATAAAGAGGAACAGTGAAAATTTATTTTCTGGGAATTTATTTTTAACCATGTAACATCGGAAGAGACAATGGATAAAAAGCATGCTTGGGGTCTATAGTGAAACAGTCTCGAATTGCAGTTTGCACGAACCAACATTGCTAACATTCAGTGGAAGGGAGAAATCAAAGATTAAGATAAACTGGGATAGTTCTTTATAAAAAAAAAAAAAAAGAAAGAATTACAAGTAAATACACGACCGGGCAATATCGGATAGGGACAACTAGTACTGTATATTATTCATAGCAACTTCATTTTGTGAATTCTACTGTTTTTTAGTGTCGGTGTTTTGATTCTTTAATTAATCATGTCTCAAAAAATCAATTGTAAAATGTCTGAGACATGAAAATTACTCAAAATGAAATAAATATACAAGAACTTTTTGTGGCATTTTTAGCGAGTCTTTTTTAACAAGAGACAACTAGCAATTAATACTGATACAAATATATATGTGTGTGTGTGTGTGTGTGTGTGTGTGTGTGTGTGTACAAATATGTGTTTATATATGTGCGTGTGTGTGTAAATTTCCAATTTACATCATGTCTCAGTTGTGTTTTGTTTTGTTTATTTTCGATTAGATATGTATGTGTGTATATATATGTATATATTTCCAATTTACATCATGACTCAGTTGTTTTTTGTTTTTTTTATTTATTTTATTTATTTTCGATTAGAGTTTTACACTTCTAAAAAACTCCAGAAGTAATTAATTTGCTTCAACTCATACAGGATAATGAGAATGATGGATATCTTGCTCTAAGCAAAGAAAATCATTATTTTTCACATGTGTTTCTTCTTGTATCAAAGAACTAAATAATCTGTTTCATTAGATTTTGTTTTTTGTTTTGTTTAACGGAATTCATAAGAATAATTGGTTGGATTAATGAACTTTATAAAAATGTATAGAAACTTTCTTAAACATTAGCAGGGTGTTGCCCGACCATGCCGAGTGGTAAAATATGCTTAAATATATTTTAATTAAGGCAGATTACATATTTATTATTACAGAGCCAATTCTCTATTGAATATTATATTGTACCTAATATACAGTAGTCATTTCAAACGTTAAAAAAAAAAATGACAGGTGCCATCAGCTAGAATTGAAACCAAAACATTTAGCACTCCAGCTGCATCTCCTACCGATGTAGCTATCGAGAGATAGGAAAAAAAAATTTAATATTAAAGGACTCAAAAAAATGAATTAAATTCCAGTATGCACAGAAAGTAAAAATATATGGGCAAGTTGAAATGAACATTTTCATACACCTTTCGATATGTGTCTGTACGCATTATTCATCCATATAAAACAAAGATTTTACTTCTTATAAACAACCCTTGGTGTATGATTACTATTTCCTGTTTATTTCAGTGTTATGTGGCCAGCAGTTTAAGAGTTTATTAGGTAAATATTTACAGACAGACACACATACATACATTTGTTTTATTTATATAGACTAGCGGGACTTGTGGAAATTCCACAGTTGACTCTTTCATATGTAATATATTAATGTTGGCATTTTTGTGGATGTTCAGCGTAAATGGAGACACCCTGATATTATTGTAGTTCTTTTGTTAAAACTGCTAAAGTATATATCTAAGCTAGCAGGGACGCCCGGCATAGCCTGGTCGTAAATATGCTTAAATATGATATTATATTTTATGCAGATTTTGTATATATATTAATATAAGAGTAAATTTTCTATCCATTCTTATATATTATAAACTCGTGATTTCAAAAACAAAAAAAAATCCATATAGCTTGGGTGCATCAGCTTGAATCAAAACCAAAACCAAAACTTATGAAGAAAAAAAGAATGTGTGTATATATAACTTGAATTCCTTCAGGTATAATCAAAATCGAAACCAAAACTTATGAAGAATTCTTGGTAAAATTATTTATTACAAGAAATAGAAAGGCATAACAATTAAACGACAGACACTTGGAAGAAAAAAATAAATAAATGTGACACACAAAATAACACACACGCTATTGTATTAATATAGCGATTTAAATGTTTTATGTACTAAAAATAGTTTTTCATGAAACTATTTTAGTTAAAACAATGTTTTAATAAAAATAATTTATTTAGAAAACGGAACTGTCATTTAATATATATATATATATATTTAGATTTAATGTTTTTATAAAATATTTTACGTACAAAGTTTCGTTTCGCTGATAATGTGCCGCTTTTTTGGTTAAGCAACGTCAAGGCTTTTCATAAAGTTCGAGGTTTCATAACAGATAGGCATCTTGGCTTATGTTTACATAAAAATGCTGTAGTAGTAGCAATAATATTTTAATTAACGAAAACATCAGCGTCTCTCTCTCTCAATAAAAAATGTAAAAAAAATAAACAATGAAAAAAATCAAAGAACTGCTCAATTTTTGTCCCAAATATTTTAAATTAGAAAACTTATAGAGATTTGTGTTATCGTTTTTTGCTACAGAATAACTTAAAATCAATTATTTCTTAACAACTTTTGCATTTACCAAAAAGATAAAACTATAAATGTTATAGAATTAAAAACTAATATAGTGGTGAGAACACGCTAATCGAATGCCACCTGAAGCGTTTGTAAATGTGTATTCCGAAATTAATGTCTATTCCAGAATTAAATTCCAACCAATGAAATTTGCCGGAAAGCATAACACACAAAAGAACACACACGCTATTGTATTAATATATAGATTACTGAATTATTTTATTTCTTTTTTTAACTTAACGCTATTCGTCGGATAGGCAATGCCAGCTACTATTGCTAATCTTTCCATAAAAACAGATTTTAGAATTTCGATCTTTTTTGCATAAAAAATATGAAGCATAAATATTTACATTTTTTTTTTTTTTAACTCAAAACGAGGCTCTGGCTATTTTGACTATCATATTAATTCTTCCATCTCTTTTTTGTCAATAAATCTGTCATACTTAATGTTTTTCACAATCTCTTGATATTTTTAAAAGTGCATGGTTAAAATACAAACATATGCAGATCGATTTTTTGCAATATCACTAAATATGGATTAGAAATCTGACACAATAGACTTGACGTTGTTTTTAAAATACAATTTTGTCCACCTGTAATGCTTAAGTTTGAAATAGCATTTTCTTGGTTTGTCACAAGAAAAGAAGGTGAGATTAAAAAAAAAGATGTGACGTCTTTTCCGTTGTGTCCATCGCAAAACGGGAAGTGGCGAAGGTTTAAATTAAAGCTAGTCAATCGAAAAGAGGGGATGACTTTAGAAAGTATTGGCGAAAAATGCTACCCATCCTTGTAGAAAAGTGCCCAGTTGTGGGTGAAGGAATTAATGTTTTTAGACAATTTTTCGATATTTGTCGTTCGAAGGGTCGAGCTTCAAAATGATACTGATCTTGTGAAAATCCGTCGCCTCTGTTAAAAGTTTTACAGAGACATACATACATACATACATACATACATACATTTAAACAGACAGTTTTAAATAGAATTTTCGTTAGTTCATCATGCTTCAGTTTGAAATCACATTTTCCTTTCTGTCACACATCAGATTTAAATAGTATTTAATGCTTTAGCTTGAACTAGCGGGGGTACTCGACGTTTTCCCGGGTGTGTTGTGGTGGTATAGTAAGGGTGGGATTAAAAAGCAGCCCAGTGGGGTGGGGGATAAACAACAGGGTGGAGAGAGGTGTTAAAAAAAAAGAAAAGAAAAAAAGTAGTACCCTGGAACCCGTAACGGAAAGGAGGAAAAGAAGGCGAGGTTTATAAAAAAAAAAAAAAAAAAAAAGGGTGGTAGTAGGCAGGCTCAAACCTGTAATGCAAAGGAAGGAAAGAAGGTGAAAAAAATCGTATCGTGTTAGCTGATGTCGCCATCACGCAAGCAGAAGTTGCGTGCATCGAATTTAAGCATAGTCAATCGAACACACAATAATGTAAATGCTTGGTATTTATTTGCTTACCTACGAAAGCAAATTAGACACAAGGTCGTTTTTAATGTAGAGGAAAACCAGCTCCCCCCCCAAAAAAAAAGGAGGCACTCTGGCAGTATCCAAATAAAAAGTAATTGTCTTAGTATGAAGGGTTTCCCCTACATGGACCAATTAACTTAAGCGAAGTATCAATCCTGGCCTGAAGGTCAAGAAATGCTGTGTCGCTTTTTCGAACGGTTTCGCTTTATACAAAAACCCGAGATGACGCCACAGTGAGTATTTTGTTTAACTTGATCAAAAAAAAAAAAAAAAAAGGAACGAAAGGATGTCTGTTTGTGAATGTGAGATATTACGATTTGGGAAGTATACAAAAACTTCTCGTGGAATCTAACCAACACGAGAACTCCAATGCAAAAAGCCTTTGGCAGACATACACAAATGCTCGTGCCCATTTTATCTTTTATATATTAGACTAGCCTGGGTACCCGGTGTTGCTCGGCTGTCTGGATGTATGTGTTGAGCAAAAAAAAAAAAAAAAGAAGTTGTATGATGCAAAGGCGGAAAAGAAAGTGGAGGTGTGTGTACAAAAGTGGAGGTGTGTGTTGGTTGAACAAAAAAAAAAAAAAAAAAAAGAAAAATTGCGAGCACAAAAAAAAATATAGGGGTAGTGAGCAGGCTTGAACCTGTAACGTGCCAGAGGAAATAGAGGTGAAAAGAAAAAAAAAAAAAAAACGCTCATTGACGAGCCAACCATGGGTGTGACGTCACGGGCAGTCGAAATAATGCCTTTTATGTGGTGTCGTTTACGCAAGCTTTGAATGACTTGCAAAATATGTCAGCAAAAATACCGACCCTCCCTGTAGAAAACTGCCCAGTTGAGGGTTAAGGAATTATTGTTTTTGGACATTTTTTTCGATATTTGTTGTCCGAAGGGACGTGCTTCAAAAGGATACCAATCTCGTGAAAATCCGTCGCTTCTCTCAAAAGTTTTAGGCAGACATACAAACAAACATACATACATACATTTAAACAGACAGGTGAGATTTATATTATAGAAGAAGATTAGCATTTTCATCCGTCTGTTTCAGTTTAACAAAGCATTTTCGTTGGTTATGATTCAGTTTTAAAATAACATTTTTATAGCCCTAACATGCTCCATTTGAAATAGCAGTTTTGTTGATTGACCATGAGCATTTCCATCACAAGTTATATCTGAACAATATGCCTTCTTACAGCCTTCAACATGTAAAATCCATTTGTTTTTTTTTCTTTCATATTATTCTATATAATCTAAAATATAATATATATCATTTAAACGCTTGTTTTTTTTTTTTAGTTGCGATTTCAGGAACACAACAACACATTTGTTTTTACAAATGCTTTTCTTTTTCAATAATTACAATCTGATCAGAGGAAAAAAACAAAATCAAGGTTTACCAAAAGACTAACATTTTCACTCTGTTAGTTTATAAATGGTGTTTTCTTTTAGAGGCGGCAAACTTTAAATTAAAATAAATCACAGAAAAATATTTTTATCATATGCAAATATATGGTTTATTCAAATTAATTTTATAATTTAAATATAATTTCGAGCATATGGCCCTGCACCTCACACATATATGGCGTAACATAGGGATTCAATTTTCACACACTCCACGCATTAAACTAGGCTGTATTTCAGCAACAATGCATTGAATGTTGTCTTTTAAATGGTCTATTGTGTCTGGTTTATCAGCGTTAACATGAAACTTTACATATCCCCAAAGAAAAAATCTAATGGGGTTAAATCGCATGAACAAGGTGGCCAGTTCACAGGTCCATTTCGTGAAATTATTCGTTCATCAAATGTGTCTCTCAGTAAATTGATTGTATAATTTGCAAGTTGCAAAGACTGCTTGGGTGTCAGTTTCATGATGAATTGCCAAAATAAACTAAACTTAAAATGACCGGTAGTTGCAAAATCTGCAATTAGAGGAAGTAAAGTTGTCGATTTAAATTTGGCTGCCTCTAAAAAGGAAAAAAAACACTGTGTACTTATTAGTTCTGATAGACAGCTATAATTTTTAGACTCTCCCACTTTGTGGAGAATAAAATTAAATAAAAAAACGGAGTGAAATAATAAACACAGATGCTCTCTAGTATTCAAACTCACCATGCATGGAGTATTGATAATACATCGGTGATATTCGTTCTTTCTAAGTACTTCCACTGAATATGTTCTGATGAACTTGATGCACTTGTAACCCCCTAAAAAGACAAAAAAATACACCCAACCCCCCTGACTAGCAGCAAAATTCGACCCCTTCACTGTATAAGTTCATAAATCCCACAAAGTTTTCTACTCTGATAGCTTCTTTCTTCTAACTCCTTTCCTTTGAAATTCCATTTCTGCTTCTCGTTTCCCCAAACCGTACCAACATGCAGAAATTTAAATGTAATGTGAACAAACATCTTGCTGTCCAACTCTCCACTGAGTTTGTCCCCTTATAAATCCGGCCTTTATCACAGTAGCCTCTTCAGCTTCAATGGCAATATTCTTTGCTTGGGCAAATAAAAGTAAAATATAAAATTTTAAAAAAGGCTATTATGAAAATAACTGATTTTTTTTTTATTGCATCCTTATCGTTGTTGGTCTCGGTTCTACTTAACTGGCAATGTGTACATTATGACGTCCAGTCTGTCTAGTGGTCAGAGAGAAATAGGATGAATTCTAATTTTCCCCCTTTATCTTTTTTTACATTTAACCTTTAATTCTGTTTGCTATTTTTCACATTTGTTCAGATTTTTTTTTTGTTGCAATATTTTTGATATCATGTGACCACAGAGATTTTGGCCGATTCTATTTACAACCATGTGTGATAAGAATAAATCAGAATGACACAACAGTTTTATAAAGCATACTGAATCTTTGGAATTCTTGAGTGATAGCTTTCTGTCTAAACAGGAAAAGACTACTACATTTCTGTTGATCGTGATTGGATAATTTTTTGCCTGGAAAAGTTTCTCTAACTGAATTTATGCTGTCTCCAACACCCATTTTTCTTTCTTTCTTTTTTTTTTTTGCTTGGAAGTACATTTTTTAATTTCAAGAATGAGATCGTTTTAACAATTTTGTTTTTGTTGTTTTGTTTTTTTTGTTTTTTGGCCCGCATCACTCTGGCACCAGGTCACTGCCTCTGAGCATCCTTGCATTAAATTACAGAAATATATCAGTTCAAATGCAACCATTAGATTAAAACATTATGATTATCCTTTTAAAATAATTTTAAAAAAGCATAGGTTTACGTTTAGCTTATTTAGTTAAATTTGATTACTTAGATTTAGATATATAACAGTTTATCGATGCATCATAATATTTCTGCTGAATATATTAAATCATGATTTATGAAAAATTATCATGTTACTTCACTTAATTTTGTCCTTTTTTTTTTAATAAATTTGACAAATTCATAGGGAAAAGAGAGATAAGTACCTAGTCTATTAAATAAAGGAAAGTCATAATTCCATCTTTTTTAAAAAAACATTTCTACCATTTTGTCCTCGACGGGGATGGAGCATCCTACTGAATGTTAGACATTCACCCGTTATCTCATACATTCCAACCGAGAGATCTTTTATAAGATTCTAATCATCCCTTTAAGTACGCTTTTTTGTATCTCTCTTGCATTTGATTCATCAGGTATATTTGCTAGGTAGTTTTTGAAATTCTTTTTCAAAAGTCAATTTGTATAATTACTGGAATGATGGACATCCTTTTAAGATTCCAGTTTCTTTTCCTGGCATACATAAGACCTTGTTTTTTTTTTTGTTTCTTTGTTTTTTTTATTTATTTTACTTTAGTTTTAAGAAATCAAGGGTTAGCTCCCTTTTGGAGCTAACCCTTGATTCCATTACAATTTAACTTTACATCCAAGTAATCTTAAGAATACACACTGTTCCCTTTATGGTTGCTCTCTGTATTTCGTAACAGCTTGGTCTTCCAGAGATTGCTAAGTATTTCTGAAGATTATTTTTTTATTAAGCCAGTTGCTCCTATCACAACCGGCTTAATGTTTATTTCTTTCAGAGACCATGTCGTTTTCAGATCATTTTTAGGTCCTGATATTTTGTTATCTTTTCCCGTTCAGCTCTATCAAGGCCAAAATCATTTGAAATTATGACATCGATAATGAGCGCAGTTCTTTTGGGCTTGTTCCATATTACAATATCTGGCTTGCTTGCCTTGTCTTTTATGTATCTGTTCGACTGTCATCGGCCAATAAGATTGGACATCAAACTATTAGGTGGCTTGGCTCTCAACCAATGAGTGGCAAAACCTGCACTGGCTATTTGCTTGTAGGCCAGCCATTTTTTTAAAATCCATTTGTGAGTAAGCCCTGATCTTAACTGGCTTATCAAATGGAAGTCTCCCATTGGAGTGAAGCATCCCTGTCTATATATTCCTGGCTAAACTCCTTCGAGAACTTTCCTGTTCTTTTATATTGTTCCCATCCTTGTTTTTTTGGTGTATATCTCGATTTCTGTGTATTTTTTTCTTGCAATCTGCGTTGCTGGTTCATCATATACCTCAGCAGTATTTTCTAGTATGACACTTCAAAAGTTTTCAGCAAGTTTTGTGATCGAGGTTTATTCGGGTAAACGTTCAGTGGTCTCTAATCATTTCCATTGTCATATCTCTTGAGCTTTTGATGTACTGCCTCATGTTTACTTGAAATGCATGGTTTATTTCAGTGAGGCTGAGACCCCCTTCTGTTTGTGATAGTTATATCCTATCCACCACCGTACTGTATATCGATACTCTATGGCTGACTGGGATAGCTTCCGTACATTCATATCTGACCTACCTCTGCATTCCATGTTTAAAAAGTCCTCTATAGTATCAGACCTGACTGAATGGTTAACCGTAGGCATAGACCGATTCATACCATCCAAAAACTTCCAGCAAAAACCTAACAGCCAGCCATGGTTCTCCCCTGAATGTGCTTCTGCCATCGCGCACAGAAATCACTTTTTCCATAACTACCAACGTAATAGATGTACTGAGACTAAAGCTGCTTTCAGGACTGCCAGCAAACACTGTAAAAGAGTAGTACAAAATGCAAGAGAGCTATATGCTCAGTTTGTTAAATCCAAAGTAGCTGAGCAGCAGCTTGGTTCCCACCAGTTCTGGCAAATAGTAAACAGGATCTTGAACAGAAGCGTGCGTTCTATCCCAACTATCATCAATGGACCTGAGGTCATCTCGTTAGCATCAGACAAGGTCAGACTATTTGCCAAGAACTTTGCAGCTAATTCTACCCTATGCAACAATGATCATCAACTCCCTGTATTTCCTCCTATAACAGACAACACACTACGCAACATACAAATATTTGTGCATGAGGTCGCCAAGCTAATCAAGAACCTTGATTCCAGTAAAGCAACTGGCCCTGACGGCATTCCAGTTATAGTGCTGAAAAAGCTCCAACCAGAACTTGCCCCCATACTTACAAAACTGTTTAAGCGTTGCCTTAAGGAGAAGTGCTTTCCAACACCCTGGAAAACCTCATCAGTATGCCCTGCATTTAAGAATTCAGGTGAAAAGTCATCTCCCTCTCAGTACAGACCAATAAGTCTCCTGTGTGTCATGAGTAAGTTGTTGGAATCCATATTAAATAAAGAAGTAGTCAACCACCTCAACAGAAACAACCTTCTTAGTGACATGCAATATGGTTTCCGCTCTGCAAGATCTACAGCAGATGTGCTAACAGTTATATCACATAGGATTAGTGAATCTCTTGACAAAGATTTCCTTTCCAGGGCAATTGCTCTTGACATATCGAAGGCCTTCGATAAGGTATGGCATAAGGGCCTACTTCACAAGATTTCCAGCAACGGTATTACTGGAAATGTTTTCTCAATCATTAAATCATTTCTCTCTGATAGGTTCATAAGAGTAGTGGTTGATGGGCAGAAATCAGAGGCCCACAGTATTAATGTTGGAGTCCCCCAGAGGTCCATCCTGGGCCCAACTTTCTTCCTGATCTACATCAATGTTCTCCCAAAACAAATACTTAAATCATTCGTTGACATCTATGCAACACATCAAAGGCCGTAAATGACAAAGTTCTCTCTAATTCTCTCTCCTCTGATCTTGAGCATGTTGTACAATGGGGGAAGAGGTGGCTGGTCACTTTTAATGCATCAAAAACCAAGCTTCTATCTTTACATCATCAACGCTCTGATCCCCATCTGGCATCAATTTAAATGGATGGCTCTCGTCTTGGGGAGGCTCCATATTTTGACAAGCTTCTGGGTTTGACCTTTACTCCTGATCTGAAATGGAACACATACATCAAATCTGTTGCCAGGGACGCTGGGAAAATGGTGGGATCCTTCTACCGCTCCAGAAGATATCTTACTGATGCAATTCTCTATCTGTATAAAAGCCAAGTACGTCCAAGGATGGAGTACTGCTGCCACATCTGGGCAGGAGCTGCTAAAAACAGCCTATCCTGCCTTGACAGAGTATAAAATAGACTTCGTGGTTTAGTGGAGGATGCCCTTTTCTCTTCCCTGCAACCTCTCTCCCACAAGAGACGTTGCGAGCCTGTCTTTATTTTATCGTTATTTCCATGGCAGGTGCTCGTCTGAGCTCCAATTCCTCGTCCCCCCCTCGCCAATCTTTCACGAGAAACACCCGTCTGGCTGAAACTACTATCAATAATTTTCCCCACTCTCTATCTGTGCCTAAATCCAAACCTAGATTCCATGAGCAAAGCTTCTTTCTTAGAACTGCACACCAGTGGAACTCTCTGCCGCTTGCCTGTTTCCCACCTGACTACAACCTGGACGTCTTCAAGTCCAACATAAACAAACTCCTGACAAACCGCCCCCTTAAGTAGGGCACTCTATCAAACCCCCCCAATACTAATGATTACTACAATACTATCTCATTGATTACTGTACACGCAATAACCCTTATCCCTGAGTGGCCTTCGGGCCTTGATAAGTGGTGACCCCCATGTAAAAAAAACAAAAATCCATACATTGGTTTCGGTATATTATTTTATGTAAGGTTAGGAGTTTCCTGGTCTTTGTATCTAGCCTATTGATATTGCATTGAGGCCAGTCAATAATACCAAAACCATATGAGATGACAGGTATTGCAAGCTGGTTTATGGCAGTAATTTGGTTTTTGGTGCTTAATTCAGACTTGGGGATCTTTTTAAGGCATACTATGTACTCTTGTTCCACCTTATGTCTCATTTTTTCATGTGGCATCCTCTCCTAGCTCTTCAATAAAGTCATCATTAAACTAAAGATGTACAAATGTTGTCTTTTTTCCTTTTTTTTTTTTTGTACATTTTTCAAATCCAATCTCCATGCAGATGTCCTCTGTGAAATTTTCTACTGTTTCTAGCAAGGAGACAAGCTGTTTTTCTGTTTCTGCATAGAGTTTGAGATCATCCATAAAGAGCAGATGGTTCATTTTCATTTTAATTTGAATGTTTGGTCAGGGTTTACTTCAAACTTGAAATATCATGTCAGAGTTGCTGACAAACCCATGTATAAAGAGACTGAAGATACTCGAGGTCAGAATCTAGTATGCATTTAAGTCCTCCTCTGGTCTGTGCATGTGTACAGCTAAATGTCAGAAATTGCACTCATAAATCTGACATCATCAGATGTAGCATCACATTAATCTGGATATAGTCAGAAAAATAATCTTCATTCCATATGGTCGCCAGGGACAACATTAGTTCATGGGGTTCACAAATTACTTCTTTTTTTCATTCTTACTCGTAATTGTTTCAATAACGGCACTGAAACTAGGTCAGTCACTTAGCTTTTTTTGTTTCTATTATATTGAACTAGTTGTTCTCTCTCTCTCTCTCATATATATATATATATATATATAATAAAAGGATCCCCATTCAAAATGTAAAAACTACAGCCGACGGCCCTTTCGACAAGTACTTTGACATGAATAATTATCCCATGGAATTCTGAATAGTACAATTCCCGCTAGAATAATATTCACAACTTTTTCAGTTTCAATTTAATATATAAAGCTCAAACAGATGACTCCCTACAGCACTTTAACAACACAAAAACAAACACAAATCATGAACGAAAAACAACAACCAATGCTGCAAAGCCGCGATGTCTACAACTACATCCACTAGACGAGTATAAATACAGCAGTTTTATTAACAAGCAGTCAGTTGTGGCTAGATTGCCGCATGGCAAGGTTGGGTCCATCAGCAGCTCAACCCAATTCAGCAGCAGCAGCAGTCATGTTCACGCAGAACTGTTTTGACTACCTCCCTGGCAACAGCCGAATCCAGTAGCAGCAGCAACTACTCGCCGTCAATGCGCTTGATACCCAGTAGTCCAGCTTCTCAGACCAGCACATGTTTTCAGTAGCCACTAGCAACGACCTCGTAGCCTACCAGTTCAAACACTAGCTGGATTCCAACCCTCGGCCCACAAACTCCTACCACCATTCGATTTCTTTCCAAAAATAAACCTGAACGGATTTATATTCATTCACAATGGTACCCACTGCATTTTCCATCTCTTCTTTGCCATTGTAGTTTTTCGTCTTCTTGCCTGTGTCACCTGTTAGTTGTAGGATCGATTGTCACCGACATTCAGACCCGCAACACATATATATAAGGAGAGAGAGAGAGGTAGGGGAGAGAGAGAGAGAGAGAGTGTGTGTGTGTGTGTGTGTGTGTGTGTGTGTGTGTGTGTGTGTGTGTGTGTGTGTAGAGGTTATTTAACCACTTCCCACTGAAGCTACACTAAACATATAGTTTGTAGGGAATGGAGGAGGCCTAGATCTATCGCAGTGGCATTCTGGAAGGTGATGAAATAGCCTGGATTGAACTTTTCAGCATTCATCAGTACAAGCAACTGGTGATAAACTCTTCCCTTTGAAATTTTAGGGAGACACACATAGAAAAGGATAAATCACATTTATCTATACAAGTAAGAAACATAGCCTTCGAACAATAGAGAATGAGAAATAGGAGTTGACAGTTGGGTTGATTGCTTGCAAAAACAGTACCTGCATTTGTGACCTTACTTCCATTCAAGGTCTGTTTAGAATGGAGAGATGCAAGAGAATGCTAACAAGGTTGTGATATGTTTTTAATGATACAAAACTTATAAATTGCTTTAAAGAAAATAGCCGGCAAAACCTGAGGGACCCCTTTCGCCAACAAACTTGTCAGGAGTTAATCGTTGGAAACAAACATTATATATATATATCTATATATATATATTATTTTTATTTATTTTTTTTGCACATGTCCAACAATTACTTCTTGATGAGTTTGTTGACGAAAGGGGCCCCTTGGGTTTTGCCAGCTATTTTCTTTAAAGCAATATATATATATATATATATATACACGTCGCATCTCCATTATGTTACTTAGCATTTTCTCTACTCTTCTGATGAGAAACATTAGGCTTCAAAATGCCTCTAACCCCACACTAAATGTTTGTATACCTTTAAATAAACGGACCATTCTATATTCACCAATATAGTTTTTTGTGTCTCCATTTTCCAATCTTATTGTTTCCTATATATATATATATATATATATATATATATATATATATAAACACGTACATCAAATCTGTTGCCAAGGCCGCTGGAAAAATGGTGGGATCCTTCTATCGATCCAGTAGATATCTCACTGCTAATGCAATCTCTATCTATATAAGAGCCAGGTTCGTCCAAGGATGGAGTACTGTTGCCACATCTGGGCAGGAGCTGCTAGAAAGGACTTGTTCTGCCTTGATAAAGTTCAAAATAGATTTTGTAGCCTCATAAGAGATTTCCTTTTCTCTTCCCTGCAACCTCTATCTCACAGAAGAGATGTTACCTCTGCTTTATCGTTATTTTTATTTTTATGTTTGTCTCTGCTTTATCGTTATTTTTATGGCAAGTGCTCGATTGAGCTTCAATCTATAGTCTCCCCTCATAAACTTTCACAAGAAACACTCGTCTAGCTGAAAACACTATCAATAATTTCCCTCACCCTTTATCTGCGCCTAAACCTAAACGTAGATTCCATGAACAAAGCTTCTTTCTTAGAACTGCACGCCTGTGGAATTGTCTTCCGTTTTCCTGCTGACCACAATATGGCTGTCTTCAAGTCCAACGTAAACAAGTTCTTGATGAGCCGTTCCACTTAAGTTAACAAATTTACCGAATTTCCATAACTAACGATTACTATATTGTCCAATTGACTACTGTACACTCAACCCTTTTCCTCGAGTGGTCTCTGGCCTTGATAAATGGTTATGCTTATGTAAAAAGAAAATATATATATACACACACACACACACACACACATAGAGATATGATTAAAATTCCCAATGGTTGTCTCTGGCTAGTTATATAAGTCATGACAATTCGCCATTTGCAATTTAGAAAAGGTTACTAGACTAAGCACGTGAAACATGCATGTCTTCTAATCAGTACGTGAATAGTCATCCGTTTGTCACTTTTAATGCTGTAGTGAAAAACATGGCGACTTAGCGCATCAAAATAAAAGACCTTATGTCATGCCTGTCATCTGATGACAGAAGTGAAAAAGCTTGTGCGACTTCTCTCTTTAAAGAACCTCTATGCAAATTCGTGTTTCTCTCCGTCGATAATCCCTCCAGTGACTGTCACAAATGGCAGTTAATGATTATCATTTGCAGCGTGAAAGTGCGTATGCACGGCAGATTTTTGACCAATGAGTAGTCAACGTTTGTCGATGGCATTTGACATCTTTTGTACATTATTTTGTACACTAGTTATTTTGTATATTAGTTAAGCAACGTTGAGCCTGGTCAGTAGTAAAAATGGGTGACTATTTAGGAATTCTAGGTGATGTATATGATCTCCACTTATCTCAACATTGTTTTCAGTCGTCATGGACTTTTCCTAACTACGACTCAAGAGAGAGGTGGTTGGAGAACGAGAAACTCTGGCCTCACAATTACACATGCAGCCACCCTTATAGGTGGTATTCATTGTCTTTTGAGACTGAACAGAGGCGATGATGATGATTTATTCCCTACCTCAAAATAGTGTTCTTTCTAAGAGTAGATCAGAGTTATCATCATTTTAGTTCAATTGTTATGTAACTGCCGGGCAACGCCGGTTAGAAAAAGATTATTCAGAATCGGGTTTATATATATATATATATATATATATATATATATATATACAAACCCGATTCTGAATATATATATATATATATATATATATTGTCTAGCTGAAGAATAACAATCGTGAAAAACAGTTAAGTTAGCAAACTTTGCAGGTGCAGTTAAGGGTCAGGGTGTCATGATTTGACATAAACTCTATGACCTATCAAAACTTGCACCGGAAAACTAGGTAGATGGGGCCAGATCTGACGTGTTCAAATATTCCGGTTTGGGGAAATTTACTTAATTTTAGTTGAGTTGGTTCTTAGACAAGCAAGCAACAACATGTAAGATCAAGGTTTACTCAAAAGGAGGCAACAGTTTGTTCACAGTCCAAGATCGCCAGTTCACTCCAGTCTGCTAAGAAACACGTGTGGAGTGAATAAAAATATATATAAAAATCCAACCATCATCTTGAGTCTATCTCGCATGCGTCTTCGGTTAGTAGAATCAGCTACCTCAAGATGATCGATGATAGAATCCTCAAAAAGGCAGCAGAGCAAAAACACGTACGTCATATTAGTCACATACGTGCATTATTCTATGTTCACACACACACACACACTCTCTCAAAGATAAGACAAAAACGCCATTAAAATAGACATTAACTAGACGATCATGAGCTTGATAAGTGATAAGAACTGATAAGAAAGTGAAAGTAAATAACAGAAATACACGAATAAATAAGATAAGGAACAGATCTTTCACGGTTAGAATATAACAAAATGTCTGCTTTATGTGCTGGTATGTGTTGGCCAGATTTACCCATTAAGAACATTTCCTTTCAGAATAAAACATACTTAGTCCAACCCAAACAATTGTTAATCTGTATTTGCAAATCTACCTTATTACATTTATTTTTTTTTTTACTAATTTTTCGCAAATTTATGCCTTTTTGACTTCATTTAAATAGAATTATTCATAATATAATTTAACTGCATTTGTCAGTACATGTGCATGATTTGAACCTGGCGTAACTTAACGTCTGATTGGCGTTGCTAGGAACACGACGTTAACCGCCGAGCTTCGCTGATTATGAAAGTATAACGAATGCTGCTGAAAAAAAAAAATGAAATAAAGGCACCATGTAAACATAATTTTAACAGGAGAAATAAACAAAACAAAAAATAAACCAAGAAACAAAGACCTACCGTAACAAGATTTTTGTTTTATTTTTTGTAATATAATAAGTTTTTTTACTGTAATTTGTTCATTTTTTTTTTTTTTGCCCAATGAAAAAGTTCAAAACAAAACAGATAAACAGTGTTTTTGGGGTTTTTTTTTTTACGAGGGGCGTACAATGAGTAATGCCCCTGACCCACTTCCCATAGAAGTCGAGCAACGAAACTTGGCACAGTTATTAGTCTTTCTCTACATAGGAACCACTCAGAGTTATGCATTTCTCCCATCGTTTGATGCAGCTCTGGAGACCGCTTTTGTCCTCCAATCACGACATGACATCAGAAATCAAGGCTGCATCATCTGGGAAATGCTTTCCTTTCAAAAACAACTTCATGGCTGGGAAGAGGTGGAAGTCAGGGGGTGCAAGGTCAGGAGAGTAGGGAGGATGGGTAATGATTTCATAAATGCACGCCCGTGCTTCTGATCTGGTGACATGCGAGTTGTTGACCGGATCGTTGTCCTGCAGGAGGAGGGTACCTTTGCTGATCTTACCCCGCCTCTTGATTTTGATAGCTTACCTTAATTTCTTGAAAAGTGAAGCATAATAGGCTCCTGTAATTGTGGTACCCTTTGCCAGGAAATCTGTCATCACTACTCCATTCTGGTTCCAGAAGACTGTGAGCATAACCTTGCCAGCGGAGGGCTGCACCCTTGCCTTCTTTGGAGGTGGTGAGTCCAAGTGCTTCCACTGCATTGACTGGGCTTTGGTCTCTGGATCATAGTGATAGACCCAGGTTTCATCCTGTGTAATCAGTCTTTTGAAAAACTTTGACTCATCTTCTTGGCACATCTCCAAATTCATACTCGAGCACTCGACGCGTTCTCGCTTCTGGAATGGTGTGAGCAACCTGGGAATCCATCTGGTAGACACCTTATGCATATGCAAATGGTCATGAATGATAGTTTCCACATACCCTGTACTAATCTTGACATCTTGGGCTATTTGGCGAATAGTAATGCGCCGATCTTCCAAAATGGCAGCCTCAACTTGACGGACAGATGTCTCATCAATGGCAGAAGGGGGGGGGGCACCAGGTCTGAGAGCTGTTTCCACAGACTTCCGGCCATGTTTGAATTCACGATGCCAGCGTTTTACAAGGTCATATGATGTGGTATTATCGCCATAAGTTTCTTTCATTTCTTCAAAAGTCTCCTGTGGTGTGCGTCCTTTCAAATACAAAAACCAGATCACTGCTCGACATTCAACAGGCTCCATTTCACACCTGACTCAGTTCAAACGCCTGTAAAACAGAAACCACAATTAGTTCACAGCTGTAATTTGCCACATAATCCGTAGAGATATAAATCATTGCACATGGAAAATTTCAGCTAGATCAGACAACTGTAAGTGGGTCAGGGGCATTACTTATTGCACACCCCTCGTAAGTTTTTGTGTAACAATCAAAGAAACTTAAATTATGTTTTTGTTTTTTTTCAGTGATCGTGGTTCTTAAAATGGGGATGTTGGGGAGGGATATCTATTCTGAAAGCCGTTCTCATGGGGAGGCAGCATATTTCGAAAGCCGTTTTTAACATGGGAAGTTGGGGGTGCATTGGGTGCACCTAGTTCAAACTACGCACAAGTAATCCGCTTCCTTATTAGTACATATTTCTATTATTACCATTACGTTTATTATTGCTATATGTTTTAGCTTGTTACAAACGGGCAAAAGTCATAGCCCATTGATTTAGAGTGAGTGTTATATGTTGAATTGATTATGAATATGGTTAATTTACACTCATTTATTGCATTAAAAATTAATCTCTATTAATTCTTAACTGTGCATCGAAGATACCATAATACTTAATTCACTGCACCTTATCATAACAAAACTTGATAGAAAATTTTAGCCAGTAGTCCAGTAGTTTCTGAGAAGTAGAAAAGAACAGACAAAGAGAAATATAATATACATTATCATTTATTTATAAACATCAATAGTAGCAGTAGTAGTAGTAGTAGTAGTAGTACAAGTAGTAATACTCTCTTTAAAAAAAAAAAAAAAAAAAAAAACAATTCACAAAATTAATGCAAAAAATGAATAAGGAGCAATTGTTAGTCTTATTGATATTATAACCATTATTAGTAATAATGATATTTGATAGTCAAAGGCTGGGGGCATGGAATTGTTGATGTGTCATAATTTCCCAGACAATGCCGGAACACAGGTATGCTAGTATGAAATATTTTTTTAAATAACTGAAAATCAAAATCAAAAAGGAGAATAACTCGTATTTTAGATTGAAGCATGTAATAGATGGAGCCTACCTATTGTGCAAACAAACTTTTTAAGCTAAAATTACTTTAGTGCATCCAAACCAACGATCAGTAGGTATAGTTTGTCTATATTTAAATCTGAGCTTCAATCTATGGACCCCCCCCCCTGAAAAACTTTCACAAAAAGCACTCGTCTAGCTAAAACCACTATCAACAAGATCCTACACTCTCTGAGGCTAAATCTAAACACAAATTCCATAAACAAAGCTTCTTTCCTAGAACTACCTGCCTGTGAAACTGTTCTGCTGACCTGCTTCCCAGTTGACTACAGTATGGGAGTCTTCAAGTCCAATGTAAACAAGCTTTCGTTGAGCTGTCTCCTTAATTAAATTCTACTCAACTTCCACCACTAATGATCACTACGCTGCTCTTAATGACCACCATGCACTCATTAACTCTTTTCCTCGAGTGGCCTTTGGGCCTTCATAAGTGGTGATTCCCTTGTAAAAAAAAAAAAAAATGCCATAATATTTTTGCTATTTTTTAAACGATAACTGTATAGCGTCCAATTATATACACAAGAGTTTTCTCCCCTGCATATGAATTATCACTTCACATTTACGGACATATACAAAGTTATATACATTTGTTTATTTATAGATGAAATAGTTATCCATGAGCATGTGTTTTGCTGTCACTATTGCTCTGTGACAGGATTCGAACCTATGACCAGCGGGACTGTAGTTGAGTGCATTGACACTAGAAGAGCGTGCCTAAAATTATGTACTAATTTATTGCTTTTCAATGTATGCTTTAATTTTTTTTTTTTTTTTTTTTTTAGTGATAGATGTATCACTGGTATTATGGCATTATATCTATATATTTAAAATAATCACAGATCGTCCATTAGACAAAATCTATACCACATGAATGTAACATATTTTAGAGTTCACATATTTGGTGCTTTTCATCATTATATTCAGCTTAAGGTCTGTTTTACCTGTTGACATATGTTGGGCGTCTTTTAGAAATTGACTTCTAAACTAACGTATCTCTGTCAAGATCTGTATCCCTCTTTTTGTCAAATCAATCGTCATCACTTTGCCCATGTTTTCCTTGGCCTTCACCTGTCAATTAATCTTGCTACCTTAACTGTTCTACATCTACTAAACCATACACACTCATCTATTCTTTCAATGTGACCAAACCAAAGATATCTCCTGTTATGCACAAATCTCATCTATTCAATTTCTGTTTTATGCCAAAATCAAGGATAGAAGAATGATATTCAGCAATATAGAGAAATACATCGGTAATCATGTTTCTGAATTTTTGAGATGAAGATTGATTATTCTTATTATTTGGATTCTTCGGATTATTGTTCTCATCTTCAATGTCATTTTCACAGCATTTCGGCCAATGTAACCTCCGACCTTCTTCAAGTATATCATGTCAAACTCTGGAATGTTTCTGTCGAAGTCTGGAATCTGCAGAATTTTGAACAGAACAGGACCCTTTATTTATTTCACAGTTTAACTCAATATGGGAACGATTCTTTATAAATAATAGATAATTTATTAAATAATAAATAAAGTACTACAGTATATAATATATAGTGATATTTACATCTAGAAATAAAGAAGATTTAATGCTCCAAAAAAATTTGTACTAGAATTATCCACAAAGACCTGTGATGCAATGTTTAGAGCACTTGAAAAAATTAAATCGTAAAATGATATTCCCCGTAAGATTGAAATTTCAATCCTCAATGTGAGTGACCGGAAAATACAATTGCAAATTACTTAGGACCTTTATCCAGTCGTGGCTGATGGAACAAGAACATGCTATCTCAGTGAAATAAAGAATCTCATTCAAAATCCCATGCAGATTTCAGAAACATTCTCGAATTCGACAAGATACACCTGAAGAAGAGGTTATATCGGCGGAAACGTTGTGAAGATGAGAACAGTAGTCCGAAGAATCCAAATAATACGTATGTCAGTTATCATATAAGTGAAATTAAATGATTAGTTTTGTGAAATACTGTAATTACCTGTCTTTTTTTATCTCTTAAATACTCCTTCTCTTTCATTCTCCTTCTCCTCCTCTTTGCTTTCCTTTCCTGTCTTTGTTCTCTTGTTTTTATCTTAACACTCAGCTATTAACAAATTATTAGCCTTTATGTACACTTTGAATTTGTATGATTATCTCTGGCTGCTTAAATGAGGCATGGCAGTTCATGTGATTTTGTTTAATGGCAAATGGCAGATTGACCAGACAAAGCATAATCAACAATGAACTGAAATTGGCAAAATTACACTAAAAAAATATAAACTATAATTAAATGAAGCCGGTTGAAACAAATAAAAATAATGATTTATTATAAAACATCCTATATCTCTACAAAGCCATCATCCATGGAGTATTGTTGACACATAGCTACTGCACAAACCACTTGTGTATCACAGGGTCCAAAAAGAGTTTCTAATCTACTAGGTCCATCACTCCAGCCCCTGTCCCATCACTCCAGCCCCTGTCCCATCATTGCAATGGGCTTGTTTTACAGATACTTCAGTTGAATATACTCTGGGCAGAAATCAGAAGCTCACAGTATTAATGCTGGAGTCCCTCAGGGATCCATCCTGGACCCAACTCTCTTTCTGATCTACATGAATGATCTTCCAAATCACATCCTTACATCATTCGTAGACATTTAGGCTGATGACACTACTATCTATGGTAGCACATCTAAGACCGTAAACGACCAAGTTCTCTGCAATTCTCTCTCCTCTGATCTTGAGCGTGTGGTACTATGGGGAAAGAGGTGGCTTGTAACTTTTAATGCATTGTGACGTAATCCATGACTTGGATTACATAATTAATTAAAAATCGAACTATTTAATTTCTGGCGAACGAGAAACGTATCGTTTTTTTATTATTTTATCTTATCCGAGGCAAATGAAACTAGTTTCAAGAGAGAGAGAAAAAAGAGAGTATAGGAAAAAAGAGGGAGAGGCTAAACCTAAAAAGAGAGATAAAGAGGCAGTGAGTATAGAAAAGAAGGAGAGAGAGAGGTGAGAAAAGCCTTTTGACATGCCAGCTAGCAAGATGACCAGCTCATTTGACCAGAAACCCATCAACGCGTGCGGGTTGCTAGGCAACTAAGAATAAAGTACAGAAAGGGGCTAAGAAGGATACTGAGAAAAGAGGGGGAGAGAGAGAGAGAGAGAGAGACAAAGAAAAAAAAAGAGAAGAGGCCTTTTTAGTACAACAGTCGCCGCTGGCCATGCTGCCAAACAAAAGTTCCACCCCAGCGACAGAGGCAGCAATGCTGTCGAGATAGGAGGTATCGACCCCCCCCCCGTTAACAGTGAAAGGAGATATCGCCTGGAAGAAACTCCATGAAAGGATGTGACGTTGACGGTGAACTTTACACACGTGCGTCTTTCGTTTTTTACCTCTCTATTTTATCAGAACATTATTTCCATTATTCTCATCATATTTATATATACAGTTGTGCGCAAAAATATTCGACCCCTGTCTAAATTTTCTTGTTTCGTTGAATCCATACTTCAAAAATCTTCATAACGCCTTTTAACGGCTAATTATGAATAAATTGTATATTTTTCAACAATAAATGAGGAAAAGTAATTCGAGATTAATAATATATATCAATTTATTTACAAAAAATATAAATATGGATGTTGCAAAAATATTCGACCCCTCTAATTTAAAGTTTAAATAAAAGCGTCATTAAGTTTATTATTTTAGTCTGACCTTGTATTTATTTCCTATAAATAATATTTATGACTCTACTGAATCTAAAATCAGTTCAAATTGAACTTCAATGCCATATTGAATGATTGAATAATTGTTTCAAGTAAAAAAAAATTCTTTTTCAACGTCAACAAATCTGCAACTATGACAAAGACCAAAGAGTACTCTGAAGACATTAAAAAGAAAGTAATCGATGCCTACCAGTTTGGAGAAGGTTATAAAAAAATTTCCAAACGTTTTTCTATACCACGGTCGACTATTATGTCCATTATCAAAAAATGGAAAGTAAAAGGGATTGTATCAAGTCTTCCAAGATCAGGTCGTCCAAGAAAAATTACGACACGTGGGGCTAGGAAAATTGTTAGACAAGTTTCAATAGACTCTAAATCTAACCTAAAGGACGTGCAGAACGATTTGAAGAATGCTGGCTCAGATGTACACTTGTCAACTATTCGTAGGGCATTAAATCGTGCCAGATTGCATGGACGTATTGCCAGAAGGAAGCCCTTACTTTCCGAAGCTCATCAAAAGGCTCGATTTAATTTTGCAAAAAAGTTCCTAGAAATGCCTATTGATTACTGGAATAATATAATTTGGTCAGACGAAACGAAAGGCTATGTTTGACGAAAAGAAAATACTGCTTATAATGTGAAGAATACCGTTCCAACCGTTAAGCATGGAGGTGGATCAATCATGGTGTGGGGCTGTTTCAGTATAAATGGAACTAGAAGATTAACCATCAACGATGGAAGAATGGATTCAGTAAAATATCAGTCCATACTGAAAGAAAATCTTGTTCCGTCTGCGAACCAGTTGGGGCATGGAAGGAGGTATACCTTTCAACAGCACAACGATCCTAAACACACTTCAAAGAGCACTAAGGCATGGTTAAAGAATAATAAGATGAAAGTTCTAGAATGGCCTTCCCAGTCTCCAGACTTAAATCCGATTGAGCACTTATGGCATGATTTAAAAATTGCGGTACATAAAAGAAAACTATCTAATTTGATTGAATTAAAACAGTACTGTAAAGAAGAGTGGCTTAAAATTCCAGTGGACAGATGTAGAAGTCTCGTTGGATGTTATAGGAAACGTTTACTTGCAGTAATCAAGGTCAAAGGAGCTTCAACCAAGTATTAATGAAAAGGGGTCGAATACTTTTGCAACATCCATATTTTTATTTTTGTAAATAAATTTATTTATATTATCAAGCACTAATTACTTTTTATTATTTTTTGTTGAAAACTGTACAGTTTATTCTAACTTAGTCATTAAAGAAGGTTTTAAAGATTATTGAAGTATCCATTCAAAGAAATAAGAAAATTTTGGTAGGGGTCGAATACTTTTGCGCACAACTGTATATATATATATATATATATATATATAAACTATCAATTATTGAATTGAAAGCTACTGTAAATAATTCATAGACTATTTGCTTTCTGTTGTTTTTTCTTCTTGTATATATGCAATACCAAAGAATAATATTTAATGCTAAAACCTAATATTTTTGTAAAACATCATATTCATTTCTATGTCCGCATTACATGCCGACTTGTGTAGAACAGCTTTTAAAACTTGGTTTCTAAATTGATCGCTTATCAGGTTTCATTTTTTTAATTGAGCCAAAATTTTTATTGACCAGGTGTCCTTCCTAATGCCAATCCAGTGAGTTCCTGCAGGAAATCAGTGTTGTTATTGAAACACTCTTTCTAAGCAATTGCCCACTACGGCTAAAAATCACTTCACCTGCCCTTAGAAGAGATGCTTATAGCACCTTTTATTTCCAAGCGGTAACTTATCTAAGTATTCACCATGATTTATGTTGCTAAACTTTGCTGATTGGATGAGAACCAATGTTTTCAACAAACGATCCATCATAAACTATTTCTTGAGCATGAAGTACAATTTAAATTAGAGCTGAGGAGGAAATAGAGATTCATACCATTCTCTATACTATCAGTAAACACAACAGGTCCAATAAGTTTGGAATTGTTTCCAAATTCCAAAGTCCATATTTGTATCCATTGTGACACACACACACACACACATGAGCGATCAGACACAATTTGAAAGAAATAAATATCAGATAAACGTATAAAACAAAATTAAAAAATAGATATGAAAACTAATATCTTAGAATTACATACCAGAAAGCGACATTATGTGCAACGTAACTGAATTGAAAAAAATATATAATTTTCAGTTGAATAAAAAAATGTATTTTCATTCTCTTGTGAAAGTTTTTTTTTAATTAAATCTAAAGATTTATTTTTCGCAATGCACAAATAATAAAAAAAACTTTATCTTTTTAAAAAAAGATTCTTTTTTTTTTCTAAGTTCTATCTTATTTCGATATATAAAATAAACATATTTTAAAAAAGCAACAAGATATATTTTTAACAATATTTTTCAATTCGTAGTACTTGGATTATTCGAAGAACTGTTCTCATCTTTGATACATTCTCACGATATTTCGATAGATTAAACCTTAGATCTTCTGCAAATGCATCTTTGTCTGGTGTATATATAAATGTAATTTATATATTCATTGACCAGTAACGTTTCTGCAATGTATTGCTTTCTATAAATTATTTTATAATATAGAAACAGCATAGCTACACATTTTTTTTTCCATTTTCACTCCAAACAAGGCACACCATCACTTTGATGTAGGGGGCTACTATCAAGGACATAAGCTACAGGGGTACTATGTAGGGAGTTTGGCAGCAAGGTGTCAGTTCACGTTACACTTGACCTTCTGCATGTCAGTACAGTTGGGGAAGCAGAGTCCCGGAAGGGAATTCCAAAGTCTAGCGGTTCTGGGGAAGAAACTACTGGAGTAGAAGGCTCTCTTACATCTAGGGATCTCTACTGTGAAAGGGTGGGATAGCTGCTTGTCGGGTCTGTCGGAGGGTTTTACGTTGAGGGGGTACAAGTGTTTGCAGTTCATCAGAGCATTGACCGTTAAAGTACTTGTATAACAGGCAGAGGGATGCAACATTTCATCGGTGGGACAGAGGCTGAAGCTTAGATAACAGTTCAAGACCTATCAGGTTGGCGACTCTTTTGAACCCTGTCTAGGAGCGAGAGACTAGTAGCAGATGCACCAACCCAAATATGACAACAATACTCCATACATGGACGAATGGTGGCCTTATAGAGGTACAGGATACTTTCGGGCATTAGTAGCTTTCTAGCACGGTAGAGAGAACCTACCTTCTTCACAGTGATCTGGCAATACTCTCAATGTAATTGTTCCAACTCATGTTTCTTGTGAACGTTAGGCCTAGGAGTTTAAAAGTCTTTAGCCATTGCTATCGGTGATAGAGAAGGAGACAAGTTTAGTCTTGACAGCATTGAATGTGACCATCCATTTTTGTCCCCATTCCACTATAGATTGGAGGTCATTCTCTAGTGTTTCTGCCATTTCTTTAGATATGTGTTCATTTGTTTTCCTGTTGTGTCTGTTATAGAGCGTGGTGTCATCAGCATATATACCCATCTCACAAACAATTTTGTCAGGGAGGTCATTTATAAATATTGGGAATAATAGAGGTCCAAAAATAGACTCTTGAGCCACTCCCGCATTTATATCATATTCAGAACAGGTTTCTGTAAAAGCTTTATATTTTCATATAGTGGTTATATAAATATTTCGAATATGAATAGATAATGTTAAATGTTTACAAAGTTGATGCAGTTGATGTCAGCACAGTTAGAAGATGGGTTCGTCGATTTCAGATGTGAGTGATAAAGCACACTCGGACACCCATGAATAGTCACCACCCCCATTGCTGGCAAAGGTGTATTTAGAACACTGGTGACTATGTAGAAAAATAATTTCTGGAACAAAGTGTTTCTCGTTTTAATGGTACCATTACAATCTTTGTAGCTTTTCAAAATTGTTTTAGTTAAAAAATAGGATTTATTGCTCTGTCTGTCTGTCTGTCTGTCTCTCTGTGTGTGTGTGTGTGTGTGTGTGTGTGTGTGTGTGTGTGTGTGTGTGTGTGTGTGTGTGTGTGTGTGTGACAAAACAGTTATATTCCAAAATGTTACTCATCTTACAATTTATTTATTCCAATAAGTCAAAACGTCCACTTTTTGACAGCACCTGCTTCATAAAGAAACAATCATAATTATTATATCAATTTTGAATATTTTCCACACTGACTCTTCAGAAAAACAGGAACTTTCTAATTTTAAAAAGAAAATAAAAAGAATAGGGCATTACGAAACAGGTGCTGTATAAAAATGGGCCTTCTGACATGTGTTGTTTTTTTTTTATTACTTTTTCACCCCAAACAAGGCGCATTGCCACTTTGGTGTAGAGGGCTACTATCAGGGGCAGCAACTACTCGGGCAGTATGTTGGGATTTGGGCAGCAAGATGTCGGTTCACGTTGCACTTGAACTTCTGCATGTCAGTACAGTTGGGGAAGCAGGAACTTGGAATGGAATTCCAGAGTTTAGCTGTTCTGGGGAAGAAACTACTGGAGTAGAAAGATCTTTTGCATCTAGGGATCTCTACTGTGTGAGGGTGGGATTTAGCTGCCTGTCGGGTTTGTCGAGGGTGTCTACGTCGTGGGGGCACAAGTGTCTGCAGTTCGTCAGAGCATTTACCATTAAAGTACTTGTAGAACAGGCAGAGGGATGCAACGTTTCGTCGATGGGACAGAGGCTGAAGCTTAGATGCCAGTTCAGGGCCTATCAGATTGGCAACTCTTTTTTGAACCTTGTCTAGGAGTGAGAGACTAGTAGCAGATGCACCAGCCAACAATGCTCCATACATGGGCGAATGGTGGCCTTGTAGAGGTACAGGATACTTTTAGGTGTCAGTAGTTTTCTAGCACGGTAGAGAGAGCCTACCTTTTTTGCAGCGGCCCTGTCAATGTTTTCAATATAATTGTTCCAGCTCATGTTTCCTGTGAACGTTAGGCCAAGCAGTTTGAAAGATGTACTCTCAGACAGGGAGTCACTGGCCATTGCTATTGGTGGCAGAGAAGGTTTCTTGTAATTATTGAAGGAAACCAGTTTAGTCTTGGCAGCATTGAATGTGACCATCCATTTATGTCCCCATTCCATTACAGATTGGAGGTCATCCTCTCGTGTTTTTGCCATTTCTTTAGATATGTGTTCATTTGTTTTCCTGTTATGCCTGTTATAGAGTTTAGTGTCATCAGCATATATACCCATCTCAGAGGCAGTTTTGTCGGGGAGGTCATTAATAAATATTAGGAACAATAGAGGTCCAAGGATAGACCCCTGAGGCACTCCCGCATTTATATCCCACTGTTTAGACGTACGACCATCGAAGACAACCTGGATTCTTCTCTTATCTAAGAAGGACCTAATTATGCTAAGTATTCTACCAGTGATACCGTATGATTTAATTTTCCTGAGGAGACCCTTGTGCCATACCCTGTCAAAAGCCTTAGATATATCTAAAGCTACCGCTCTGCCCTCCCCCGCTTTGTCCAGTGAATGGTATATACGTTCAGAGATTACAGTGAGGATGTCAGCTGTGGAGCGGGCATGTCTAAACCCATATTGTTTGTTAGTCAGAAGTTTAGCATGTTGAATGAAATAATTGGTAAGATAAATAACATATTGGATTTTGGGATATAGCTATAATCTACTTGTAGTTAAATTTAACATACATCAAGCTTCATAAATAAAAAAATTGGTATAAATAAAGAGTGAAATATAATTGAAAAAGCATATTTTTCCCATAAACGTGTGTGTGTGTGTGTGTGTGTGTGTGTGTGTGTGTGTGTGTGTGTGTGTGTGTGTGTGCATAAATACTTATGGAACTTCAAATACTTAAAAATAAGTTTGTAGTAGTTTCCATTGATAAAGCAACAAATAATATAGCTTTTATACACAACGCTTATTGTTAGAAGTAAGAATTATTAGTAAATGTTCAGATACCTATAAATTAAGTAATAATGAGATCGATACTATTGTTCTAAATAACAGCATTATTTGTGAAAAATTAGAATTAAAATAAGAGGATAAAATAAAAAAAACTTCCATGTATATATAGGTTACCTAAAATGCACAATAAAACCTGTTAGCATCAGTTTTATTGGTGTTTTTAAGATATGCATCACATATAATGTAATCGAATATAATTGGAGTTTACCTGCAATATACCAATATTCAACCAATCTGGAACCCATTAACACCATCCTTTTCTATTCAAGGATTAATAATCTATTTGGATACTAAAATCTCATATCCTTTTTTGTTTCAACCCTTATTTTTTTTTCTTTGTGTCTCTTAAAGGGATTTAATCTTTAAAATATATTTTCTATGTGTGTGCTAAATAGCAAAATTATAGCAAAATAGAATTAATATTTTTCTAATGACTTTTCCTCTGAAGAGATGAGGCTGCATCGAAAACCAAAGGACTAAGAAAATTAATATAAATATTGTATTCATTATCCAAACAATAAATTTTTGTTTTGGTAAATGATATTTTCTGAATTAAATTTAAATATAAAAATTGTAAATTTTGATTTGCTTAATCTAGTATATTGAGCAATTTTATTTGGCTGGGATTGTCCATAAAAATACTAGCCTGGGTTCCCGGCGTTGCCCGGGTGTTTGGAGGTCTGTGTTGAGCAAAAAATAAAAAGTGGTAGTAGGCAGGAAGGCTCAAACCTGTATCGTAAAGAAGGAAAAGAATGTGAACAAAAAAACATGACATCATTGCAGTTGCGTCCATCGCCAAACTGGAAGTGGCAAAGGTTTAAATTAAGGTTAGTCAGTCGAAAAGTGGGGATGACTTTCGAAAATATCGGCAAAAAAAGCGACCTCTATCTGGAGAAAAGTGCCCAGTTGAGGGTGAAGGAATTAATGTTTTTAGTCAATTTTTCAATATTTGTTATTTGAAGGGTCGAACTTCACAACGATACTGATTTCGTGAAAATCCGTCGCCTCTGTCGAAAGTTTTACGCATATATACATACATACATTTAAACAGACAGGTGAGATTTATATTATAGATTATCCCCCAAAAGTATCTTGTAAGACTTGAAACCACACGATTGATTAATTTGATATATATATATATGTATGTGTGTGTGTGATTGTGGGAGAAAAGATGGATAGAAAGATGTGTACAGTTTACAATATATATAAAGCATGTATCCTGAAAGCTAAAGTAGAATTGACATTGTAAAACAACATCGGAAAAAAGACAGTGAATATTTTACAAGTATTTCCTGGTGAAAAAAAAAAATATAGAAAGGGTTGATGTGCCATGAAAGAGGCAAAAAAATCACTAAATAGTCTATTTTTGCATTAAACATGTCTGAAAAGGATTGATATGCCAGAGAACAGTCAAAACCAAAACAAATATTGTGCATTAATTTAGCATAAATTGATGTTTGCAATACGTTATACATAACTCTTTATTCATCAACAAGCAACAATGTTAACATGGAAAAGAAACCAAAGAGTTTTCTCATTTAATAATGCAACTCCAGACAAAAAATAGCAGTGTTTCAAACATACGTGTGACAGACCAAAGAAAAACGATATTTCAAATTTATGTGACAAAACAAACCAAAGAAAACGATCTTTCAAATTTAAGTGTGACAAACCAAAGAAAACGATCTTTCAAATTTAAGTGTGACAAACCAAAGAAAACGATCTTTCAAATTTAAGTGCGACAAACCCAAGAAAACGATCTTTCAAATTTAAGTGTGACAAACCAAAGAAAACGATCTTTCAAATTTAAGTGTGACAAACCAAAGAAAACGATCTTTCAAATTTAAGTGTGACAAACCAAAGAAAACGATATTTCAAATTTATGTGTGACAAACCAAAGAAAACGATCTTTCAAATTTAAGTGTGACAAACCAAAAAAAAAACGATCTTTCAAATTTATGTGACAAACCAAAGAAAACGATCTTTCAAATCTATGTGTGATAGACCAAAAAAGGAAAAAATATATTTCAAACGTAAGCATGAGAGAGCAAAGAAAACGATATTTCAAAATTAAATGTAGCAGAACAAAGAAAGCAATATTCAAAACATATGTGGCACACCAAAGAAAATATTTCAAACTTGTATATCACAAACGAAGGAAACAATATTTCAAATTTAAATGTGACAAACCAAAGTAAACACTATTTCAAACTAAAGTATAGCAAAGATGTGAGGCTGTATCTAACCAAAAAAAACTTCAATTAATCAACGTTCACTTGCATCTCCACAATGCAGCTGTAAAGCAAAAATAGAAAAAAAAAAATGAATTCACATATCTTCATCTACGTTTTCTGTTTGCATAGCAAAATCCCAGGAAGCAAAACATAATTAAACATGGCTAACCAGAAGCAAACAAATATTTTTAATAAAAAACAAAAAAAAACAGCAATGCATCATTTCCTTAGGATGTTGGAGAGAGGGAGGAGTCGACTGAACAGAGAAAAAAGAAGTGCACAGGTGTCTATAAATGACCTGCTAGACAAATATAATACCTACTCAAAAATAAGGTTTTGCAAATATTTCAGTTAGTACAAACAGAATTATAAATAAAAAAAATTCTAAATCTGCAATATAATGGAGATTGTGCACGTATGTCTTGTTAAAATTGGAGTTATCGAACTTGGTGGCCTTCTTCTATATATTTAGTTATGTCCCTTGTCTCGAGTGGATATTCAATATGGTGTCTGGCTAATAGTAACACGTGTTTATCTTACGTCGTGAGATGTGCTAAGTGAACTGACATTGGTAGCAGAGTGTATTATTTCATGTGACAGATATTATATCTGTTCAATTTATGTTGAAACACAATTGAAAGAAAGATGGCATTATTTACGAAACAGCCACCTATTTTGCAGAGTGAAGAAATGTACACCGAGTGGAAACAAGACATAAGTATATGGTCTATCTTCACGGATTTACCTAAGAAAAAACAAGGCCCAGCAGTATTTTTGTCATTGTCACAAAACATACAAGAATGCGTTCGACACTTAGACATCACAGATATCATTCATCATTTGAGGATGAGTAATACCAGAAATCTCCTAAAGTGAAGTTACTTTTTGAAGTCAACAAATCACTATTAAAGCTTAAATCAAAGACAGGTTCCATATCCTTTCCATAGTTAAATCCTTCAGATTTCTTTTTTTTTTTTTGTTACATGGGGATCACCACTTATCAAGGCCCATAAGCCACTCGGGGATAAGGGTTATTTTGTGTACAATAATCAATGGGATAATATCGTAGTAATAGTTGGTATTGGAGATTTGATAAAGCGTCTTACTTAAGGGGGCGATTAATCAGAAGTTTGTTTATGTTGGACTTGAAGACGTCCAAGTTGTAGTCAAGTAGGAAACAGGCAAACGGAAGAGAATTCCACAGGCGTGCACTTCTCAGAAAAAAACTATGTTCATGGAATCTACGTTTTGATTTAGGCACAGATAAAGAGTGGGGGAAATTACTGACAGTGGTTTTAGCTAGACGGATGTTTATCATGAAGGATTGGCGAGGAGGGACCAGAGATTGGAGCTCGGACGAGTGTTAGAGAGAGAGAGAGAGAGATGAGTGAACGTGGAGTGTAGACACGTTTACAAGAACCGAAGGTCAGCTGACCAGATTACGTATGAGTGACGTGGTTGGCTAGATCTGTGAGATTTGATTCTCACCGCGTCGGCCGCTACTCTTTTTTAAAAACGAAAACATCTTTGTTTATATTGATATCGGTCACGTTTTTCTAGCCCAGCTACGAATGTCAGCTGCATTCCGATCTGGTCATAAAATATTTGTTGATGTTATTATTTTCGATTGTAGGCCAATTTCCTTTTGTTTGTTTTGGCCTTGAAACAACACCGCGTTCCAAATGTGTGTCACTAGCTCAGGTGACGCTCGTGCAACATTCCATGTTGTCATGGTTGAAACGTGACCCTCATATCACGTTCTTGGCTTGCCTCTCCGATTTCTTCACAGCCTGTCCCCTTATTATACAACACCAGCACTTGCCATGGAAATAACGATAAAACAAAGACAGGCTCGCAACGTCTCTTTTGTAGGAGAGAGGTTGCAGGAAAGAGAAGAGAGCATACCCCACTAAGCCACGAAGTCTATTTTGTACTTTGTCAAGGTAGGATAGGCTGTTTTTTTAAGCTTCAGCCCTGATGTGGCAGCAGTACTCCATCTTTGGACGTACTTGGCTTTTATAGAGATAGAGAATTGCATCAGTAGTGAGATATCTTCTGAAGCGGTAGAAGGATCCTACCATTTTCCCAGCGGCCCGGGCAACAGACTTTATATACGTGTTCCATTTCAGATCAGGAGTAAAGATCAAACCTAGGAGCTTGTCAAAACATGAAGCCTCCCCAAGACGAGAGCCATCCATTTCAATTGATGCTAGATGAGGAACAAAGCGTTGGTGATGTAAAGTTAGGAGCTTGGTTTTAGATGCATTAAAAGTAACCAGCCATCTCTTCTCCCCCTGAATGACGCGCTCAAGATCAGAGGAGAGGGAATCAGAGAGAGCTTTGGCATTTATGGCCTTTGATGTGTTGCCGTAGATAGTCGTGTCATCAGCATAGATGTCAACGAATGAATTAAGTATGTGTTTTGGGAGATCATTGATGTAGATCAGGAAGAGAGTTCGGCCCAGGATGGACCTCTGGGGGACTCCAGCATTAATACTGTGGGCCTCTGATTTCTGCCCATCAACATCTACTGTTATGAACCTATCAGAGTGCGGTTTGCTATTCTGATGCTGCCTATGCCAGTTTGGAGGATGGTTCCTCACAGGGTGGATTTATCTTTGTTTATCGCAAGATGAATAGACTGACTTCTATATGCTGGTTATCAAAAAAAAAAAACTTGACCGAGTAATAAAGAGTCCATTAGCATCCAAGACTCTTGAACTCGGTGAAGCTGCTGATGCAGGTGTATTGATAGTTGCCATACTGCATGTAATTTTCAGGCTACCCAAATTGCCTGAAGTACTTTGCAAAACAAACAACGCATCTTTGGTAGAGACCTTAAAATCATCAAATCTTGTAAGTGATAGACGTTTGAGAGTTATGTGGCCAGAGTAAAGGAAATGTCGATAAAGGAAGAAATCCAAATTGAATGGATCATGGGACAGGAACAGGTCACAAACTGTTTGACAAAGATTGGAGCCTTTACTGAAATTTCAAGAGATTTGTCGTTTTAATAAGCCGTTTTCTTTGTTTGGGTTTTTTTTTTTCCTTTTTGTTGGAACTTTGAACTTACACTTGACACCAGTAATGTTAAAGTTGGAGTTCTCGAACTTGGTGGTCTTCTTTTATATATTTAGTTATGTCCTTTGTCTCGAGTGGATATTCAATATGGCGTCCAGCCAACAGTAACACATGTTTACCCTACGTCATGGGAAGTACTAACTAACAAGTATGTGTGCTTATAATAAAAAAGTTGGATTATTATTTTAAACTGATTGTTTTCGTTTGTCTATTTAAGTGACAACAATCATGAGTTATTTAATGCTGAAACACAATAATTATTGTAAGAAATTTAATTGTATGATTATTTTAATCTACGTTATTATTTTACTTAGATACGAGTAAATTGTGGGCTCATACCTTTTCAAAAACTGCTCATGCATAAATGATAGCAATTCTACCTCTTATGGCATTTGCTTTGGTCAGGTTGAGCAGGCTTCTTTTAACAAAAGAAATTTCTGAGGAATATTAAATTCGTAAGTTGTCTCCAATCACATGGTTTGTAGGAAAACGTTGCTGTCTTCCCACATTTCATGAAAGTCTTATACCCCTTTTTGTTCATTTTGCATAAAACTAAATCAAATATAGTCCATATTAAGATTGGGTAATTAATTTAGGTGTCAATCCTGTATATACAAATATATTAATTTTGGGATAATTAATCAGAATCAGAAAAATCTGAACATTTTACGGTATCAGTATAGAAAAAAATTGTGCCCATATTCCAATGCCAAAAACAATTCGTTTAATTGACTTTATGTGATTTTGTTTAAAACAAAAGCTTCCACTAATAATGGCAAAATAATAAATATTTATTGATTGTAAACTACCAGTTAAACTAAAAATCGATAAATCATCCCCGTTAGTATATTTGTACATTTGAGAAAATATCTGCATACTTAATGTGTTTGTATGGTAATTGGGAAAAATAACAACTCTATAATTAAATATTTACAGATTTATAAAGAATTAGAATCGGGGAAAAATATTGGAATTGTCCCATCACTTATAATTGTAAAATTGAGAAGGAAGACCTAAATACTAGATGTGTCGCCCTTTTTCACCGACTTTTTCAAGAGTGAAGCAGCTAAAAATGGTCCATATTTAAAATTTATCATCGGAATTTTATCTTTTTATTATTCATATATATATATATATATATATATATATATATATATATATATATATATATACCGTTTCTAAATTGGCCCAAGGTAAAATTATTCCAGACTCACATTTAGGTAAAAATGCACTTTCGTATAAATAATTGAATTCATTCAAAAAGTATCGCTAACAAAAACAAATAAAAACATCTATATACCGTTTCTAGATATACTTATAATAAAATCCAACAATAATGTATCCTTCAAAGTTCATCGCAAAACTACACGCAAAAATGATTGCATACATTTCTACTCCCAGCATAAAAACAAAATAAAAACAGACATAAGAATCGGCTTCTTCCTACATGCACTCAGAATTTGCAACTCAGAATACCTGTACGAAGAGTTCAAATGCATCACAAAACTTTTCTGGAAACAATAAGCAAAAATTATATATACCAGACACTTCTCCCATAAACAGACATCTTCTGTTACTCACCCACACTAATAATACAATTATTTGCAACATGCTAAGTGAACTAGGAATTCCAACAATACAAACATATTACAAACTATAAAACAAACATTAAATACAACAAAACATTTCTAAAATAAACCCACATCTAATGCAAATATATACACTGTCCTTATATCATAATTGTCATCATGTCAATATATTGGTGAAACTCAATAGAGATTAGAAAAAAGGCTCAATGAAAATAAAAGAGATGTGAAAAATTAGCAACTCTGAATGCATTATTCATTCATTGCAGCATGAACATTCTTATAACTTCAAAAAAGTAAAACTCGTTAAATTTATTTCAGATAAATCTCAACAAAAACTTATTGAATCAACACTTATTACAAACTGAATTAAACAACATGGAGATTTGTACAATATAACTTAATTTTGGAGACCGGTTTATTTATTTACCCTACAGAAAATAATATCTATAATAATTAATATACAAAATTAACAAATAATACAAAAGAAAAAAAAATAATTTCATTTCAATTATACATCCAACATTTGAATTATAACGACTATATTCATTTTTAAAAAAAAATTGCATCATATTCTTTTAAAATCTCTAATGGCTATATAATGTCAAAAAATCTCACTCACCTATTTCACAATGCTTTAATGATTTGATGGCCTTTCCATTCTTTTTCTTAATTTAACCTGATGTGGAAAATACTTTTTTTAATACTATTTTACACACAACGTCCAATATTGTTACAATATTTCTAGACAGATTTGTTAACAAAAGAGGAATAGACTAGGAAGAGAAAGTGGACTTACGTTGATACATCTGGTACAGTAGAATTAGACTGTGATAGTTAATCAGTTATTATTGGATAGCGTCAAAAACAAGTTTTCAATCTAATAAGTCCCACTTTGTCAACTAAGCTCCAACCCCTGTCCCATCGCCACAATGTGGCATCTCTATGCCTGTTTTACAAATATTTTAATGGCTTGTGCTCTGATGAACTAATTGCACTTGTCCCCCCTGAATATACATATCCCCAACTAACCCGTTTGGCAACAAAATCTCACCCCTTCACGTTTGAGGTTCCTAAATGCCAGAAAGCTTTCTAATCTAATATATTCTTCCCTCGAATAGCTAGAATTTGAAATTCCCTTCCTGCTACCAGGTTCCCTGACTGTATTGATATGCAGAAGTTTAAATGTAATGTAAACCAACATCTTGTTAATCTTTCCTAGGCATGGTCCCAAATAGTAGCCCCTTATGTCCAAGTGGCGGTATGCCCTGTTAGGAGTGAACAAGAGTAAAAAAAAAATTATTTCCGTGAATAGTTATAGCACTTTCAATAGATGGTTATTTGGAATAGATGACTTACCAAAATTTGCATCAGAACTGATGCACTAATTTATATAGAAAATGTGGTGCTGAGTTGTCGACCAATTATACCTGATCTTTGGTAAAGTAAGAATTGCTCCTGGCTTGTAGATTGTGTGAAAAAGACAACAGAAGAATTAAAAATTAACAATTGCTTAATTTGTGATGATTATCGATATTTTGCTTTCTATTTCCAAGCCTTCATTATACTATGTTTTTGAATTTTTTGATGAGGATTATGATAATCTATATATTAATACGATAGCATGTGTGTTATTTATTTTCTGTGTCACAATTACATCCGAGTGGTTTAATTGTTATGGACTTCAATTTCTTGTAATAAATAATTTTACCAAGAATTCTTTATACGTTTTGGTTTTAGCTTCAATTATGGCTGATGATACTTAAATCATCTTTATTTTTTATAAATAATTTTATCAAGAATTCTTCATAAGTTTTGGTGTCGGGTATGGCAGAAGGAACTCAAATTATATTTACTCAACTTATATGTATTTATATACTAGCAGTTCAGCCTGGCTTTGCTCGGGCCCTATGTACTGTTCATAAGTTGCCTAACATGTGAATACACTTTATGTAAGATTTCAAATGTTTAGACCAAAATTTGTCTGAGTAATTTTGTAGAGACTGCAAAGGTCAATTTTTTTTTTTTTAACTTTGACCCAAATTTGTACCCCTTAACATTTATTATTTTGGTCTCAAATCAAAATAAAAAGTTTTATCCATGTCCAAGTTACCTACATTTAAAATTTCAAGTCTTCAGGCCCAAAATTGGCGGAGGAATTTGGTAGAATCTGCAAAGGTCAACTCTTTCAACTTGGACCTTTTGGCAGCCAAATTTTCTCCCCAAAACTCATTAAAATTCTTGCCGCATGTCTGAATACCCATTACGTATAAATTTCAAATATTTAGACCCAAAATTGGTTGAGTAGTTTGCTAGACACCACAAAGGTCAAATCTTTTGAACTTGGATCCCTTGGCAACTCAAATTTTTTACCTAAACCGATTAAAAAGCTTGCCCTATCTCCGTAAATTTTAAAAGTTTAGACCAGAAATTGGCTGAGTAATTTGGTAGAGACCACAGAGGTCAAATTTTTTTTAACTTTGACCCCAATTTTGACCCCTTTACATTTAATTTTTGGGCTCAAATCAAATTAAAAAGTTTGATCCATGTCCAAGTAACCTATATTTAAAATTTCAAGTGTTTAGACCCAAATTTGGTGGAGGAGTTTGGTAGAGTTTCCAAAGGTCAAATCATTGAACTTTGACCTCTTGACAGCCAAATTTCTGGCCAAAAACAGATTAAAAAGATTTTCTCAAATCTCAATACTCCTTATGTCAAATCTTGAGTCTCTAGATCGAAAATTGACAGAGTTATTTGGTAGAGAACTACACACAGACATTTTCACTTTCACAGATATATATATATTTTTTTTCATAAGTTCTGATTTCAGTTTCGATTCAAGCTGATACACTCAAGTCATATGGACATATTTTTGAAATCGCAACTTTATAATATATAAAAATCAATAGAACATTAACTCTATAATAATATATACGAAATCTGCAAGAATTAAAATCTCATATTTAAGTGTACTGAGCTTAGATAAATACTTTTGCAGTTTTACCAAAAGAGTTACAATAATATCAGAGCGTCTCCATTCACGCGGAACATTTGCAGAATGCCAACATTAATATATTACATATGAATGAGTCTCCTGTGAAATTTCGACAGATCCTGCTAGTTTAGATCATCTGAATAATTAAGACTACTGTTCTCATCTTGACTGTTATTCTCAAGGTTTCGACTGATGTAACTTCCGACCTTCTTCAAGTTGTCTGCAAGGACACATGGACTTAATCGATGAAGTACTAGATAAAATTCAGTTCTAAATGATACACTACTGGAAACTGAAGGCTAAATCCTCAACATGGGTGGTACTAACAATACAACTGCGAGTTATTTAAGACTTCTACCTGGTCATGGCTGACACAATGAGAACATGCTACTCGCATGTATTAAATAAAGGGTTCCATTCTAAATTCTGTGCAGATTCCAGAGTTTGACTCGATAAACCTGAAGGAGGTTGGAAATTACATCAACCAAACCTTTGTAAGAATAATACTCAGGATAAGAACAGTAGTCCAAATAATCCAAATGATACAAACCTTATCATATTGTTTTAAAAATTATCTATGATAAGAAAATAAAGAAAAAAAATAGTTTTATTTTCCAAATGTTTAGATTTATAGTCAGACCTCTAGCATGGTATCTGATGGTGGATTGGAAGGGGAAGGTGTAATAGACACAGGTGAAGAAAAGTTATTTTACCCTGGGCTGCAGACATATCGATGTACAAGTTTATACTTATGTACAGAAATAAAAAATGGAAATCGATACATCCCAATTTAAAAAAGAATAAAAATAAAGAATAAGAATGGGTATTCGTTAGATGCATCCACTGAATCTGCATGTTTAGTCATTTTAAAGTTAAGCATGATAGACCAATGACTGGACAGAATCTGTTATAGATATACATAGCCACATCTAGAAATGCCATTTCAAACCTAAATGTGACAGACCAACAAATGGATAGTGTGTTAAGATATGCATTTCCACATCTAGAAATGCCATTTCAAAGTTAAGCATGATGAACCAATAGCTAGACAAAATTTTTTCGATTTTCTTCTTGTTTTACAGAGGATGAGACATCCTGCCAGATGTCATTTTCAGAAACTCTAACCAAGATATCATTTCAAGATTCTAACCATCTCCTTAAATGTTATCATTGCTATCTTTGTTGCATTTGGTTTACTGGGTATATTTGCCAGGTAATTTTTAACATTTTTTTCATGAGCCCAGTTGCTCCTATGATTACTGAAATGATTCCAGAGGAGCTTTTCCCATTCAATAACCACCCACTTTTTCAAACAAAGAAAATATCTCTTGGTTGGTCTGACTCTGGCCAGATGTACTCAACTTTATTTGCTTCTCCCCTTCTTTCTTTAGTTAAGCATTTGACAACTGCATGTCCACCACTCATATGCACCAGATAAAATATGCTGCAGAACACATGCTTATAATTAGAGCTTTCTATAGAGATGCTTGAACACATGTTGAATAAGATGCATCCATTCAACTTGTGTGTTTATGAAAATGCCATCTAAAAGTATGACAGACAGATAGAGGCTCTTACCAATTTGAGCAGACATCAAAAAATGTCTATTTAAAACTATTAACAGACTAAAAATAAAACTTTTTAAACTGTCATGTTATTTATTTATTTGCAGAGTGTTATTTTTATAGTTGTTGTTTCACAATGTTTTAACCAACTATTCCTTTGGCCTTCGTCAGGTGGTTAACTTCAACGACATAGGAATGCTGAGTCTCTTAATTGTATATTCAGTAATTACTACCTTCCATAGTTGTTGTCGCCTCACCACGTTTTGGCCAACTAATTCTTTGGCCGGCTTTGGGTAGGATTGAAACCGCTATCTTCAGGGGCCCGTGGCACAGTGGATAGAGGTGTTGAATCTCTTAGGTTCCAGGTGAGCATTGTCTGAAAATAGCAGTTGCAATCTTACCCAAATCCGGCCAGAGGATTAGTTGGCCAAAACATGGTGAGACAACAACAACTATGGAAGGCAGTAATTACTGAATATACGGTTAAGAGACTCTGCATTCCTATCCCATTGCAGTTAACCACCTGATGAAGGCCAGAGGAATAGTTGGCCGAAACGTCGTGAAACAACAATTATGGAGATGAGGATAACAGTCGATGAATAAATAGATAAATATACAAATTACTCATCCCAAAGGATTCCAATAATAAATATACCATGTTGTAACTATTGTTATTTTCATAATTGCTTGACTGAACTACAATCTATGGTTCACCCTTGCCAAACTTTCACAAAAAACACTGGACTAGCTACAACAATTATATACAATTTTCCCCACCCACTGACTGTGCCTAAATCTAAACACAGATTCCGTGAACAAAACTTTTCTTCAGAACTGCTGGCCTGCTTCCAAGTTGCATACAACATGGTAACCTTCAAATCCAATGTGAACAAGTTATTGTTGAGCCGTCCCCATAGATAATCAAATTCTACCCAATTTACACTATTAACGAATACTATACTACCACCTTACATTCATTAACCCTTATCCCCGAGTGGCCTTCGGGACTTGATAAGTGGTGACTCCCAAGTAAAAATAAAAAAAATGAATAAATCGTAATAGACTGACCGACACAGATGCATATAAAGTTGTTTGGACAGAAATAAAAATAAGATGTGTACATTTGATCTTTACATTCAGCGATGAAAACCCTCTTTCAAATTGAAGCGTGACAGACCAACATGAAAAAATAGAGACAAAATATCTTTTGGGTGTGTCGACTCATCGAAAATATATGATAAAATTCAAAAATAAAAACAAAGAAATGCTATCAATAAAAATTGAAATTCCATTTTATCGGATTCACTGAATAATTCAAACATAAAAAGAAGTGGGTCAATATTAATAGGAGAAAACAGATGTCATCAACTGCCTGAACACAATGCAATAATCAGCATAAAATGTTCTGCATTAAAAAAATATGAAGATGACATAATAAAAAACAAATTAAAAGGCTAATTTGAAAAGGCATGTTCTCATGTCAAATAGATTTTAAAAAATTAACGCTGCATAAAAACTAGATGAAATACCCACCCATTTGTTACTTTGTTTGACTTTAGGATGCAGTTTGTCATCTATATTAACAGACACCCACAACATTTCCAAAAAATGAATGATGAAACCCCCCCTCCCATGTACGCTTATTCTCAATCTCGAATTGCAGATAACAACCTGCATTCATAACGTTTTGAATAATAAGTTTATGAGCAAGAATTATAAGACAATAGAGATGGATGCCAACTCAGATGTGGACAAAATACATCTTGGCAGGTTTTTGAGAAGTTTCGTTACCTTAGTGATATGACTGGAGCAAGGGTTGTAGAGATTCAAGTTCGATTTCAAGTTTCAGAAGTGGATGGAGCTAGTTCAGGGAACTTCTGTCATTACTAATCAACACAACGTTACCACTTTCAACAAAGGGAAGAATCTATCATGATGATTAGGGCTGTGACAACAGAATATTCTTTTCATTCTTTTGACTCTCGGGCACATATCTGACACAAACACACTTAATCAACTGAGAACCACATCTGTCTATATAAAAACATAAGATATTAATGGATATATACTCAAGAGTCAAAACAATGAAAATGATATGCTGTTGTCACAGCCCTAATGACGATGTATAGATGTGAAATCTGGCCAGTGATGGTTGAGTACATGGATCGCTTGAAGAGAAATGATATGATAGATGTGTAATGTTAATCTTAAGGAAAGCCTTGTTTCCAATCATCTCGAAAGCTTAACTTTGGAGAGTATAGAAAGACATGGAATGGTTATATTAAAAGAATAGATAAGTATTCTTGGGTCAATAGATGTAGAATAGTTATGGCAACAGGTTTACTTTACAGAGGAAGTTGTGGTGGCATGGGTTGGTTGGTTGTTTTTGTTTTACGGCATATCAACCTTTTTCAGGTTATTTAATGCCGAATCTAGTTATTTTGAGGAACGATAATGGAGTATATTTTTTTTTTTACATCAGATTCTATTTAACTCATAGTTGGGACCCTAACAGGTACTACCATTCCGGGTCAGAGTGGACCTGGGAGCAATGGCAATTAAAGGGTGGCTCCACACTCCCCAAAGCCGGCAAGGTGGGGCCTCACCATCGGATATAGTTTTAGGTCATATCCAGGACCAGGTGGCATGGGAGGAAATGATAAGGATGGATTCAAGAGAAAGAGTCATAAATAAAATTTTGCTCAGAGATAGGTTAGTTTGAAAGCCATCTAACATATTCCAGTATGTAAAATGGATGTTAAAACCAAATATCATATTTTTTTATGCTAATAGACATCTACGTCACTTCCTGGAAATAAATGATGACTAGTGTACTCCTGAACTGCTTATTACCATGTTTGTTCATATTCTTTAGATAATAATTCTATTAATTACATTGATACTAGCAGTTTCAAAAGATTCAGTAGATTAATGCTCTGATATTCCATACTATTGATATAAATATACATGCTTTACAAACCTCTAAAAGTTTCATCATTGGAACTGGATTGAAGAAATGCAAACCTCCAAACCGATCCAGTCTCTTTGTTGTTTGAGCAATCTCTTTAATGGGCAGTGAAGACGTATTGCTGGTGAAGATAGTCTCTCTGAAAACAGAAAATCGATAATTAGACATGAATGGTTAAAATATGAGAAGAGAAAAATAGATCAATAGTGTCCTCACAAATCGAAGGTAAAAATATCCTCAAAATTACCAACTCTCCAATCTTCTCTTCGATTAAAACAAGTTATTAGTAAATTGACTTAAGTTTGTTAAAAAAAAAAAAAGTTTTATCATAAATCCACATATCCAAAAGGATAATCAATTAAACATTTTTTTTTTTTAGTGATGTTCAGTCCAAACAAAACATATTGCCACTTGGATGTAAACGGCTACTTTTAGGGACCGTGTTTAGGAGAGAAGGGTGAGATGTTGGTTTACATTACATTTAAACTTTTGCATGTCATTACAATCAAAGAAGCAGGTAACAGAGAAGGAATTCTAAAGTCTAGCAGTCCGAGGGATGAAGCTATTTGCATAGAAGGCTTTTTTGGCATTTAGAGACCTCTACAGTGAAGGGGTGGTATTTTGTTATTAAATAGGTTTGTTAGAGGTATGTACACCAAAGAGGTACTAGTATGAAGAGTTCATCAGAGCAGATTCCATTAAAATACTTATAAAACAAGCACAAGGGTTCAATATTGCAGCAATGGGATAGGGATTGACAGTGAGGGATCTATTAGATTGGAGACTCTTCTTTGGACTCTGTCTAAGAGGGAGAGATTAGTAGTAGATGTACCAACCCAAATATGCCAACAAATGGTGGCTTTGTAGAGGTAGGAAATACTGTGAATGTTAAATCAGGGAGTTTAAAGGAAGAACTCTCAGATAAGGTGTTATTAGTCATGGCTATCATTAGTTGAGAAAGCTTCTTATAATTATTATAGAAAAGAAGCTTAGTCTTAGTAGCATTATGTTACTATCCATTTATGGTCTCATTTCACTATGGACTGGAGGTTGTTTTCTAAGGATTCTGTCATCGCCTTAGATATGTGTACATCCGTTTTTCCCCTGATGCTTATTAGAGAGCATTGAATCATCAGCAAATATACCCATCCCATACACAATATTATCAGAGAGATCGTTTATGAATGTCAAAAATAATAGTAGTCCAAGGATCAACCCGAGATACTCCCGCATTAAATATTTTGCTGTTTGGATATACATTTCCTCTTATCTAATAAAACCATATAATTACATTTAGCATTCGTCTAGTAACACCATAGGATTTATTTTTCATGTTAGGAGCCCTACATACCAAACTTTGTCAAAGGGTTTGGATATACCAACGACTACAGCTCTAGCTTCCCCCATCTTATCTAATGCACGGTATATGCAGTCAGAGATGACCGTTAAAATATATGCAGAAGAACAGTACTGCCTGAATACAAACTGCCAGTCAGAGACATCAGCTTTTGCGAGGCAGTGAACTAGTGCTTCATTGATTAAAGATGCAAAGATTAGAACAAAGAGGGCAGGGGGGCTATTGGAGCGATAATTGAGCAGGTCAATTCTTTCATCAGAATTCTTGTACACTGGTAACACAGGGGTTATTTTTCAGCTATTTGGGAAGCAAAATTCAGCAATGCATTTGTTGTAGAGTTTGGAAAGCTCAGCTGAGAATTTCTTAATTAGTATAGCAGAGATGAGATCAGGTCAACATGCCTTGAAGGTGTCTAAGTGTTTTATGATATCACAGATATGAGAAGAGATGATTAAGTGTGGTTTCATCTGCATCAGTAAATTTGAGAGGGTGTTGTTTGTTGAATCTAAGGTGAAGTGGGAAACACATTGCCAGATAAGCTGTCCAGCTTTCTAGGTTGTCATGCAAGCGACCTACTATATATACAGTATTAGATACGGCATCAAATAATGACATTATTACATACTACATCAATGTGTTGTATCCATGTACAGAATGGAATGATAAAATTGTCACCTAGAAAAACGACATGATTCCATTTGATGAAAATCGGTTTTCTTTTTTTGTCATAGACCATCTACTAGTTGGCCACTTGTGTACAAATCCCAAGAGTGATAGGAGCCTTCTATCATGTCTGAAAGTGATACTGTTTAATGAGTGAGATCAGAGATGTGCCACTGTACAACTCATGCTCTCTACCGATCCATATTATGACAACAGGACCATTGCCAGCACCCTCAGAATGCATCGCTGGATTGCCATGAACAACAGAAACATGCCCAGGGTTATGAAAACAAAGTTTCCGGCCACAGTCTTTGGTGTGGTTTCATGTGAGAGTCACATCATACCACTTCACACCTTCGCAGTTGGCTTGAAAGTTATCCCCAAAGTGTACCTGAATGTACTGAAGAGTGTGGTGACTCCCTGGTGTAATTAGATGGCTGCTGGCAGACCCTGTGTGTGGCAGCAGAGCTCGGCACCAGCCCACAAATCAAAGAGACCCAGGCTTGGCTTCAGAAGGAGTGCTACAACTTTGCACCCTTCTCTCATTGACCCACCGCTTCTTCCAAGACTTGAACCCGCTGTACTACTTTGTTTGGTCATATATCGAGAACAGCACCAACATGACCTACCACAACACCAAAGTCAGCCTGATCACCACCATCTGCCAAGTATTTAGATGCTCCCGCTGGTGCTTGTGAAAAAGGCATGCTCCCAATTCTGGACTTATATCAAGGTAGTGATTGAGGCTGAAGGTGGCTACATTGAATATATGTCAGCTCTACTACATAATCAAGTTACCTGAATTGATTTTTTTCAATAAAAGTTCTAAAAGCTGTAGTGTTGTTTTCTTTAGGGTGACAAGTTTATCGTTCCACCATGTATGTATAATATACACACTTTATAATTATTGGTAGAATAATGACGTGTTACATCCTTATTATCAATGCAAAAGTGTGGGTTTAAACAGATACAATAAACAGTCCCTTTTAACACATAGAATAAACATTACATGAGACCGTTTTTAACATGGACTGCTACTCCAAACCACAACACATTCCTTGACAACAAGGAGATATATAAACAGGCATGCATTCGGTTAACCTGCTCCCTTCGTGGCCGCACTCGTATGGCATGTGAAAAACACATAATTTCTTTTGTTCCAGCTTTATTTTGGTCTTCAATACATTGTGGTGACTGGTATACAACACCGAGCTCTCCTTGCTAGCTCTTTCATTTTCCAAGGATCAAACATCTCGCCAAACGAAAGTGTTGCCAAACAAACAACTCTCTTTCCAAACGAAAACTTAGTCTCTCCCAATTCAATCATTACCTATATAATCAACTTCTTTTGTTTTCTAAAACTTTCGATACTAGACAATTGCTTCATTCTTTGACGTCTGAGATAAGCTAATTTATTATTGTTATTGTTTGTACATTCTTTTGCCTTCAAATTCTTAATTTATATTTATTTGTTTCAGATTCCTCATCATTAGCTGTGTAAATTGCATATTTATCTAGTTAACCCTACTCACTTGTTACCGTAACACCCCAATCGGACACACTACTTTATTTCTTCATTTCTCTGACACTATTTGGTCCAGAAGTTTGTGATCATTAACATCTTCTGGCCGAAAAATGGGTGATCATTTTACAAGAAAACCATATAAGAAAGTGTCCATCAACATTAAAGTTTAAATTATGATAATTTTTTTTTTCTTTTTTTAATTATTTATTTCAAGATATTTTTCCAAACTGTTGACATGTAATCGCCTAAAAAAAGTAAGAGGACTTTTATTCAGAGTTAAAGGTAAATATTTACCCAGTTTTAGTAAGACAGTGAAGATGGATGAGAATTGTGATGCACGGAAAGTATATTTAGATGGCAAAGCTATCAATGTTGATAAAAAGGTTTGTTACTTGAGTGATACCATTGAAACACAGATCAAGGGACAAGACCATTAGGCATGCGTACACAGTGATGATGTATAGAAGTCAAACTTGATGATTGAATATACGTAATTAAACTTAAAATATATGTAATTAAACCATTAGTAGAAATATTAAACCAGAGAGTAATATTAAAAAGACAAATTTTATATTTCATATTGAAAATTTAAAACAAAACTGTTTTAGATAATCAAAAAAGAGAACTAAGACAGAAAAAAAAAATCAACTCCATCAATCATTTATACACAAATTGCAAAATAAAAATGACATTTATTAAATTATCACACCTAGGATTGCATTCTGAGAATTCTGACAGTTAAAATGATGCCATTATGACAAAACTTCTGGTCAATAAATACTTCTATAACAATGGAGAAACAAAAGAAAAAATGCTGATCAATTTTTACTCCAACTTTGGACAAGAAATTTTCAACAAACTATTGATATTTAAATATATTAATAAAATTAGCTAAGATATAACTATTTAAAGAAAAGACCCATGCACAAACATTGTCCTAAAAAATCTAAAATGCAAAGAACATAAGCTCTCATCACTTTTGCAGTTTTTTTTTTTTTTTACTTGGCTATAAATATTAATTGTAATATTCTGTTAGTATTAAACTTATAAATAATAATGAATATTGAAATGTTCATTATTGTTTGATGACTTAGAACGAGCATGCTGGCACAATATACTTATTTAGAAGAGAGACACTTGTTGTTTTTTGGAGAAGGGTAGAGGAATAGTATCGTTCATATATAGACTTTGAAAGGGGATATAAGTTAACACTACTGCTGACTGTTGTAGTGACAATATGAAGAACAAAAGATGGGTACATAGTGGATATACTGCAAAAAGTCAATTCATAGCCAAAGAAGCAAAAAAGTCAATTTAGAGCCAAAAATATCCTGCTCGGTATAGTCATTACTTTTTCGTGGATTAAAACACCACAGACAATAAACCACGTCTCCCTCCCGAAAGAATTGATAATGCCTGAGAAGTCGCCCATTACCTTTGGAACTGTAATGAATTCTAAATAACACAAAACTGCTGTTTCTTTATATCCTTACACTAACCCTAAATTAGTGCGACAATTCAAAATAAAAACAGAAAAAAAAAAAGACAGCGCACAACTATCAAAATATTAAAACAATTGATAACGAATGGAACAAACGCATATTTTCTGAAAATTTGTGTCAAGCATTAACCAAATTCCACGCCAAAGCAGATTTGCTTATGTAGCGTCTAGTGAGAAAGCTATATTCATCAATGTAATAGGGGGAAAATCCCTTTACTTGATGATAAAAGTGTATTTCACATTATGAAAGCTTTCAAGCAATATAATACATTTACCTGTATCTTAGTACAATGTTAATGTTCTGTGTGTCTGCAATGAAACTATATAAGATTTCTTAAAGATAAATTAATTATGTACAGAGGTATCAGCTCAGGTGACTTCCACCTTTTGTGCTTCACGGCAATTCTAACCTTAAGATTCTGAATGAATATGATATCTCAGCTCAGGTTTTATCCAGACATAAAGTTCATATAAATTTTAACAGCCATAGATCTAAAAAGAAACCCTGCGTGAATAATAGAAGATCCCCATTTATATTGCGAAGGTTAGCAATAAAATATAGGACGCCATCATGAAAGTGAATGAGAGGAGAACCATATACAATATGAGAAAATGGGTGGCCATTTTTATTTTCGAAGTTGAAATGTAGAAAATTTTATATAAATCTTATGCAGGGAAGCGTTTTTCAATGACAGATAATCAATTTGCGCTTTCTCCTTTTGTGTGACTAGATTGCAGTATGAAGTCTTCAAGCTGGCTATAAGTTAATGGCAACAATGACAAAAGCTGATGTTAAAATTGCAAACACACTAATAATGATTTTGAAAAGCATGATCTACTTGCATAGCTATGAGAAGAGGTTTATTCAATTTTGTGAGATATTTATAGCAGATGTTTTGTTAAATTCTTAAATAGAGAAGCTATCAAGCTGAACGCAATTGTCAAAGGATATTAAAAAAAGGAGGAGGAATACTCATGAATGTGAATAAGTCATGGAATGAAAAGATGAGCGGTCATTATAGAAACATGAAAACTCTACAAGAATATGTCTGTCAGTTTGTCAGTTTGTATGTAGATTAGTTAAGTAGACAGAGATTTTGCCCTCTACCATTGACAAGTATAACTGTCCAATCAAACGCTGCATAAAAAATTTATGCATCTCATTAACCATTATACTCGAGTGGTTTTTAGGTTTTAATAAAAAATAAAATAAAAATATATGCTTAGGTGATTCCATAGTCTTAACTATATCCATTACGTCAACCCCACACCTCAACCAGTGAAAACGATGTTAAATGACCAGAAAATTACAAGAGAGAAGATCTGATAAAACTGTATCAACTAAAAAGTATGTCTACATTGTTTTGAATAATTCATAAAGAAACGAAGATGACACGTCATGTCCGCAGACAAAGGCAAGGAAGAGTAGGGAATCTATCAAGTTGAACGTGATTGTCACAAGATATCGAAAAAAGGGGATATTCACTGAATTGGAATGATTCATGGAATTAAAAGACAAAAATCAACTTTATTTTGATCAAGAGGTGAAAGGCGGTCATCATTGCAACATAAAACCTCTACAAGAAAACATAAAAGAATCAACCAAGTGGCAGACATAATATGTTTGTCAGTTTGAACATAGATTTGTTACCTGGTATGACGCTGCATATAAAATCTGTTTTGTACGCAATTCATGGCCATTATCAGTACATTGTGGAACAAAAAATGTCACTCTAGAAAAGAAGGCATGATTCCATTTCTGTTTAATGAAAACTGGTTTTCTTTTTTGCTGCAAACCATCTACTAACTGGCCAGTTGTGTCCAAATCCCAAGAACGATAAGAGCCTTCTATCATGTCTGAAAGTGACACAATGTTCAACGAGCGAGATTGAAGATGTGCTGCTGTAAAACTCATGCTCTCTATCGATCCAAGTTATGACAGCAGGACCATTGCCAACACCCTTAAAATGCAAATCTGAGCAGTTCAATGTTTGATAGCACAGTTCAACAAAGTTTCCAGCCACGGTCATTTTTAATTGGATTTGAGCCAAAAAAAATAAACGTAAAGGGTAAAAACTGGGGTCAAAGTTAAAAAAAACATTTGACCTCTGCGGTCTCTACCAGGCAATTTTTGGTCTAAACATTTGAAATTTTACATCGACACCGGATTCGCTTCTCTCACTAGAGGCCTTGCCACTCCAGTAAATGGTGTAGCCAGACTCTCTAATGGAACCGCTCTCTTTGAACCTGACTTCACTTAGGGCAGCAATATCGATGTCATATTTTTCTAATTTAATCGCACTTCTTTCTTGTCTTGTCGAATCAGACCTGTCAAGTATCGTTCGTATGTTCCACGATGCAAACTTGAAGTTGGGTGTATTGTGGGCCTTATTATCCTGGACGACGCCCTGCCAGTATGAGTTCTTTTTCTGTTTTTGTTTCATGGTTCGTAAGGAATTTGCTGACAAAATAGTTTAAGGATGAAGTGGGTTTTGTCAGTTGCCATTTCACCCCTCTCCTCCAATGGGGTACGCCAGACTGGCAAGGATTGCCCAAGATGAGTCGGCAGCTCATTGGTCGCAGTGACTAGCCAGAATGAGTGTTATCAACTTTCTCAAACTGCCTTAATAGAGCGTCACAGTTTCTGGTTTTTCTGTCTGGGTTGAGCTTCGCATAGATCCCTGTACTGTTAGCCTGAAGTTCAGTTTCCAGTGGCGTCCACCTGGAGGCCAGCACAGAGTCTTGACTGACAGGTACACTTTCGTACATCTGTAATCGGTTCCGCAGTGATGGTGGATGACAGACCAAGAAATGCACTGGATCGCGTTATGGAACTGATCGCGTGCACACACACGCATATGTATATGCGTATACCCGCAAGCACCTATACTCATAAACACACAGAAAAGCACATCCGTATCCATGCACCAACCAGCATACACCTATGTACAAATAAACACATATACACATCTTAAAAGCCTCCATGAACCCGCATAGATGCACCCGTATATTTACAAACACCCACCCAACAACATATACATCCACAGATCCAGGGAAACTTCCTATTATAAACATTTAGTTATAAACAATCACACCACCCATCGACCGGTGCTTATAGGCACGCGCATGCACGCCCACACCTATGCACATATATATGCACGATGCTAGTTGGCCGTTGACCCCCCCCCAAAAAAAAAGGAGGGTTCGTACACCCTTTGAAAGGTCGTTTTTAATCCTTCTGGGAGACTAGCCACCCTCACCAGACAGGCTGGTGGGGGAACTGGTTTAGTCACCGGTAACCCGACCATGCAACAAGTAGTACTAGGTTACATGGTACCAGTAGCATATGACATGACCTGACTTTTGGCATTACTCTTGCTCTTTTAATCTTTCGAACAATAATTAAATTAGAATGGTTCATGTTGCGATTCTGATCAAGTAATACCTACTATTATTAGGTTACAGCAAAAATAATGTTTGTTTTTTTTTATCATAAAAAAATAAATGTTTTTATGCATAAAAACAAAATTATTTTTGCACCAACCTAATACTTACAAATTCCATTCAAACTTGATACAACCACATGGTTTGAAAATACGAACAGAAAACAGAATCTTAAATAATTTAAAACAATAAAAATATGCAAATTTATTGAGTTTAAGTGAAAAACATCTTAATATACAACAATAGTACAATTTAATTCAGTATTTTTTTATGTTAATATTCAAAAATATAATTAAGATGCAATTAAGTGAAATAGTCTATTCTTTGCATAAATGCAATTATTATAGTAATTTATATGCCTTGTTTACAATGCACAGCAGCTAACAGCGCCGCAACCAGATCCAGTACCATGATTTTCAGGAGAAACCACTTCAGATTCAGTCTCTACTCCTCGACTGCATCTCTGAAATGACCCCTCACACCACTAGAGGTTGTATTGTTATTTTTTTCTCCAACACTCATCATTCCTTTTTAGCTAGATCAAGTATGATGCCTTCTTTTGCTGCTTCCTGCATGTCTGTCGCAAAGTTTTTACTTCTGTGTTTGTACAGCAAAAAAAAAATCTTGCAATATGTTGCTTAACTTTCGCTCAACATTTCCTTGAGATCCCACAGCCAAATGATAATATTCCTTATTCTATCCTGGCACTAAATCGCTTATATTTTCTGTCTTCTGCAATTGAAAAATTATCCTCCCTGGGTACAGTCAACTGCAACATAATTTCAATCTTCTTTTCCTCATTTCATGCATCAAGATCTTATCTTTGCAGTGTAAGGAACAGTTGGATTATCAATGTATTCAGGATCTACGGCAAAGTTCCACATTCCTTGCCATCTTTCATCGGTGAACTGTAGTGACATAGTAGCTAATAGTAATTTGAGAGTCATTTTTAAAATATAACTTCAGATATTATTTTGACCCTCTTTTCTAGATGGCATTAACATCTAATGATTTACTTTTAACATTAATTAGTTTCTATTAAACTATTTGAAATGAATTATAAAACAGACGTCAGGATTATGTTTTTTCTTAATACAGACATCAGAGTTATGTTTTTTCTGCCATGAAAATAATAACAGAATAGAGATAGACTCGCAATAAGTCTTGTGTGAGAAAGAGGTAGTATTTAGGAGAAAAGGGCACAGCTATTTTATCTAGATGTCGATGTTTATAGCGTTTTATACAAAGTTTTACACATTCAATAATAAATGCATACTTTTTTTAATAAATTGCCAGTTTTGGTATTTCTTTTCTTTTTTTTTTTTTTTTTTTAGATTAACATTGATAATTTGCATTAGCCTTACTACAGGTAATTATGTAACACAGCTGGAATGTTTTTCGATCCCACATAGTGGCTCTACTTTGTTGGAAGAATCAAATTTTTATATTCATAGAATCAAATTTCCATAGTAGTGAGGTGGTAGCTGAAGTTTTCATTTTATTTTCTATCTTTTTTTGTCTTTTCAATAACCACTTTTAAGTATTATTCATTAAAAAACATTACAAATGCAATTGAGTTTTAAAAATCTGTTTGGGATTTTATTATTATTATTATTGATGGCATACATCCATCAGTCCCTTAACTCTCAGGGATCTTGAGGGCACTGTATTCTTTTATGCAGTGGGTATTGCCTAAGACTAACCTAGTGGTGCTCACCTCTCTCCAAGCTTCAGAGCATATACACCACCTCATCTTACCAAGCGGTCACCCATTTTAGTACTTGCTTGGCTCAAGGTCATTTACTTCGTGATCTAATGGAAACCATTGTGTAAATATGATTATGCTATATAACCTGAGGTAAACTTAGTTATCGTATAAGCTGTATCGTCTGAAGAGGTCTCTAGTTACTAAAAACTAGTTGGCCGAAACATGCTCATGACTGTGTAGAAACACATTATTGCTTATGTAAAAACAAATAAAAAGTATATGTGTGTGTGTGTGTGTGTGTGTGTGTGTGTGTGTGTGTGTGTGTGTGTGTGTGTGTGTGTGTGTGTGTGATTATTAGCATACATGCACATGCATAAAACACCCAACCCTTTTCTCCCATGGGGGGAAGGTAGCGGGCATCCAAATCCAATTGCTCTCTCTGCCAGTTCAGTCAAAAAGAAAAGATTTCTCCTCAGTAGTTTAGCAGCTTCCTATGCCTTGTGACATCATTGCTGAGACATGTAGCTGTTAAGCAATTCCCCTATTTAGTTTTAACCTTTTATAGGAATGCAAATATTCTTATTTTATAGGAATGCAAATATTCTTATTTTATAGGAATGCAAATATTCTTATTTTATAGGAATGCAAATATTCTTATTTTATAGGAATGCAAATATTCTTATTTTATAGGAATGTAAATGTTCTTATTTTATAGGAATGCAAATATTCTTATTTTATAGGAATGCAAATATTCTTATTTTATAGGAATGTAAATGTTCTTATTTTATAGGAATGCAAATATTCTTATTTTATAGGAATGCAAATATTCTTATTTTATAGGAATGTAAATGTTCTTATTTTATAGGAATGCAAATATTCTTATTTTATAGGAATGCAAATATTCTTATTTTATAGGAATGCAAATATTCTTATTTTATAGGAATGCAAATGTTCTTATTTTATAGGAATGCAAATATTCTTATTTTATAGGAATGCAAATATTCTTATTTTATAGGAATGTAAATGTTCTTATTTTATAGGAATGCAAATATTCTTATTTTATAGGAATGCAAATATTCTTATTTTATAGGAATGTAAATGTTCTTATTTTATAGGAATGCAAATATTCTTATTTTATAGGAATGCAAATGTTCTTATTTTATAGGAATGCAAATATTCTTATTTTATAGGAATGCAAATATTCTTATTTTATAGGAATGCAAATATTCTTATTTTATAGGAATGTAAATGTTCTTATTTTATAGGAATGCAAATATTCTTATTTTATAGGAATGCAAATATTCTAACCTTATGTTTACATACCTGTCGTTTATTTAACAACAATAACAATTAAGAGCCGTATAATAATTAGCACTTTTGCCTGATTATGGCTGATAGAACAAGAACCATCTACTCTTATAGATTAAATAAAGTGCTCAGTTTGAAATTCCTTAAAGGTTTTAGGGCTCAAAGATTACCAAACATGGAAAGATGCGCCTGAAAAAGGTTGGAAGTTATATTGGCGAAACATAAACCAATAACATTCTTGCATATAATAAGCGTATGAGTGAAATTGATGTGGACTAGATTTATGACTATGAAATATAACATCAGACATAAGTAACACATGCATTTTTATTTTATGATTAAGAAACTTGCCTTTTTTCTGTTGTTCTTGGCCTTCGGGCTGGGATCAAAGTGTAGTATCTGTTCTTCAGATGCTGCAGGCTATGACTAGCTATGACTAGCTATGACTAGCAAAGACCAGATGTGGGGGCAACCCCACATGCCTGACCATTAACCAGCTCCCATTTCCCACCTCTCGGGAGCGGGTCCCCTTTTTCCCTTCCCCCTCCCTTCACTCCTCACATTAAAAATCGGCCTTGTGCCTAATTTGCTCGGTGGGGGAGCAAATAAATACCATCTGTTCTGATACCTACATCGTGCGAGGCAGTGCTGTTCTGGCGACACATTCTCGTGCCCGGAACACCTGACAAGCTTTTTGGGTCGCGTTCTATCCGCACCCCCACTTTGTCTGTCTTCCTCTGCTCTCCCCCCTCCCCCACGGGGGGGGGGGGGGATCCGAGCTGATAATTTACGACCTTCCCGCGAGGGAGGGTCGGAAACACCTTCTCTCTTCCCTCCACTAACTTCCCACTCCCTCTCTCAGTTCTATCTCCCCTCTTGCCGCCTTTTGGCGCCACCTCTTTTTGGCGCCAAAGTCGGCTCCCCACTTTGGACGCTGATTCCACGTCACTTTTTTCAGTGATTTTTTTTAAAAGAGGGACCCAAAACGGACACCCCCAGCCCGGGGGCCACCAATATGGATACCCTCAGCCAGGGGCCCACCAATATGGATACCCCCAGCCAGGGGGCTACTGCTCCCCAAGAGGACGAATCCCCAACAGGAGAAAAAAAAACTGCTGATGGGGCGTACCGCCCGGGTATGACACCATTGGACGCTCCCCAGAAGGGGGAAAATTTAACAGCTCCCCCCGAGGGCGACTCCCCCCCAAAGGGGAGCAAAACCAAAATCGCTCGTAGCATCTCACTCCAACCACAAAAAGGAGGAGGTGCCAGACCAAAAGGACAATAAAGGGGACAGCGCTCCCCAGGAGGGCTGCTCTCCCAAAAGGGGAGCAGATCAAGAAAATGAGGGGGCATACCGCCTGGACCTCACAAACGAGGAAGGGGCAGATGGCCTCAAAGTAAACAAAAAAGATCATGCTCCCCAAGAGGCCGACTCCCCAAAACGGGAAGCTGCTCCCGAAAAAGACACTAAAAAGGGAGCCGCCGCCCAAAAATGTGACACTCCCACAAAAGGACTGACCAAGACATCTGGGGAGGCAGGAAGCGTCGCCAATAAACAGGCAGGGGCGACCTCCATAAAAGACCAAAAACGGTCTAACCCCACTAGAGACCCCATACCAACACCAACAAGAGGGTCTGCGTGGGGGAAGACCGTAGAAAAACAACTGTCCCCTCAAGAGTATAGAGACCTGTACCTGACAAAGTACAGACAATACATAGAGGGGGCAGATATAAAACCCATACCAGGTGCCTGGGAGGCGATTGAGGGCAGAGTCCTGTCCTTTGCCATTTCCGATATACCGGAAAACCGCCTCCTAGGGATGAAGAAGGAAGACATGGCGGGGCTCCTCCACAAACTTAACATCCCAGTACTATACCTGTACCAGAGGAGCTTCGCTGTGTGGGACATCCTCCTACCCACCAAGGATGATGCGGAGAGACTCTCCCTCCAAGAAATAAAGCATGGGAGAGTCAAACTAATTCCTGAATACCAGGGCAAGAGAAGGACTTGGGTGCAGGTATTTAATGTGCCAACCCAAATACCTGCGGAAGTATTGGGATGCCTCTTCAGCCAGTACGGTGAGGTAGAACAGGTGACCCCAGTACGGTCAAAAACTGGGACTCACCTGGGCTGCTACACAATAGCAATGAGGCTGAAGAGGGAGGGTGTTCGAGCAATACCACCGCTGCTGACATACAAAGATGCCAGCATAACGGTAGTGGTGGATGGCCATCGTCCACACTGTTGGTTCTGCCAAAAGCAGGGCCACATGGCTAGGAGTTGCCCCCAAAGGGTAACCCCTAATCAAACAACCCAAAAGGCGGTCACAACCCCTGAGACAACGCCCGCACCAAAACAGGCGGCAACAACCCCTGCAACTGCAGCACCAACCCCAGCTCCAAGGAAAACCCAAACCACCCAGGAGGCCAAGGGGGAAGAATGGAGCACGGTAGTGAGACAAAAGCGGAAACACATAATCCCTTCTGCCACCGTCCCACCACCAGCCCAAAAATCGAGGCAGGAGCCTCTGCAAATGCAGCAACAACAACAGCCACCGCAGCCAATGCCGCGGAAACAACTGCAGCAACAACTACTGCAGCAGCAAAATCAGCAAGTGCAGCAGAAGCAGCAGCAGCAGCAACGACACCAGCGAGAGCAGCAACAACAAAAACAGCTGCAGCAGCAAATAGAGGAGCAGACACAACCAACGGTCCCCACACCAATCGAGACGGGGATCAAGCGGAGAAAAGACTGCTCCTCTGAGGATGAATCCGCAAGTGAGAGGGAGAGGAACTCAACCTCACCTCTCCCCGGTTCATTCGAAAGAATGAAAAAGAAAAACAAAAGAAGAAAAGAGGAAGAAGAGGTGGCCCCCACTCCCTGTGAACATACACCACCCCTAACAACAAAATCCACTTCCACCCCCAAACCACACACTGCACCAACACCAGACACCGCACCAACACCAGACACCGCACCAACACCAGACACCGCACCAACACCAGACACCACACAAACACCCGTCCCCACACCAAGGCAAACTGAGCCACTACCCCAAAAAGAAAATGAAAAGAATGAACCAAGGGAGATAAGAGACTCCGCTGCCTCTTGCAGACCAAAGGTCCTTGCCCCTGAGGAACTATGTAATGTAGACCCTCTATCTGTGGCCACAGACATTTCCCATCGGCAGAGGAAAAACTTAAAACCTCTGCTCGATTACAAACAGATAGAGGGGAAAGATGTAAATATCCCCTCAAATTTCCCGGACGCCCCACTCCTAATAACTTTTGTCAGAACTCCAGAGGCCTGCAAGACCAACTTGTGGACAAGGCTGCAGGCCGCTGAAGGGGCGTTTCCGGGAATTGAACTGGTGAAAAAAAATGACCATTCTCTTGATGAACTGTCAAAACAATGCAAGGGAAGGGTCCCCGTGTTGGTCCATCCGTCACTCTACAGGGCCATAAAATTAATTTATCCTTTGGACGTCAGCGGCATTGCGAGAGAAGGTCAGGATATGAAAAACCTGACCACCTTGAGCATGGCACATAACGTCGGCGTCCTCTCCCCAGCTGACTTCGGAGCTGAGTGTGACACACCCTAAGGTAGGTACTATGGCTTTGAATTTGGCTAGTTTGAATGCGAGGGGCTTGAGATTACCGGGCCGGGCGGCTCGCCTCCGGCACGACCTCTTGTCCCTGGGAGTGGATGTGGCTGCGATTTAGGAGACGCATTTCGTTTCCTCTGTGGACTGTCAGGTGCTGGCCAGAGATTTTGAGGTTTTCTCAGCATATGGCAGCCCGCGGGGGAAGGGAGTTTCCGTGCTGGTTAAACGTACCCTGTCGGCGACGGTCGACGTTGTCCATAGAGATGCGGTGGGCAGGCAGGTTGTGGCCGATGTTGCCGTAAAAGATTCTGTGTTTCGGGTGATCGCGGTTCATGCGCCCAGCACCGCTCGTGAGAGGGTCTCATTCTTCAGTCAGCTTGACACGTTTGTAGATTGTCAGAAAGCAGGTAGTGCTAATAGGAGATTGGAACGCCATCTTAGACCCCGAGATAGATAAGGTAGGAGGCGATGCTAGAGGATCGGAGAGGTGCGAGTCCAGCCTGGCTGATCTGATGGCTAGATGCGGTCTGGTCGACAGGTTTCGGTTCGAGCATCCGGGGCGGGAGATGTGGACGTGGACCAATAGCGTTTCCTCCTATCCAAATACCTATTTGGACAGGATGTTAGTTAGGAGAGGCGAAGTAGACTTCTTATCTTGTCCCACGTTCACTTGGCTAGGCCAGACGGACCATAAATTAGTTATGGCCCGGCTGAAGCTAGGAAATAGGCCTAAGTTAGTGGGGTACTGGAAGTTAAACACCTCCCTTCTGGAGATACAAGACTTCCAAGATCAGTTAAGAGAATTGATTAAAAAGGCACTAGTGGGGGCGGTTACCGGGAGTAAGTGGTGGTTAGGTCTCAAAGCCAAGATCAGAAGCTTCTCCATCAAGTATGCCCAGCGCCTTGCACTAGATAAGGCCAAGACGAAGAAGCAGCTAGAGCAGAAACTAGCCCAGGCTACGGGGGAGGGTGATAGGGTTAGTCAGGAACTAGCTAAGCAGGACCTTCTACGCGAGACTAGCGAGCGTTACGAAGGCCAAGTAGTTAGAGCTAGGCTTAGAAAGATAGGCAACGAAGCAGTCAATTCTGATGCAGACGTGCGCCGTGAGGTTTCTAGACGTGGCTCGGACAAATATATTGCGAAAGTCAAACATCCGGATGGACACACCCTGGAATCGACTCGGGAGATCTGCAAGGGGTTTCGAGAACATTTTGAGAAGCGTTTTACGCAGCAGCCCGATCTTCCGGTCCTTGAGTTTAGCGACTATTTGGCTGACTCTCCCCGCCTCGAGGCGGCTAGATCGGCTGGTTGCGAGGGCCGGGTGACAGAGCGGGAGGTCTTTACTGCGCTGAAGCAGGTCAACTGTGACAGATCGCCAGGACTTGATGGTCTGCCATACGAACTGTACTTGAGGCTGTCGCCCATGTTTCTGCCTCTTCTGACGGATATGTTCAACCATTGGTTCGCTCAGGGATCCATCCCAGGGCAGGTGACCAAGGGAGTGATCACATTGCTGAAGAAAGGTGACGGGCATGGAGGGGAAGAGTTAGACGACTACAGGCCCATAACTCTGCTAAACACAGAGTTGAAGATTTTGGCCAAGGTCCTGTCGAATCGGCTGCAGGTTGTTATCGATGAGTTGGTTGAACCGGAACAGAACTACGCTGTGAAGGGGAGATCGATTCAGAACAACTTGCACCTGATCCGCACGATCCTAGAGGGGGGAATAGATGACGACACGGAAGCCGCGCTGATAAACTTAGATCAGTCCAAAGCTTTCGATAGGGTCGACCATCGTTTCCTGGCATCTGTCTTAGAGGCCGCCGGTTTTAAACCGGACTTTTGCAAGTGGATCTCCATAATGTATCGACAGCCCATGGCTGTCGTGCAAGTCAACGGAAAGCGCTCGAAACCTTTGTTATCTCTCGGTCGGTTCGTCAGGGTTGTCCGCTGTCGCCCCTGCTTTATGTCCTGGCTTTGGAGCCTCTTCTCCGCAAGCTGAGACATGGGGAGGCAAATTCGGCCCTGCGCGGAATGGCTCTGCCTGGCGGCTCAGCTGCCAAGGTATCCGCATTTGCCGATGATGTCACGGTCTTCGTGTTGGGCTTCAGAGACATTGAGGTCGTGTCGGAGGCACTCACACAGTACGAAAGAATCACGGGGCCAAGATAAACCGCAACAAGTCGGTAGGACTGCGGTTGGGCGCATGGAGTGGCAACGCAAACCTCCCGGTGCCCTTCAGCTGGACAGATGGCCCGATCCGGATCCTCGGCGTGTGGTTCGGACCAGGTCTCCAGCTTGACAAGAATTGGTTGGAGGTACGGTCAAAGGTGGAGGCTGCAGTCAATTCGTGGCTTCCTAGGAAACTTTCCTTAAAGGGTAGAGCTGAGGCGTGCGCCACTTACGTCTTTCCTCTCATCCTTTACCGACTGGCTGTACTTCCCCTGCCTGCACAACACCTAAAAGCTCTTGTCGAACTCTTGTCCTCGCTCCTTTGGGACAGAGGAAGACACTGGGTGAGCAGACAGGTCTGTATTCAACGTCCGTGTGAGGGAGGCTTGGGAATGCCGGACTTGAAGTGTCATCGAGATGCTGAGAGGCTGGCCTTCCTGAGCCACTATATGCAGGATGACCAACCGTGGCACCCCGTGGTTACTGCCGTTTTCCCTGACCTCGTTCTCGACCCTTCGGAGTGACGGCTCACATCGATCCTGAGCATCCTCGCCCAATTACTGTATCCAATGTTGTGGACAACGTGAGGCCGCCGTGGGACCGGGAAAGACAAATGGTCTACGTTACGATCCTGGCCGTGGCGAGAATGGTGATTTGGACGTCGCGTCTGCAAGGTTGCCGGGGGGTGTTGTCTTTTTCTGATCAAGATCTGATCGCGTTCTTTAAACACCAACTACGGGTGAAGATCAGATGTGATAGAAGAAGGCTGCATCGCGCGGCATTTGACAGAAGATGGATACATGTGGCAAGTCTGTGTGTACGAAGAGGAGCCAAATTTGAATACGTGTTCCCCGCCTAGGTATGAAACGCGCAGTTCTGTAAAGTAAAATTAAACAAGTAGTCTCTCAGCTAGCTGAGTGTGTGTTCCATCCCTCCCCGATTAGGAAGCCTCCAAGATCCCCATCCCCTCTTACCTGCAATTTTTGTTTTCACCCCTTCCTCTAAATTTTACCCATCTTGGAGAAAAACAAATACAAACTAACCTCCATCCCTTACCCACAAAAATTTTCTTTTCTCCATTCACCCCCATCTAGAGGGCATCCCCACCTAGAGACTGACCCGCAGAAGCGAGGTTCCTTTTACAAACCTCGTGGAACGGGCAGTCTATCAACTAGACGGGGTTGGGAGGGTCCTACTAATCACCTTTTGTTTTTTCTTCCCCCGCCCTCGACACAAATGAATTATTGTACCATTTTATTGTTATCTTTTTTGTTTTTACACGTCAATAAGAAATGTTTTAAAAAATTGGGAGTTACTAGGACGTCCCCCAATATGAAAGGGTGAATGCGGTATTATGGTGAAAGAAGATACTAGCTGGGAGAAACTTTTGACTTTGTTTAGTTCTGGAGTGACAAGGATGACCAACGACCCCCAAAACTCCCCCCTTTTGAGTTGGTCATGTGCCTAAGTTTTTTGTTCATCGTTAATTTTGACTGTATTTTTTTAACATGAATAAAAGATTTAATATCTCAAAGTGTAGTATCTGTTCCGACAGATACTGCAAGCAAAGACCGTATGTGGGGGAAATATAGGGGCAACCCTTCATATCAATTATCACTATCCAGCTCCCCTACTCCCTGGGGAGTTGGTCCCCATTACCCCTTCACTCCTCACATTAAAAATCGGCCTTGTGCCTAATTTGCTCGGTAGGGGAGCAAATAAATACCCTGTTGTTCTTGGCCTTCGGGCCGGGATCAAAGTGTAGTATCTGTTCCAGCAGATACTGCAAGCAAAGACCATATGTGGGGGAAACCCCACATATAAGACCTTGGTCAATGTAGGGGCAACCCTTCATACCAATTGTCACTATCCAGCTGAGCTGGTCCCTATTTCTCCTTCACTCCTCACATTAAAAATCGACCTTGTGACTAATTTGCTCAGTGGGGGAGCAAATAAATACCCTGTTGTTCTTGGCCTTCAGGCTGGGATCAAAGTGTACTATCTGTTCTGTAAATGCTGCACTTAAGGTAATTTGTCCCAGTCAATGGAGGGGAAACCCTCTATACTGGGACAATTATTATTTTTGGTGACCAGAGTGCCCCCTTTTTGCCTACTTTTAGGGGAGCTGGTTTTTACCCCACATTAAAAACGGCCTTGTGCCTAATTTGCTTTGGTGGGGAAGCAAATAAATACATTAAAAGGATTAGGGTTAGAAGCTGCATTCATCAAGACAGAAGTGAACAATGAATAAAAATAAATTAAGTGTTTCAAAAGCATTTAGACTAAAGTTGAACTTTTACCAAAACAAAAACAAACAATAAACGAAACGTGTATTAAAAGATAAGTCTGTCAAAACTTTAGTCATTCTATAAAGTTGTACGATGCTCAAGACAGGTTTTATTACAATGAATGAAACAGATTAGTTTACCAATTGGATATTAGATTGTTCTTGTTGAACTAAACCTGAAGCTGACTTGAAATCTGACTCATTTAACTACACACGTTCAGATGTGGTCAGAAAATTGATATCAGCCTCAAAAGACAAGAGTACAGTTAATCCAAGTGAGATTAACGTGACACTAACAAGCCAAGAATCTGCCGCAATCAACAAATGCCAGATTAAAACTAATCTTCAAAAATGTTTTGCCTTTACTTTTTTCTTCTTCTAAATATTTTGTGATAAGATTCTTTTCTACTCATTCTTTTAATGGAAAACATTATCAGAAAAAATGTATAACAGAAAAAGAAGAAAAAAGGCTATGGCACTAATAAAGATTTGGTTGGTTTCTTTTACAGCATATCAACCCTTTTCAGGTTATTTAATGCCGAATCCAGAAATTCGGGAAAAGGGTATTATGCTTGAAGTTCTTTATAACTTAAAATATTTATTCATGGGGTTTGGTTTGGTTGTTTCGTTTTACAGCATATCAACCCTTCTTCAGGTAATGTAATCGATTGGGGTTAAAACACATGAACGAGGGGGCCAGTTGAGAACAATTTCTAGAAATTATTCGTTCATCAAATGTTTCAAAATGATTTGCAAAATAAAAGACCTGGAACACTAATGACCAGTCACCATTTCAGTTATCTATATTTACCAGTAGGTATAGTTTGGCAAAAGTTAGGACAATGTCAAAGTGAAAAAAAGAATTAATAATGTTTATTGACTACCACTTTTCTCAGAGTTGTATTTGTTCCTTGCTTGGTTGTCTAGTTGACGAAGGCAGGAGAAAAGAAAGCTTACTCTTTTGCTTTGAAACTCTCTATTGGCTACTGTTTAAAACCAAAAGGGGAGGTTTAATGGTTGTTGAAATTAATACAGCATGGAAGCTGATTGGTCAGTGTGTGACCAATCATGTTAGAGACTGTGTGCGTCCATGAGCAGGAATAAATGTCAGTATTTATGATTGCAACATAACTGATAATATAATTATAAGCAGAACAGTGTGTGTATATTGTCTATTTTAAATTACATTTCTTTACGCCTTTTCTCCACCCCCCCCCAAAAAAAAATAGTATGAAACCATAACCATTCATTTCAAGAATGATAAAAAAAAATGATTTTGAATAAATCATGAATTTTTCTATGTTTTTCTCTTAATACTTACTATTAAATATCTCTTGAAAATACTTTAATTATATAAAGACAATTATTTTTGGAGGGAAAAAAAGATTTCATTCTTAATGTTTGTGTGGAAAAAAATCAATATCGTTTCATACAGATAATATCTATATTTTTGCAAGAAAAAATTTGTTTTAAAGTACGTTTCGGAATTCTTTTACTTTTTTACAAAAACAACACTTATTAATAAAAAAAATATATATACTAGTATTTTATAATAATATACAAGGAGCAGGTGATATTTGTTCATAATTGTTAACTGCTAATTTTATAACAATATTTTTATTGTTTTATGGAAATCGCTCCAAACAAGGAATGAAGCCACTTGATGTAAGGAACTAAAAAAAACGAAAGATGATTATCAGCATGGCAAGAGATGCATATTGATCTTAGTCTTGAAAAGATCATGGTTAAAGGTAAAGAAAAAGAAAACAGTAAGCAGGAAGATAGTGCCACAAGTTTGCACTATATTTGGTTGGTTGGTTGGTTTTGTTTTACGGCATATCAACCCCTTTCGGGTTATTTAATGCCGAATCCAAAGATTTTGAAGAAAAATTTTTTTAATAGAATATATTTGTTGTTTTCACGTCGGTTTCTATTTAAACCCATAGTTGGGACCCTAACAGGTACTACCACTCCGGGTCAGAGTGGACCTGGGAGCAATGGTAATTAAAGGGTGGGTCCACACTCCCCAAAGCCTACAAGCTGGGGCCTCACCACTGGATATAGTTTAAGGTCATATCCAGGACCCCCATTGAGGGACTTTTACCCTCTGCAGGGGGGCAGTCAGCGTATTCTAATGCCCCACCGACTGGACCTGCACTATATTTGGAGTTTGATGATTAGTGGTTTTAACGGTGGATTCTGGCATTCTTTTCTCAGACTCTGAGAAAAGAATATGAATTTGTTGGATTGGTTTGTTGTAATTGTATCTAGAGCTAGGTTGATAGCCAAGATTTCAGCACTATAAATTGAGGCCTTATTTGGAATTCATCTTTGTGATTTTTTTATTGTTGAGTATGGCAATGCATCCTTCTGTCCTCACTTTTAGATCAATCAGTTTATATTTGCACACAATCCAAGAAGTGATCAATAATGGAGAGAGTTTCTTCTTCGAAAGTGATTGGCATTGTTTTTATTTTGGAATGTTTAGTTAAATTCAGTAAAATTGCTGATTGTCTTAATAACAATTATGATTTTATGTATCTGATTATTGTATGTCTATTTGTACTTCAGTAATAATTTCTTCCATGCAGAGGCTAAAAGGTTTTATAATTTTTTTTCTTTTTAACTGTAAAGTGGTTTAAGTTGTAATTAAAAAACAATCTTGTGAGCAGGATTTGATGGACATGAGGCTAGCTTTACACAGTATTGTACACCTAGTTTTTGTCTTCTTAATTCCAAAGGAGGTTAGTCTGCTTCAGTATATAAACTTTTTACTGAGAAGGTGTTAAAGGCTCCAGATTCAAGTTTCAGGCCTTGATGATGTATGGTTTCCAGTTCTCTTAAATATGATTTTCTAGTCAAACCATAAATGAAGCTTGCATAGTCTAGTTTGAAGCTAATGTGGGCTTGTAGCTGGATGGCTTTGTTGTATTTGTTCTTAGATAGTTAATATGTGGAATAAAGGATAGTTTATGATCAAGTATAACACCAAGGAATTTATGTTGTTTGACTACAGAAATTTCAGTAGTATGGAGTTTTAGGATAGGGACACTGCACACTTTGTGAATTTGGCAGAAGTGTAGGCATTTAGTTTTTTCTTTTGATAATTTAAAGTAATATTCTATGGTCCATTTGCTTATTTTATTAAGGCATTGTTACAGTTGGCATTCTACAGTATGAATGTGCTTAGATCCATAGCAAATCAGGAAATTGTTCTCATACAGTGAGCCATTGATACTGGACTTTAAGCATTTCACAATGTTGTTGATTTTAATGTTGAATAGTGCAGAACACCCATTTTTTGTTCTTTCATGTCCGAAAGAGTGTAATCCAGCTACACTTCAAAACTTCTGTTTTTAGGAAGTTGCTTATAAATATAGGCATTTTTTGTTGAAATTATCAATGCAAATATAGATTTTAGTCGAGATCATGTTCTAATACTATGAAAATTGTAATAGCTGTCTCCCTTTTGATGGCTTAAGCTTCATGCTTATTTTTCAGCGACAAGGATTTTTAGTAACTTAAGAGTTACTTCCCTTTGTAATCTCTAAGTTGTGATTAGGGGTATTTTGTCTCTTTTCATCTCAGTAATGTAAATAAAAGCAGACATGTCTCTTCCTGTTTGTGTGTTGAGCAAAAACATACGTTTTATTTTTTTGTTGATGTCGGTTGCCTTCTACCTAATTTTTTGTTGATGTCGGTTGCCTTCTAGTTTGAATGCTATTTAGAACAAACAAGGTACATTTAGGCCAAGTTCTTTCAGGTCTCTTATTATTCTATATCTTCATGTGGTCTTGTAAGCTGTTTTAAGGTTGAAGAATACTGATGCGAGGTGTTTTTTATGAACAGTTGTCTAGTCAGCATTTTCTGATCGAAAGCTAATATTTTTCTTTTCTCTGCTGGATGTTTTAAAATGTTCTCTCAAGATTTTGTGTGGATGAATTTTGTGAGAAGGTTTCTGCCATATGGTTTGTTATGTCCTTTTTTGTTTATGATCTATATTATATTGTTCTGAGTAAGATATTTTCCTGATACCTTTCAAATCATGTTCCATATTCTTTTGGTACAAGTGTTCAGCTTTGAGATGTAATTTTCCATATAGTTTTTATTTTTTTTATTCTTTAATAGTTTGTCTTACCTTAGCGCTACAGTTTTTGAAAAAGTATATGTTTTCTTTGATTGGATTGAAGTTAAACATTAAACATTCTTATGACTGCATGTCTTGCCCTTATTGCTTCGTTGCATTAGTCATTAAAAGAAGGCTTGTTAAATTTTGTTGAGGTGGATGATTTTAGTATGTATTCCTTACCAATGGATGTTAGAGTTTTAATGAAGTAGAAGAGATGATCTTCATTGCTAGTGTTGAATCTTGGAGCTACATTAGGTTTTTTTTTTCTTCCCAAGTTGGAGTTTGTTTTCTTTCTAGTAATCGCTTCTGTTGTAGTCCAGAAAGCTGGTAGGGTCGTTTATGGTTAGGTCTATGGCTGAGTCTGTTGCAGAGTGAACATATGTGCTCGATTCACTATTGTCGAGTATGTCTAAAAACAATCTTGTGAGTAGAAAATCTGAAATTAAACTATTATTTGTGTATTCATTCTTATATGAATTGTTATCCTCATATTCATACTTGTTTTGACCAACTTATCCTTCGACCTTCTTCAGGTGATTAAGCACGATGGGAGAGGAATGACGAGTCTTGTAACCATATCCTCAGTAATTACTGCCTTCTATAGTTGTTCCTGTCTTACCATGTTTTGACCAACTAATCCTCTGGTCTGCTTTTTGGGTAGGATTGAAACCCAATCCTGCTTGGGGAGGAGCTTCAGACACTGCTCACCTGGAGCCATAGAGACTCAACGCTTCTATCCACTGCGCCACAAGCCCCATAGGGTAATCAAGGTTGGATTTTATGGTCTTATAAATGAGGAAGAGTTGAACGAAACGTGGTGAAGCAACAACCATGAAAATGAGGATAATAGTCCGCAAAAAGAATGAATACACAAATTATGACGCCTCATTGTAAAGGATTGAAAAAATAAAAAATAATACATCAAACATGTTATATTTTTCCAGACAGTAATCTTACAAACAAATATTGTCTACACCCTGTATATCGCAGATGTTTGGGTTTTCTTTTTTTCTGTAATGCATTAATATAGTAAGAAAATCCTGAAAATGACATTTTTCTCCAACAAACATTTAATTGAATCGTAGACACCTCAGTGAGCAGAAAAATCAATATAGTTCCATACAGAAAATAATATCCGTATTTTGGTCGGCAAGAAGCATATTTATTTTACAAAGATTTTCTTTTATTTTTTTACGTTATGCTTAAGTGTAAAGAGCAAACAAGATTATTCAGACAGATAATAACTATATTTTGCTCAACGAAAAAAAGCGCATCGATTTTAAAGTTTTTAACTTTGACTTGGGAAAAACACAGTCATTATTGAAGTAGTCTTTTAATAAAACTGGCAGAAAATGATTCCGCTTGTTTCCATGGTGAATCATCATCGTATTTGGTTTAATGTCGGCTTTAAATGTTCACATGAACTGGATGGCTTTTAAGAAATTGACTTCCAAACTAACCTATCTCTGGCCAGGTCTTTATTTAAATCCTTCTTTCTCTCAAGTCCATTCTCACCAGTTCCTGCCATGTTTTACTTGGTCATTCACTGTAACCTCAACTGTTCTAACCCATTCTTTCAACATTCACATACCATTAAAATCTCCTGTAATGTCCACATTTCTCTATTGCACTATTTCATATTTTCTCGTTAGTTTAAAAATTTAGAACCAAATAAAATTTTATCATTTCATGATATAACTATACTAGCAGGATCCGTGTCCCAGCTTTGCCCAGGGAAATAAAATAACTTCAACTAAAAAAAATAAATATCATATTATCACTTGTTAAAAAAAAAATCAGAAAAGAACACACTGTAAGTATTAGCCATTTAGAATATGCATAAAAAACTTTTTTTGCTTTACATGTGTATCGTTATAACTATCAAGCAGCCAGAATTACAGAATAGAAATTACAAAATCATGGGATCTATCAATGCATTAACAGTCTTTATTAACAAATGACCCAATGACATGTTAGTAGATATTTTATAGGGAGAGAAGATGTTTGGGGGGAGAAGCAGAAATCTCAGAATAAATGTAATAATTTTTGTAATAATTGAAAACGTGAAAATATTTTTTTGAAACATGCCATTGGTGTTATGCGAAAATAGCTTGCATAGTAAATGTTCAGTTATGTTGCTATATAATGACTGAATTTCCAAGAGAAAAATCGAGATTATATATATAGAGAGAGATAGATAGAGAGAGAGAGCGAGAGAGCGAGAGAGAGAGAGAGAAAAGGAGAGATAGATAGATAGATAGATAGATAGATAGATAGATAGATAGATAGAAGGAGAGAGAGATATGAATAAAAATAGATATGATGGGATGACGTTATGGGGAAAGAGAAAAGAAAAGAAAAACTTATAGCATTAGAAAAAATATCAACATTTCATCCCCATTTTGGGGGACTTCTATGTATATGAGACAGAGAGAGAGAATTCTGTATCTTGTGTTTCTTTTTTGTTTTGTTTTTTCCATGCCACATTAAGTTTAATCACTATTTTCGTTGATGGCCAATTTATTTTTTACATGAACAAAATGGTGTTTGCAACTTTAATGTACACGATATGTGATGTTATTGAATTAATTGTAAATTCTTTTCTTTTTTTTTTTTTTTAGATGAGTAATTTGTATAAATTATTTTATTTAATTATTTGTGGACTATTATCTTCATCTTCTAGAAGATGAGGATAATAGTCCACAGATAATTAAATAAAATAAATTATACACGATATGTGTCTATTCAAAAATCTAACAAACAAGCTGAGTCATCAATATGGTGAGATTAATATGGGATTTTTAAGTTGTTTCAACAACAAGAAATCTAAGTTTCAATCTACGAAATGAAATAAAGAAATTTGATATACAAAAACTCAAAATAGACACCTTTTTGTTGAAAACCATATAGAAAGAATAGATTCTCTAACCCATAGATGGGATAAATACTGTCACATTCCAGATGAGAATGGACTAAGAGATATGGCAACAAAGGGATGCCTCTACACACCCCAATCCTCTCAAACCAGAGTTTTACCTCCCAATGTGGTTCAAGGTTATATTCGGGACTTAATGAATAAGCTAGAATTATCGTTTCTCTTTATTTCTTCTAAACACTGGTACCTTTCCATAATACTATACCAACAATGACAGTAGAAGCCTAGAATATAAAATATTGATTTAAATAAGCGTGTGTAAATGAGTTAGATAGAAAAACAAAAAATAATGATGAATGTTCAGAAAGAAACAGAAAAATGAACATAGACCAAAAAAAAAAAAGGGAAATAATTTATACATTATATGTACATGTCGTTGCATTATATAAAATTATCTTTATCAGATTTTCAAAGTCAGGCCCAATTAGCATTTAAGTTCACAAACTTTCCATAGTGATGAATGATTTTTCATTTGTTATCGTTCTATCGCTTTATTGAGAATATGATAATATTACTTAGCTACAATTTATTTTAAAAGTTACATAATCCAGCTCAAACTACTGCTGATATAAATTTTTGTTGTGATTCAAGTTATTCAAAAACGATTTTTTTTTTTTTTTACTGACTTGATATCACTACAGGACTACAATAACAATAAATACAGAGCGAAAGAAAAAAAACATAAAAGTGGGTCTGATCACAATTTGTAATTCTCCTTGGAGAAATTTTTCTCAAAATATATCGTATTGATAACTATTAACGTCCAAGTTATTGTGATGCAAAAACGGTCATTAAGTTTGAGCTAAAAGGACAAACTTATATTATGAACTTGAGTCGATCAATTCTACCAAAGCCATTGCTAGAAACAAAAGAGAAATGACGTCTTTTCAGGCGGACATCTCCAAATTAATTTTAAGGGAAAAAGGTTTCGGTGGAAACGGAAGTTGCCTCATATGCAAACACTATTCTTATCATCTATCACATATAAAAACATTCAAGTGTGTTCCTATCAAAGTAGATACTAATTACTCCAAGCGTGATAACATGCAACAGAAAATAGACCATAGTGCCCAGTTGAGGGTGAAGAAATTAATGTGTTTAGCCAATGGAAGGTAAACAGAGAAAATTTACAACTCCATGTGTTGTGAATATAACAACCAAGATAGGGATAGTCAATAATCAAAATAATATATTTGTGTCAACATGCACAAAGACTTTAAAGGTATTGGTGAACTAAAAAGATTGGACTATTTTAAAAAGTCAGATACTTCCTTCATTATGGTCTTCTTATAAATAACCATCATTTATATTCATAACTAGTATGGTTACCTGGCGTTGTCTCGGAGCTTTGATAACAAAATAGAAGAGTCAAGTGTGTGTAATATATTTCTTTCTTCCTCTCAATCTGTAATAGAAGGAGCATTTGTGTATGTATGCGTGTCCATTAGTTAGAATTATTTTTAAACTAGCCTGGGTGCCTGGCGTTGCTCGAGTGTTTGGACGTGTGTGTTGAGCAAAAAAAAAAAAAAAAAAATCCATTTATAGTAGGCAGGCAGGCTCAAACCCATACTGCGAAGGAGGAAAAGAATGTGGGAAAAAAAATGTGACGCCTTTGCCGTTGTGTCCATTACCAAACCGGAAGTGGGAAAAGTTTAAATTAAGGCTAGTCAATCAAAAAGATGGGATGACTTTCGAAAATATCGGCGAAAAAAGCGAACCCTCCTTGTAGAAAAGTGCCCAGTTGAGGGTGAAGGAATTAATGTGTTTAGCCAATTTTTTGATATTTGCCGTCTGAATGGTCGAGCTTCAAAACGATACTGATCTTGTGAAAATTCGTCGCCTCTATCGAAAGTTTTAGGCAGACATACATGCATACATACATTTAAACAGACAGATGAGATTTATATTATAGATGTAAGAAATACATTTTGATATCAAAATATCTTAACTCCTTTTATAAATGAAAAATATTGCATTAATACTAAACAACAAATTCCTAGCAAATAAAGTGGATGCCATGACCAGAAATCAATACTGAAACCTCGAGATTTTCAGTCTTTTCTCCCAGCAGAGAAATATTTAAATTTTCTCATGAATACATCTTAAAACTTTACCTTAACAATTATATCTCTGATGTGACGTTATAAATTTATAATTTACATGATATTTCAAAGCGTATATCTACAGGGTGACCCAAAAAAATACAGAGGACGTTCAATTGTTTTTCTGAGCATTTTACAGTCAACGGAGAAAAAAAAGGCCGTAAACCCTAGTGTTTTCATGTGATGTTTTGAATATAATAAACTAGTTATGACCAAAGTTTCATTTCATTCTGACAAAACACTAAGAAACGGAGCTTAATTATAGTTGAGGCCCGTTTTTTTTTTTTTTTGGAGTCACCCTGTATAAATATATAAAATGTGTCAACGTATAGTTTTTAAATAAATAATTTGCATAAATATTATACATTTCTAAAAATGCTCCTTGTATTATGAGTGGATCTACCAGACTAGCAAAAACTTTTGCTAGGTTATCTATTTCTTGATTTTAATAAATACAATATGCTTTTATTAGTCAGAATGTTTTTTTGTCTATATTTTTTTAATCATACCACACCATATAAAATGTTAAGTGATTATACAGAATTTGAACCAAACCAAGCAGACTTTTGCCAAGCTAAACCTAAAGTCAAGTTTAGTTTAATGTTATGTTAGGATTAGTTTTTAAAAAAAGTTGAGTTCAAATTTTGTAAAAGCACCAAATATAGCAAGAAATTGTGTTTGTTTCTTTCTTGATTTGTTAAAAGGATTTTTATACTCTTTCCCACTTAACTTTTCCATGATTCTTTCATTTATTATTAAGACCAAGTCTCTTCTTTGTTCAGAGAATTAATTTTACATACGTCATCACGTCACATTTTCAACAACAAAATAAACGCATGCAGATGTTTATACGGGGGTCTTTTTATTCTCTTCATTGTCACTTTTTTTGTCATATTTCATGAATAGCCGTTTCGTCTAGTGGTTGTTGATGGTCTCATCTGTTTAACTAAGATGAATAACACTTTCATGCATGAGACGTCCACTGAGATTTTGTCAGGATTTATTTGGAGAGAATTTACTTGAGAGAGAAAGAGAGAGAGAGAGAGAGAAAGTGAAAGACAAATGTTCTTTTTAAACTTTCTAACTTAAGAAATGAGTGACAAAGGTATCAGAAATATTTACTGAGGCTATTAGTTTTCTACATCATTGGCCGTGGCTCTTTCATGTGGCTTCCTAAAGAGAACTGACTAAAAACCTTAGTTTTCTTTAACTCAAAAACGTGACGTAATTCATTGTTTAGACATTATTGTGCCTACCATTTTGACTTGTTGTCCCTGCTTTGTCACCCACCTTTCATTCAACACTGGGAACAATTCTGTTATACTGATCTAGATTATCATGCAATCAGTATGACTCTTGCCAAAATTCACACTAGCTAACTTTATCACTACTGATGCAAGGTCCCTAATATGTTAGAATTATTAAATCAAGTTAATCTAATGTACCTAAAAGAACAGTTGTACATAAATCATACACCATCCACTATGACTATGCAATTTCTATAGTTATGTGCATAAAAAACGGAGGTATTAAACCTGAGATGGTGATATGAGACAAGCAGGAAAAAGAATCAAGCTTAGAAGTTAGTGTCCCCAATGATACTGGACTACACCGAACCGCGAGGAAATGACACAAAATACCAAAAAGTCTTATGTACAGTATGAAAAGAAACTGGAATCTTAGGAAGATCTTCATTATTTCAGTAATTATAGTAGCAATCAGACTCATAACAAAGAATTTCGAAAACTACCTAGCAAATACACCTGGTGAACCAAATGCAAGAGAGATATAAACAATTGCACTTAAAGAAACAATTAGAATCTTAAAAAGATTTCTCGATTAAAATGTATGAGAAAGTCTGACATCCGGTAGGATTACCTATCCTTAGCTAGAACAAAATAAGCAAGTTCTTTTTTTAGATTAGTAGATTGCTACTTTCTATTAATATTATTAGTAAAAAAAATATGATAAATAAAAGCAAAATTGATTAATTTGGAAACTAGAAATGCCTGGAAAAATCATTTACACAAAAAAAAATAAATAAATAAACGAGAATGTCATTTCTGCTTTGTTGGTTTTATCTTTAACTCTCAGCAAACACACAAATGATTCATGCGAGTTGATTAAATGAATGTGTTTCATTGTAGAAGGTTTCTGCTTCTGTGACTTGTTGGAATTATTTACAGAGGATAAGCAGTTAATCAGAAAGGCAAAACTTAGACGCTTATTCAAGTGTAAATACCTTCCGTGCTACCTCTGAATTTAAAATTATACATATACATAAATTAAACCTCTCAAAATTACAACAGAATTAAATTCAACAGATCTTTGACAAAAAAAAAATAGCTTGATTAATGTTCCTTGGCCTTTTGATAAGGAACAACGTGTAGTATCTGTTCTTACGCTACACTTAAAATCTATTCTGTTCTCAGTTAGTGAAGAGAAAATCCTTCTAAAATGAAGTATTTTTTATTTTTGTTCTAATACAGAGTACTCCTTTTTAGAGAGCTGCATTTTCCCCTATATTAAAAACTGACCTTGTACCAAACTTTGCCCTCATGGAGAGACAAGTAAATAGAAACACTATATTATGATATAATATATAATTGTGTATTCTATATAAATAAAACAGTAAAAGTGTGTGTTTGTCTGTATGATCATATTTAACCGATGAACACTTAAACTACTGGTAATATAACTTGAAATTAACAGGAAAATGTAATCATACAACAAGGATGATTTATAATATATGAAATCTTTGTTTGGATGGATTAATAACACGTACAGACATATATCGGCAAGTTGAAATGCAAACTGTTCATTTCAACTTGCTAAGATATTTTTACTTCTTTCTACGCATGGCCAAATCAAATTCATTTCTTCAAGTCGTTTAATATTAAAATACTCTTACCTATCTCTTGATAACTTAATTAGTAAGAAATGCAGCTTGGGCACTGAATGTTTTGGTTTCGATTCTAGCTGGCAGCACCTAAGTCATTTTTTAAAACTTTTGAAATCACTGTTATATATTATGTACAATATAATATTTAATAGAGAATTAGCTCTCTAATATGAATTAAAACCAGGGTCCTATCGAATCAGCTGCAGGTTGTTATTGGTGAGTTGATCGAACCAGAGCAGAACTATGCTATGAAAGGGAGATCGATTCAAAGAAACTTGCACCTGACCCGTATGATCTTAGAGAGAGTGATAGAAAACAAATCGGAAGCCACGCTGATCAAGTTGGATTAGTCCAATGTTTTCGATAATAGGGTCGACCATCACTTCCTGGCACCTGTTCTAGAGGACGCTGAATTCAAACCGGGCTTCTGCAAATGGATCTCCGTACTATACCACACACCGACAGCAGTGGTACAGATAAATAGAAAGGGTTTGAAACTTCATCATCTACTGGTCCATGCATTAGGGCTTCCATTCTCTTCTGCTTTACGTTCTTGTGTTGGAGCCACTACTTTGCAAACTGAGGCATAAGGAGACAAGTCTAGTCCTGCGCAAGATCGCTCTGCCTAGCGGATTGAGAACTAGAGTATCTGTGTATCTTTGTGTCATGCTTCAGATTGAGATAGTGACAGGTGCTCAGACAGTACAAAAAGACCATGGGGGCCAAAATCAACCAGAGCAAGTCAACAGGTCTGTGGTTGAGGGCCTGGAGGAGCATCAACACCCTTACTGCTCCCTTCAGCTGGACGGTTGACCCGGTTCGAATCCTTGATGTGTGGTTCGGACCGGGTCTATAGCTCGAAAGGAATTGGTCAGAGGTAAAGTCAAAGGTCGTGGGTTCGAAGGAAATTATCCTCGAAGGGTAGAGTGGAGGCATGTGCCACCTTGGTTATAGATTTTTGAAAAGTTTGTTTTTCAGAGCAGTTATTTTTTAGAGGGGAGAATTTGGTTTGTGGGGGCACATGTCAACGTTTAGAGATGTGAGGATTAGAATTATGTACTTACATGTCAAGTCAAAATTAGTACAAATTCTAAATATCAAGGAAAATGATACAGTAGAAAAATAATTACATGAGTAAAATAAGATGCTTGTGTAGATTGGTAATTTTTTTAAATCAATTTCATGTGAAAACATTCTTATGTACTTATATGGATCATATCGAAATTAGTATGAATTTACAAAATTACGGAAAATGAGTTAATAGGAAAATAATTACAAGAAAAAAAAAGGTGAAAACATTATGTACTTACGTGTCAAAGGCAAAGTGAGTTACTTTTACATATCCACAGTTAGTTTTACTTGTATGGATATGTAGAGAAAATCCTTCTAAATTGAGGTAATTTTTATTTTTGTTCTAATACAGAGTACATATCCAGACAATATTTTTGTGTTTTAACTTATTTTAAAGTGTTTTTCTCACAAATAAAAGTAGTGTGCAGCACATTACTGTTACCAAACACAAGGTAAGTTACTCTTAAATAAGAAGAAAAGGTACTCGTACAGAATTCTACCCATATGAAAAAACAGACAAAATCTTACTCATGAGGGAAAGCAAAGTTCATACAATAAAAAAATCACATAAAATCATTAAGTAGTTTAATTTTTAAATAAGAAATAAGCTACTTAAAGTAATTTTAGTAGGGCTCTCGAGGCCTCCTTACTTTTAATTAGTGTTTTTAGTAGCTCTCTGGGAGCCTCCTGAGTTTTATTTCTTTCTTTTTTTTTTTTTTTTTACTTATCACTTACAGATATAATTTATCTTCTAGGGGAGTAAATACTTGGTTTTAATAATGCTCTGGAGGCCTCCTTAATTTTACTTGGTGTTTTCAGTAGCGCATTGGAGGTTTCCTAACTTGTCTTTTTTTTTTAACTGCTCAGTTATGAAATTGATAATGTTTTATTGATTATATTTTGCTTCAAAATGGTAGATAAACTAGGTTTTAAACCAAATGAATTCCAGGATAATGAGAGATTAAGTAATCTAATATAGAAAAGGCAAAATAGGCGCAAGAGTCTCCATATTTTGTTTGGATTGAGTTAAACAAAATTCCAACCGTGCCGTAGTCTCAAGTCTTTGTTGGGCTTTTTCGTATAAAGCAAAACTGTTTGAATGCAAACGACAGAAAGCGGAAAGCTTAACTGGCCCCCAGCCCGCTGTTCTGATGCTTCACTTGAGTAATTGGTCCTTGGTCAATGTAAGGGAAACCCTTCATACTGAGACAATTACTATTCATTTGGATACTGCCAGAGTGCACCCTTTTAGGAGCTGCACCCCTCCCCCACATTAAAAACGACCTTGTGTCTAATTTGCTTTCATGGGGAAACAACTAAATACCTTATCTGACCCCCCAGTCATGTTTAAAAGCAACGTTCATTTCTGCGCATGCGTGGCGACTCCTATGATTGTTAAGTTAATTACTAACTCATTGAAATCACTATCCTCTTTTTTTCACATTCTTTTCCTCCTTTGCGGTATGGATTCAAGCCTGCCTGCTTACTACCACTATAGGGAGTATATAAAAAGTTCTAAAATATAGTACTCCCCTCCAAGAACCCCGGCAAAAAAAAAGCCTTTGTTGGACATACAAAAACACCGTCACCGTTTTGCCTTTTATATATATACTAGCGAGGGGTACCCGGCGTTGCCCGGGTGTTTGGAGGTGTGTGTGGAAACTCTGGGGGGGGGGGTTAAAAAAAAATGTTTTGGTAGGTAATTATGAGGATCGAACCCAAACCGTTGAGGTAAAGTTGTAAATTAAAGTGTGAAAAAAAAAAAAAAAACGTGCGACGTTAACAATTGCCCCACCGCGTGATGCTAACGGAAACACGTTTGAATTTATTTAATTACTTGGATTTGGCAGGTGCCCGTTTTAATGAGTTAATGAGGTCAAGTTTGACTGCGGGATAGTATTTCATTTATTGCGGGAACGTTTTTGTTTTTTATTTTTATTTTCCCAAGATGTTATAGGAAAAAGACTAACCCACATGCGGCGAGCGACAAATGTTGAATATCTTCCTGAAATCGAGCAAATTAAATAGACAGGCGAGCTTCATTGTTAACTCTGAGATATTACGATTTATATGTGATATAAAAAGTTTTAAAAAGTTGTGAACCGACCGACCGCTTCTCTGAAAAAAGCCTTTTGTAGACATACAGAAAAAGCGAACACACATACAAACATACATACATTTTCGCTTTTATATCTATAGACTAGCATTTCAGCCCGATGTTGCCTGGGTGTTTGGAGGTGTATGTTGAGTAAAAAAAAAAAAAGTGGTAGTAGGAAGGCAGGCTCGAACCCGTACCATGAAGGAGGAAAAGAACAGAAAAAAAACGTGACGTCTTTGTTGTTATGACCACTGCCAAACTGGAAGTGACATGGACTTAAAATAAGGCTAGACAATTGAAAAGAGTGGACAATTTTCGCAAATATCGGCTAAAAAAGCGACCCCTCTCTGTAGAAAAGTGCCCAGTTGAGGGTGAAGAAATTAATGTTTTTAGCCAATTTTTCGGTATTTGTCGTCTGAAGGGTCGAGCTTCCAAACAATACTAATCTTGTGAAAATCCGTCGCCTCTATCAAAAGTTTTAGGCAGACATGCAAACATACATGCATACATTTATATATTGGTAGCTCAAATTTTCAACCCAAAATGATTAAAAAGCTTGCTCTATCTCTGAATACCCTTTATGTAAAATTTCAAATGTTTAGACCAGAAATTGTCTGAGTAATTTGGTAGAGACCGCAGACGTCAATTTTTTTTTTTAACTTTGACTCCTATTATGACCCCTTAACATTTATTTTTTGAGGTTCAAATTAAGTTATTAAGTTAGATCCATGTCCAAGGAACCTATATCTAAAATTTCAAGTGTTTAGACCCAAAATTGTCGGAGGAGTTTGGTAGAGTTCTCAAAGGTCAAATCGTCGAACTTTAACCCTTTAATAGCCAAATTTCTGGCCGAAAACGGATTGCAAAGATGTTCCCAAATCTCAATACCCTGTATATCAAATTTCGAGTCTGTAGACTGAAAATTGACAGAGTTATTGCGTAGGGAAATGTACAAAAACAGACACACACACACAGACACTTTCACAGATATATAGATAGATAATTTTAAATAACATTTTCATAACTAAATGTGCAGACTGGATGGACATATCTTACTTTGGATACATCCTAACGTCTTTATAAGAAACCACAGCTGGTCAAGCTTAAATTTGAAGCATCATTTTCGTTGCTAAACATACAAATTGGATGAATGCACCATCTGAATATTCATAGCTGTTAAAAGTTCATATTGTATTAACTTATTAATTATTTTAAAGATCTTCTATGACTTTATCAACAACCTCAAGACTGACACCCGATGATGGAAGAAAAGTAGGATTTATGAGCTTGGGTAAACAGCAAGAAAACACCACTCCTTTGTAAGGAGGACATAATGTCTGAAATGATGGTTTCTCAGACTGAGCTAGACCATACCCCATCCCAACAAAAACAGTAGAATTTCTGAGCATCCTTCTTATGTGCTATGTGATACAAAATCGCTTTATATAGCAAGCTCTCCTGAGGAAGTACTCTGGTTAGGTGAAAAAATAGCCAAAAAAGAGTTCATCAGTATTCCCTAATAGGAGTACCTCAGGCTGAACCGGATCATATCACATCAAAACAAAATAGCAAAATTTGAGTATTCCTCTTATGTGCTATGTGACACAAGTGTGTGCATAGCAAACTCTCTCAAAAATGCTGACTGAGCACAAAATAGTCAAGACTGAAACAATCAGTATTCCCAGTAGGCAACTGGCAATTTAGCAACATTCCTCCCGAAGGAAGAGGCAATGTCTGGGATAATGCAGATCCTAAGATAGAGTCAAATCATATCTAACCACGGCAAGAAGACAAACTAAATCTATGCAGGCCAGACCCATAAAAATGCTATGAATATGTCATCATGAACATTCAATGCAGGAATAAATAGCACACTGTCATCCTAGATCAACGTTCCCAACATTGCCTTGAATGCAGTCTCTAATCACAAAGTAGAAATTATTAGAAAATGAACAAAGATTTATCTGTAGGCTTATGACAAGAGAATATTCTTTTCATTATTTTGACTCTCGAGTATATATCAGTTAACATCTTACATGTTTTTAGATAGAGTGATGTGGTTCTCAATTGTCTAACTGTGTCGGATATATACTAGAGAGTGAAAATAATGAAAAAGCATATTCTCTTGTCATAATTATCTCATACCGATAGAATATCAAGTATTCTAATCTTATATTTTATCAAGATTAGCAATGTGTGAGCAGAGAATTTCAATTCTCTTAGCATGAGGGAATGTTGCTAAAATGCATCATCTATTACTTTATTAATAACTAATTTGTCAGAAAATACAAAGCAATTAAAAAGACTGTGGCGGAAAAAGCATTTCATTACTTAATAGTTTGTCTAAAACAAACTAAAAAGATAGAAAAACGAGACCGGTAAGATTAAACATACATAATACATTGTTCACATATGATAAAAAATACAGCAGTTATCCATGTAAAAAAAATAAAATATATCCATTATAATAATAAGGCAAGTCTTCCAAATCAAATTAAGTACAAGTAGTTTGCAAATGAGCAAGGAGTCTAGTCTTAATTCTTCACCACATACGGTACAAGATTTTGCCATCCAAATCTTGTGTCCACGAGATTGGAGATATAAGCCCAAAAGGGAATAACTCTGGTTTGAAAAATGATTTATCCTCAAAACAAGATAACTCTGACAGTTCTTACACAGATAATGCAATCAGTTGGGTGTTGGTCGAATCCTATAAAGTTCATTGCATTTACTTAAGTGTTAATAATATTGGGGAAAGTATGAAGTAATAATTTACTCCCAGATAAGGTTAAAATAGAAATTAAGTATTATATTTATACTTTAAATAACTCCAAACGTGTCAATAGATTGTAAAACAGAAAATTTGTTAAAAATATAAAAGCGAAAATGTGTGTATATTTGTATGTATGTATGTATGTGTGTTTGTATGTCTCGCAAAAACTTTTGACACGGGTCACGGATTTTTGCCAGATCAGTATCATTTTAAAGTTCCAACCTTCACCCAACAAATATCGAAAAATTGTCCGAAAACGTTATTTCCTTCACCCTAAAATCAGCAGATTTCTACAGGGGGTGGGGGGCTCAGCAAAAACCATCCTCTCATTACAAGTTCGGTTCTACGCATGCGGAACATGATTTACTTTAAATATTTGAAAAAAGCGACACAATTTCGTCGACGTCATCTTAGCTCAGTTGCTTAGAGCGCGGCCTCATTATCTAAAGGTTTTGGGTTTGAATCGTGGTGTGAAATGTCTTTTTTTTTTCGATTTTTTAAATTTTAATATTGAAGCAGGGTTATTTAAGCCATTTTTCACGTTTTTTTTTTTTGGTTTTTATTTTACAGATTTTTTAAAGAAGTTTTTCTGTTTCGTGTTTTCTTTTTTTGTTTTTCCCATTTTTACATTTAACATAACCTTAAGTTAGTTTTTTTTTACTTCTCTTATTCTTATGTTTTGATTAACAGAGCACACACACCTCCAAACACCTAGACAACGCCGGGTACCCCCGCCCCCGCTAGTGAAATAATAAATCGTTTACAATAAATGTTTGTGTTTTGGCATTAAATAACCCAAAAAGGGTTGATATGCTATAAAATGAACAAAACAATGAAACCAGCATCAGAAAAGCCTTTGAATAAAGACAGAACAAAAGAAAAAAAAAACAAAGCATAATTCAATTTTTTTCTCCCAGTTTAGGATACAAAGAAAATCGAAAATATCTTGTTCAAAAATTTTTTTTTAAATGTAAAAAAAAAAAGGATACTTGTCAAATAATTGATAAAAAAAAGAGAAACAGATGGGAAATTGGAAAACAGGTAGAAAGAGAAAGCATATAAATTTGACAGGCCTGTCAAAAAGACATGTAGGATACGACTTAAAAGCAAAAAATGATATTCTGTATGAAAGCTCTCCAAAAAGATGGAAATAAATGATATGTCATTTTCAATTTATCCACTTCATTTCACGACAAGAAAAAAATGTACATTAATATATCAGTATATATATATATATATATATATATATATATATATATATATACACACACAGGGTGGAATGATAAAATAGTCGCTCTTGAAAAGATGACATGATTCCATTTCCATTTGATGTAAACTGGTTTCATTTTTTGTTGCAGGCCATCTACTAGTTGGCCAGTTGTGTATAAATCCCAAGAATGATAGGAGCCTTCTATCATGTCTGAAAGTGACAATGTTCAACAAGTGAGATCGGAGATGTGCTGTTCTCTACCCATCCATATTATGACAACAGGACCATTGCCAGCAACCTCAAACTAGATCGTTGGATTGCCACAAATAACAGGAACGTGCCCAGGGTGATGAAAATAAAGTTTCCGGCCACGGTTATGGTCTTTGGTATGGTTTCAAGTGAGGATCACATCATGCCACCTCACATCAAAGTAAGCTTGAAAGTCAACACCAAAGTGTACCTGGATGTGTTGAAGAGTATGGTGATCCCCTGGTGCAATCATGTAGCCACTGGCAGACCCTGGGTGTCGCAGCAGGACTGTGCCAGCCCACAAGTCACAGAGACCTATGTTTGGTTTCAGAGAGAGTGCTACGACTTTTTACCCTTCTCTCACTGCCCCCCATTCCCTGACCTGAACCCATTAGACATCGTTTGGTCATACGTCGAAAACATCACCAACATGACCACCCACAACACCAAAGCCAGCTTAATCGCCACCATCCACCGAATATTTGCCAAACTCCCGCCGCTGCTTGTGGAAAAGGCATGCTCCCAGTTCCGGCCTTGTATCGAGGCGGTGATGGAGGCTGAACGTGGCTACATTGAATAGATGTCAGCTCTACTACATAATCAAGTTACTTGAATTGATTTTTTCAATAAAAGTTTTAAAATAAAGCTATAGTGTTTTCTTTAGGGCAAGTCATTATTCAAGCACATCTGATTGAACACGACGGAGTTATTCTTTTTCCAATTTTTTTGGATATCTTTTCAATTCGCCAAGCAATCTTTATTATTTCAGCTGGCATTTATATATATTATAGTGACCAAAAGTTATTGTTCAGCTATATTCGTCTCAAGCGCTTTCTCTTGGTTCGACCGATCATTGTCGGGAGCAATTGTTGTTGTTGGCGTTTTCTTTTTCTTTTAGGCTTGGTGTATTTACAGTTAGTTTTTTGGGTTTTATTTTGAGGTAAAGGTGGGTGCAGAATTGGTAGGGTAAATTATTTTTATTTTTAATTTCGATTTTCTTATTTTATATTTTACTAGCGAGGGGTACCCGGCGTTGCCCAGGTGTTTTTCGGGGTATGTGAATAAAACCCGAAAAAGTGAAAAAAAAAACAGGTGCCCGTGAAAAAAAAACGAAGCCTTCATGACGCGCAGTTGGAAAATAGTAAAGTGTTTAAAAAAAAAAAAAGTGCGCGTTTTTGATTGACGTGACAACGATAGGTATTCAGCAGTAAGCATTTTGTGCGGGACAGTTTTGAATGAGGTGAATAAATCGGTTTGTTTGTTTTTTAAAACCCGCTCCCTGTTTATTAGGAGGAGCGAAATGAAAGCTACAGTCTGATATGACGAAGTCGACATTGAACAAACATTACTTAGCTCTCTTGAGACAACTGGCTTTCGGCCTGTGATTAGAGTCGAATTTCGCTTTTTTTATACCGAAAACCGAATGTAACGCGTGCTGATGTGGGAAATGTCGAATAATTAACGTTTTAAAGTCAATAAAATTAAATAGACAGGCGAGCTCCGTGGGTAACTCTGAGATATTACAATTTATAGATGATATAAAAAGTTTTAAGAAGTTGTAAACCGAGTAAGCGCTTCTCTGAAAGAAGCCTTTTGTGGACATCGAGGAAAAGCGTACATACATACATACATACATACATACATACATTTTCGCTTTTATATAGATAGATAGATTTATTTAGTTTCTTTTTAGTCATTGAATACTGTTAATATATTTGTACCTGTATTAAAGTAGATCTCTAACTAACAAGAAAATAATTAAATAAAATATAAAAAAAGGAAATTAAAAATAAAAATAATTCGCCCCTACCCATCCTACACTAATTACAAAAAAAAAATTTTTTTTTAAATTATAAATACACCAAACTTCAAAGAAAAAGAAAAAAAAAAAAACACCAACAATTGCTCCGGATGATGATTGGTCTAACCGATAGAAATTGCTCGAGACGAATACGGCTGAACAACAACTTTTGGGTGCCATAATATATAATATGCCAGTTGAAATAAAAAAAGACCGCTCAGCGAATCGAAAAGATATCCAAATAATCGGAAAAAAGAATATCTGTCATGTTCACTCAGACGTGTTTGAATATATATGTTTGTGTGTGTGTTAGCTTGATTATTTCCTATGGGAATGAAACATGAAGGACTGTGTAGCTTATTATTCATACTACTAATAATACTTTACTCATATCTTGGGCACTGGTGATGTAAATATTGAAAATATCTTGCATAATATATATCAACTTATAATCTCGTGTATATGCATGAAATAATATACACTAGACGTTTTTAACCCATTAAAAATTGGCAAATACTCATTGATTTAGAATGAGTGCTTTTATGCTAAAGTGATGGATGAATATGGTTAAATGTGTGCCAATTTTTGCATTAAATTTTATTAAATAGTATGCTTATTAATCACTAAATGTGCATCAAACGGATACCATAATACTTATTTCGTTACACCTTATCATCACAAAGGTCCATACAAAACTTCAAACTGTTCAGCCCAGTAGTTTTCGAGAAAAAGTTGAATGAACAGACAAACAAAACTATATATTATTTTCTGTGTGCCTATTAAAGATGGCAAACTTTAAATTGACAAATCTATTTTCTTTAATAGACTAGTATACAATAAATACCAGAAGACGGGCGATTACTGTAGGGTCTAGATCTGGAGAAGCAACAGAGCTTGTTTATTGGCTTGACAAACCACTCACTTTTGTATGTTCTTGTTGATACTCTATTCCCATGTTCTGTTTTCTTTAATTACAGATTAGGCAACTATTGGTTATTTTGAGTTCAGCTTAGTTTGGTAATTTATCATGAGGAGATTGACACCCGAGCTGCATATGCAAATTGTGCAAATTTATCTTGAAAATCACGGTTCAGTATAAGCAACACATTGTGCAGTACAAAAGTTTTATGATGCTCATAAGTAACCATCTGTTATGACATTAGTTAAAGGATTACAAGGAAAACAGAACATGGGAATAGAGTATCAACAAGGGCATACAAAAGTGTGAGTGGTTTATCAAGCCAATGAACAAGCTCTGTTGGTTCTCCAGATTTAGACCTTACATTAATGGCCTGTCTTCCGGTATTTATTGTATACTAGCCTGGGTGCCCGGCGTTGCCCGGGTGTTTGGAGGTGTGTGTTGAGCAAAAAAAAAGAAAAAAAAAAATTTGTACTACGAAGGAGGAAGAAAACGTGAAAAAAAAAAAAAAAAATTTGTGACGTTTTTGCTGTTGCGTCCATCGCCAAACTGGAAGCGATGAATATTTAAATTAAGGCTAGTCAATTAAAAAGAGGGAATGACTTTCGAAAACATCAGCAAAAAAAAAAACGACTCCTCCCTGTAAAAAAGTGCCCAGTTGAGGGTGAAAGAATTAATGCTTTCAGCCAATTTTTTGATATTTGTCATCCGAAGTGCCGGATTTCAAAACGATACCAATCTTGTGAAAATCCGTCGCCGTTGTTGAAAGTTTTAGGCAGACATACAAGCATGCATACATACATTTAAACAGACAGGTGGGATTTATATTATAGACTAGCAGGGGTGCCTGGCGTTGCCCAGGTGTTTGGAGGCGTGTATGTTGGGGTGGGAGTGGGGTAGATCAAAACAAAATGGGCGAAGTAATAACCCTGTTTAAATATGATAAACTAAAAAAAAACAAAAACGATGTTTAACTTCCTTAAAAAAAAAAAAAAAAAGTTTTCGTAGGTAGATAGGACCGAAGCCTTGAGGCGAAGGTGGAAAAAAACAAAAGTGAAAAAAACCTGACATGTTACCGCTAGACCAGTAAGAGAGAGTAAGTGAAAAGTGTATCAATTTAAGGATTCAAAACAATTGCAAGGTGCATGGATTTAATCAGGTCAAATATCACGCTATAGATTGAATGAAATCCTGCATTGAATTTTTACTGTGAGACAGTTTTTTGGGGTGTCTTTACCAAACTTTGGCTGTGAGGTAGTTTTTTCTGGTTTTGTTTCCCCAAGTTGTTAGGAGTGGGGGAAACCAGTCCCCCATTTAAAGGGGTGTGTCCAATCGAATAGCAATTGTCTGATATAAGGTGTTCCCCCCACATTGATCAAAAGCCGATTGCTTTTTGGACGTTCCCAGGACAAAAGCCGGGAACCAATTACAGTTTCAACTTAGATTCAGTTTATATATACTAAAACGCCGAACACACTTGAGAGAAGCTAAAATAGCAAGAATTTTGTAAAAGTCGATGTAATTAAGTCTAGACATGATGCGTGTTCACAAATCTTAGATATTATTATTTAGAGGGTATATAAAAAGTTTTAAGTAATAGTACCCCCACCCCCGCCACCTGAGAAGCCTGGCGAAAAAAGCCTTTGCCGGACATACACAAAAAGTGCACATACACACACACACACACATTTTGGTTTTCCTATATATAGACTAGCAGGGGTGGCCGGCATTGCTCGGGTGTTTGGAGGTGTACGTGTTGGGGGAGTGGGGTAGATAAAAACATGATAAAATAAAAAAAAATCATAACCAAAAAAAAAAAGTTTTGGTAGGTACGTAGGATCGAACCAGAAGCCTTGAGGCAAAAGTGGAAAATAAAGTGTGGATAAAACTTGACATTTACCACTCGGCCAGCAAGGGAGAGTAACAAAAAAAACGTTTGAATTTATTTAAGGATTAAAAACTGAATTGACAGGTTCGTGAATTTAATGAGGCCAAATAGAAATCCGCAGTTAACTTTTACTGCGAGGCAGTTTTTTGGTTCCGTTTACCCAACTTGGGCTGGTTTTGTTTCTCCAAGATGTTGGAGGGGGAAAACCTAGTTCCCCATAAAAAGGGGATTGTCCAAATTGAATAGCAATTATCTGATATAAAGGGTCTATTTCCCTCACATTGATCAAAGCTTTATTGCTTTCTGGACATTCTCTGCACGAAAGTCGAAGCGTTCCCATTTCAACTTAGTTTCACTTTATTTATACGAACCCAAGCTAACCCAACACGAGAGGGGCTGAAATAGCAAGAATTTTGTAAAAGTCAATGTACATAAATCTAGGCACGACGCGCGTTTGCAAATCCTAGATATTACGATATAAACGGTATATAAAAAGTTTTAAAAAGTAGTAATCCCATAGGGAATCCCCACCACCGAAAAAAAGCCTTTGCCAGACATACAAAAAAATGTGCACACACAGTTTGCCTTATATATATCTATATATATATATATATATATATATAGATGGATCAGTTGATTCATAAGTAATTCTGCCACAACGTCTCCCTCACAAGCCAATTACTCTGAAAGGTGTGTCAGTATTTCTTTCTCTTTGGATAAACTATGAGTGAATATGTAAGCTTCCTTTTTCTGCCAGAATGTTTTGGTTCTGGTAGTTTTGGGGAGGTTCAATATCAAATGTTTTGTAGATGTCTTTTTTTTTTCCTGTTTGTTTTCTTTTTTTTTTTAAATAGGAGTCACCACTTATCAAGGCCCAGAGGACACTCGAGGATAAGGATTAAAGAGTGTACAGTAGTCAATGGGACAATATCATAGGAATCATTAGAAGAGTAAATTTGGTAAATTGGATTAAGGGGAACGGCTCAAGAACTTATTTACGTTGCACTTGAAGACGACCAAATTGTAGTCAGTTGGAAAGCAGGCAAATGGAAGATAGTTCCACAGGTGTGCAGTTTTACTTCTCTTTGTGGAAAATCATCTTGATTCTCAGTTATAAAGTTTCCGTATCTAGTTCACATGCCTTTTGTGTTTAAATTTTGGCCTATGGATTGTGTAGATAACATTGCCAATCCTCTGTATTATCTTCCCCATTTCCCAAAGAAAACATTATTTCTAAGGTTGTACTTTTTGAGTGGTACAGTAGAGCTTCTATTTTGTATGGTTTGTCTCGGTAACAGCTTTTCGAATACCAATCTGATTTTATGGTGAAACATAATTCTCACTGGTGGGGTGTTAGGGTGTGCCGTAATCTGATCAACTTGAAGAAGCTATTGTAGAGACTTTACCATTGGTGAGCTGTAAGTCCTCTTTAGTGCCCTTCTTTTTTTTTTTAAGTGTGTCCACAAAGCATTTGGCTTGGCCATTGCCCTAGAATGATATTGTGAGATGTTTTATTTGGTAAGTCTTGCAGAATTCTTTGAACTCTGAAGAAGCGAATTGGGTGGCATTGTCACTAGCACGACAATCAACAACACCAAAACAAGTGAACATAGAAAATTAATGGTTACCGCTGTGATGGGTTTCCTAAATCTTAGCACCTTTGGCCATTCAGAGAAACTATCCACCACTATCAAGTAATATAAACCCTCTAGCAAAGTCTATATTATCCTAAACCACAGTTGTTCAGATTTTGATCAGCGTTTGTGATTATTAGGTGGTGCCTTTGCTGCCAAGGCATATTCTTCACATGTTTTTAATCATATTGGTGATATCTTCATCCATGAATGGCCAGTAAACAAAACTGCACATCAGGCATTTCATCATGCTAGTGCCAGGATGGCTTGTGTGAAAATCTTTAAGCATTTTCTTTTGCAGAGTTTTGGGAATAATGACTTTAAAGCAAGATGTTCTCGCAGACTGAGTCGATGTCTGAAGTACAATCACCTTGTGCTAATTTCTGTTTTGTAGTTTTGATAAATTCATCATCCACTGCTTCTGTCTAAATTTCTTTAGGGATCACTGGTAATTCCCAGATTGTGTTGTATATCATCATTTATGCACAGTGCAGTAATTACAGAGTCAGCATTTATGATACCGAGGCCCTATTTTTCTATCTTTTAGTAGTGTTTTTCAGCCGAAAGCAATGTTCTGGATGCATAGACAATTGTTTTTTTCAAACTATACACCACCTTCTGTAGTAAGCATGTGCCTATACCATATTGGTTAGCATTGCTAACAATTATGGTGTCTAGTCTTGAGTTGAAATGTGTTAGGAAAAAATTTGATGTTGGGATTTTTTAAAATTTCCTCAAAGCCTGACTGGCACACAGTAGTTCATTCCCAACATTTATTCTTTTTTCAAAAGCTGGTTTAGAAGTGCATTCAGTCTATGCATTTTGGGGATAAAGCTCTGATAATAATTAGAGAGAGCTAAAAAAATAAAAACTTTGCAGTTGAGTAGTATCTGTGCGCCAGCATGTTCCTTATAGCAGCAGCTCTATCTACACTGTAAAAATCCCTAGATTTTGTAAAGCCTTCTAATAAAATAGCTTCTTCCCTCGAATTGGTAGATGTTGGAATTCTCTTCCAGGGCCCCTGCTTCTCTGACTGTACTGACATGCAGAAGTTTAAGTGTAATGTGAACAGACATCTCGCTGCCCAGCTGTCTACATAGTAGACTTGCAAATTTGATCCCAAATAGTATCCCCTTGTGACTTAGTGGTACTGTGACTATTTGGGGTGGAATTACAGAAAAAAAAAAAAAAAAAGAAAGAAATTAGCCATTAACTAATTTTATAGATTTTTTCAAGTGCAGTTTTATGGAAGTAATCCTGGTTGCAAATTCAATAATTTTTTTTCTTCACAGTTCTTGCTCAAAACAGGATATTGGAAAATCTAAAATTCATTGTAGCTTTTCCTATTTCTTCCAAGCTCTCACACACACACACCCTTTAGCCTACTTCCTTTGACCCCTACCTGAGAAGGTTGCAACACCTTTTTTCTCATCTATCATACTGAATCTCACCTTTCACCCCAACTTACCTATTCTTTATATTTCCTCTTCTACTGCTAATCTCTTTTGCTTTTGTACAACATCTGCCTTTTCCTTTGTCATTCAGGCCTTCTATCCTGGCATATTTTTTGTAGTAACAGTGCGTACAGTGAGACAGAGAAATTGATGGGTTCAGTATGTACGCAGTGTAAGAAAACCGTGGCATATGAACTTAAAACCATTTGGATACAAGGAAAAAGTGATTATGCAAATTTAGGCACGGTTGGAAGTTTTAAATAACAAAAAGATAGAATTTTTGCTTAAGGAACTTTTGTTTTGGGACACCATGTCCGTCACATGTGTTTTTGTTGTTGAAGAAAGGACTACTGCTTATGCAAAGAGCAAACATCATCATCAGTGAAAATAATAAAATAATCTGAATCATGTAAGTTTATTTTCCACTTAAAATAAGTTATGTTACTGAAATAGGAATTATTTGCCTAAATACATCTTTCAGTCATGTAAATCTGTATATCTATTAAAGTGAGAATGTATGTGTGTGAGGACACTTCTCAACCTATATACTCAAACATTTTTTTGATTTACAGACATGAAATTTTGTATATAGTGCATTCAGACATGTGGAAAACGTTTTAATCCATTTTCATCTGAAAAATAAAAAAGAAAAAAAGGGGGCAGCTAAGGTGTCAAAATTGAAAAATTGGTACAGGAGGGGGGGAGGTCAGATTTTTCTCTGTCAACTGTTTCACAAATGCACATGCGCGGCCATGAAACATGATAGCAGCTTTAAGTTAAGAATAAGCAGGTTGGAAAACACTTTGGAAAGATTGTACAAAGCTAGTCTGATAGTTATCATACTTAACTCACTGTCTTCAGGTTTTGGTTTCGATCTCAGCTCAAGTATTTTTTTTTTTTTACTTACAAGAAGTGAACTGTTTAGAAAAAATATAAAACTTGAGTGTGCACGTCTCAGTTTCTGTATTGATTAAAATATAATTAATAAGTGTATTTTATGACCAGGCAATGCCAGGCAGCCTGCTAGTTATAAATATATCTGGAAATTACTTTAGAAGAAGTCGTCAACATTTCTTGATCAACCCAACAAATATTCTGGAGATAAAAGCATGCAAAATAGCAAACGGACATTTTCAGCAAGAAGCTTCAACTCATGGCCATACCGCTCCAAACATAAGCAAAAACACTGCCAATCAGACTGTAAAAAAACAAGTATTAACAATCCAAAAGGAAGTAAAGATAATAAAAATGGCAAATGTATTTGATGATCTCTACAGAACTATGACCATTTTTTTTTTAATTCAAGAACTTTTCATAAATCATATATCTTTCATTTTTGTATAAAATTTTTTTTTTTTTTTTTGTGTAATAAGTTGTGGGCATATGATTAGCGATTGGATTAGCTGGACAAATATGCAGTTTGCACAACTTAACAAAAAGAGTGTTGGAAAGTCAGTTTTGGAAATGAAAAAATTATCTGACAAGAGGAATTTAAAACAATAAACTATAACATTGGCCTTACTTGCAACGCAACAAATATGACACAATTGGAGTTTTGGATCAGCTGAATATAGGTTAACAACTGAACAGGGGAAATTAGGATTGTAGAACAGAAGAGATTTTAGATATAGTAACGAAAATTAGAGAGTTGGAATCATAGTCTGAAACACAATGTAGTCTCTAGATAATCTGGGAACTGAAATCAGATAGATCCAATATAGCCCTAAAAGAAATGGTCCAGCATCGCTATTCAATCAAACCTGACATACCTCTGTGGAAGACGAAAATAAAGTTACATTAAAATCTGTAATAAGATGTCTTCGTGTTGCTTCACATGCATAAGGAAGGATCTTTATTTTGTGTCTTTAAGTGCCAACTGCCAGTGAATTCAGTAATCCCAGTCGTTAAAGAACTGTTCAAGTAATGTTTATTGTAGATGTTTACACATTGCACCGATGCACACCTTGATAACAGATTATATGCACAACTATAACAACCATATGTATATTATACATGTTTATGGCAAGTGTATACCCTGTATTTAACACTTGCACCATGGTTTCAAGAAATTTATGAGCTGAAGTGCACTACTTTTGCTTCAATATAGATTCCCCATTTTCTGAGTCAGATTTCTTTTGAATCATTTTTACTTGGTATAAAAAGAATTCACATTATATTTCGTTTTGTGTTTAACTTTCATAATTAAAAAGAATTTTTAAAAAAAGATAATGTTGGAAGTAATGAACTCTCAGCAATGCTGAATAGGTTTGTATATATAGAAAGTTGGTATCTTTCTTGATTTTTTTCATCAATAACTTTTTTCTTTCCTAAAAAAATAAAATAAAATAAAAATAATTAAAAAAAATTCTTTCAGTGGATCGTTACAGCATGTTTTTTAAGAACAATAAAATGTAATTCGATTAAATTCTTTCCAGAAAATATTTTAACAGGTTGAAATTATTTTCATATGGATGACATCTTAAATGAAGGGACATAACTCTATCGGTCAATATATTTATAAGAAAAAATATTTTGGGTAAAAAAAGGAATATTTAAAAAAATATAGCATACTGCAGGTAAACACAATGCCAGACAATAACAAGTATATACAACTAATATATATATGATGTTACTCCTATCGATTTCAATATATGATGTTTGCCATAATAACTAAATTGTTCTGAAATTCACACAGATGATTTCTTCATAGTAGTGAAGGCTTTGTGTAGAACTAACTATACTTTTTGGTACAACTGTTAATCTCAGTCAGTGCAATGGCTGCCACAAGACAGATCAAACAGTATACCTCAGGGATTTTTTTTATATCAGAGTATTACTTCTCCTAGATACAGGTTTTAAAGACTGAGAGTGCATATCTCCAGTGGGGGGTTAAAAATGGCTCCAGATACTAACCTTGAAATTTCTATATTCTGGTGCAGTACATACAGGGCCTAGTATTCCCAAATGGTTACACACATGGTGCTGGTCAGGCTCATCATTGCTTAACTTTAGTGATCTGACAAGAACGGGTGTTTTAACATGATTATTCTATAAATGATCATTATATATATATATATATATATATATATATATATATATATGAAAACTGTTTTAAAAGACTTATGTGTATATTTACATTAGGTTGAACCATTTATCACATGAACAGTGAGATCAAAATGTCAAATTCATATTCCAAATAAAAAAAAACAATATACTAATCATGTATGCAATTAATGTTTTAAGGTTAACTAATTAGAATATTGCTTTTCACAAAGACATCTCATCATCATATTCAGTTTACATATTGGCATACATTGGACGACTTTAAAAAATTGATTTCTAAACTAATCTATTTTGGTTTTGTCCACATCCTGTTTTATCACTTCCTGTTTATGTTTTCCTTGAATTTCCCGTGTGATTTGGACCCGTTACTTCAACTGTTCTAACTCAATCATTTTTATCCATTCTTTAATGTAGCCATACTATCAAAGTCTATCCTTCTAGACACATCTCCCTATCCTGTCCAGATTTAATCTTCCTCATAGATTTAAACCTCTCTTTAAGTCTCATATTACACATCCATCATATCATTTCTTTCTATGCAACACATGTCTTCAACTTCAACTAGCCAAGTTTCATTTCTATAAATCCTAACACAGCATGCACGCGCTTGTTAGACTCTTTACTTGGTCAGCAAGGATAATGCTTGACTGACTAGTAATAACAAAATCTCCCTGAATTTACTTCTTGTAATCATACTAGCACCTACTCCACCCTGTGCTCCAATGGTATTGCTAAGGTAACAAAACTACTGAACAACTTTAATAGTTTAATTGTTCAGATATACTTTTTCTATATCATCTGACTTCCAAACCTTACACTTATTGCACATAATTTGGTTATCCTCTCTCATCTTATTGGTAATTTCACTGCACTTCTTGTAGACAATGCTTACAAATATCATTAAAAAGCTGAATAGCATTAGACTCCCTTTCCACAAACTGAGAGATTTCCTCTTTGTGAGAATTTTCCATCACTACAACCACTGATCATACCTTTGGTTACAGTAATATTAACTTTTAGACCTTTACTTTCCAGCAAGACATTAATTCACCAATCGTTCTTACAATTGAAAAGATATATTATTGGGAATTGTTGAAAGTTAAAAATGTATATTTTAATGCGTCTGAAATTAATGAAATGACTGAAGCACATTAAAAATTTGTTTGGAAAATGAAAACTTTATAAGATTTTGTTAGCTTTTTTTTGAGATGAGGATTGATAATTTGCATTATTTGTACTACTGTTCTCATCTTGAGTGTCATTTTCACAAGGTTTCAGTCGATGTAACCTCTGACCTTCTTCAGGTGTAAATTGTCGAACTTGGGAAAGTGCATGAAATTTCAAACAGAACCGTTTATTTATTTCATTGGGATAGCATGCTCTCATTTCGTCAGCCATGACTGGATAGAGGTCCTAAGAAATTCACAATTGTATTTTTCGGTCACCCACACTGAAGATTGAAGTTCAACCTTCGGGAGAATATCACGTTACAATTGAATTTTTCCAAGTACTCTAATCACTGCATTATGGGTCCTTGCAGACAATTTTAGGAGTCTAAAACCTACTTGTATTTCTAGATATAAATATCACTCTTTATTACATATATTATTGTATATATATATATATATATATATATATATATTATACTAGTGGGTGGGTGAGGGCTGCTTTACATAAAATACACTTAAATATGATATTTTAATTTGTCCAGATTTCATATATAGTCAGGATTTCAAAAGTTAAAAAAAAAAAAAAATGTATTTGGGTGCCATCAGTTAGAATCGACACCAAAAGCAAAACTGTAGCATTCAAAGCTGGTGACGTTACCTCTGAACCAATATGACCCGCATATAAACCAATTAAAAATTAAAAATAAGCTAAGATGAATTTACAAAATGTGTAACGATTTTTTTCAATTTTGACCCATTTTTGACCCCCTTAAAAACTATTTAAACCGGCTAAAGAACCATAAAAGAACGACCCATACAAATCTAATCATTTGAGGCCCCTACTGACGCTCTGCGACTTTTCGTTTTGGAGGAGTTTGAAAATATGGAGACAGACAGACAGACATATAGCTGTTTATATATTATATTATTTTGCTTATTACTGTATATATTATCTATTATTTATAATTAATGATTCCCATATTGTGTTAAATTCTATACTAGTAATTGATCATCACTCAGCATCACCTTCGAGTCATCTTAGTCTCCACCATTCTTCTCCGTCTATAATTTTTACTTCGTCCCATACAGGATTGGTTGGTTAGTTGTTTTTGTTTTACGGCATATCAACCCTTTTCAGGTTATTTAATGCCGAATCCGGTGATTTTGAAGAAAATTTTTTTAATAGAATATATTTGATTTTTGCAAGTCAGTTTCTATTTAACCCATAGTTGGGACCCTAACAGGTACTACCACTCCGGGTCAGAGTGGACCTGGGAGCAATGGCAATTAAAGGGTGGCTCCACACTCCCCAGAGCCCACAAGCTGGGGCCTCACCATCAGATATAGTTTAAGGTCATATCCAGGACCCCCATACAGGAAGATCCTTTTGTCAAACTCAAGAATCTGCACGAAATTTCGAACGGAACCCTTTATTTAACCATCAGAGGTAGCATGCTCTCATTCCATCAGCCATGACCAGATAGAATTCTTAATTCAACTTCCAAAAGAGTTTTACCTAGTACTTTATCTCTTAACCCATGAACTCCTGTGGATAATTCTAGTATGAATTAACGCTACTCTTGTTTTTAGACATAAAATCTTACTGGTGACCACTATAGATTTCTAATCATTACTGCATGTTATTATTCAGACTATTGTTCTCATCTTGAGTGTTATTTGCACTGGTTTTGTCATAATATTACAGCTCTGAACTATTCAATAGTTCAGATATGGATAAGCAATCCTCCTCTCAAAAGTTCAGAACCATAATATTATTACTACATATGTGTGTGTGTGTACACACGATATATATCATATATTTTAATATTAATTCGGCCAGCATCATATTTGGCCTGTGTTCTTCTTTGTCAGTAACAAACAACCCGAGATAAGGGAGATTACTTCCAGCAGACAAAACGAAAGTGTGAATCTGGATTGTGTCCCTTGCATAAGTTTAATTAGACAAGATTTGGCCTTTTGGCTAGGAAGAAAGTGTAGTATCCATACAGGGAGTAGACAGAGCTTCGCAGCCGTGGTGAAGGCAATACATCTATGCAAAGGGAGGGGGGGGCTCTGTTCAAAAATCAAACTAGATAGAGGGAGCCTATTCGTCCTTTAGGGCAATCTTCTAATCATGATGTTACAAATAAAACACCCGTTTCCGAATTGTCGTGTGCCAACACAGAAGTAGTAGGGTTCAGAAAACTGTCACATTAGTGCACAATTTGGTCTAAGTGAAGATAGAAAAATATACTAATACTTATTGGAAAGCATTAGTTGTATACTATTAATTGAGTCCAAGTTGCTATGTTACTCAGATATGTGGGGGAAATGATATAGCTGTACTTTTGTGGTATTTTTACACACCAATGTGTGTATAGATGCTTATACGTCTACGTTGTCATCGTTGTTGGTTTATAAAAAAAGGTTTTAAGAAAAATAGTTTTTAAAAAAAAGAGGAACAGTTACAGGAAACATCAGAGCAATGGGTTACTTGTGTATGCATGAGAGAAAGAAAGATAGACGGACAACTACTCATGCTACACACAGCCATATTGTGCACACTATCCCAAATTTGGAGACGGTGCCCTAGACATGCCTGAACTGCTCAAAGTCAGACAACGAGATAGAAAATATCTGCTTGGAATTACATGCTTTTGCAACTGCCACCGTCAGTCACCTTTGACCCTTAAAAAAAGCTTCTTTTTACCTCCTTTCAATGAAAGGAGACACAAGTTTAGATTTTAACAGGGGTTACTCAATACATTAGAAAGAAGAAATAATCATTGTCATTAGATCAATCAGGACCCTTTAACAGAATTGTTTGTTATTAATCATAGTTAGGAATATATAGTTATACCTCTGTTATATTATTTATCTCCTTTTCAGATTAGACAAAAGTCAATAAGTACAATAAGATTTAAGCTCAGCATAGCCGATCCCAGAGGCTGCGTCTGTATCCATTAGCCCTATCATCCATCCCTCTATGTCCTCAACAATATTACTCTTGAAATGATCAAATAAGATGTATAGTTCAACTAGTTGAAGTACTTGTTCCTGGATGATGTAATAGTAGAATATAACGACCATGTTGATGGAGTCCCTATTTATTTGTCTCTCCACAAAAGCAAAATTGGAAAAAGATCCATTTTTCTATGTGGAAGATATCCAACTCCATAAGAAGGGGCATTTGTGATGAGTGAAGTTAGTAGTTGAAAAAAAAAAAAAAAAAAAGTATAAACGGACTCTCTGCATAGTGTGTTGGAAAACTCCAACAGGTTGAAATAAAAGCTGTACTAGCTCATAACGCCATTCCGACCCCTAGAAAAAAAACAAAAATAAAGAAAATCTTTACAATGTACGCATCCGTGACAGAAAGAAAATATCATACATCAAAAATCACAAAGTAATCCATTAGTCTTATAAAAAAAAAATAAACATAATAATTTTGAAGCAGATCTGAAATTTTCCAATGTCCCTCCCCGTTTTAAGAATAACTTTCTAAAATCTCACAAAGTTTGAATTATATGGAATTATCTCCCTTGTATATCAAAATTGTGTTGAGAGATTGTCAATCGTCGTTTAACCATAAAGTTTGATTTTCTATTTTTTTTTTATATATATATATATATATATATATATATATATATTATTATTTGAGGGTAAAGTTACATATGGTCGCTACATATAGTCATCTGTTTCAGTTAATGAGACTTCTTCAGGCGACCCGGAACCCATCGACGCACAAACAAGATGTATATTCGTGCGTGTGTGTATATTCTTGTATATATATATATATATATATATATATATATATATGTGTGTGTGTGTGTGTGTGTGTGTTGGTGTGTTGCACACGTATGTATGTATATGTACATTTTGTGCGTATTTATGTATATGGATGTATGTCTCGGTATGAATATGTCAGCATTAGTCTATTAACTTCTCCATTATAGTGACAACTCTCTTTGTCTCTTTTTTCTTTCTCTATCACCCTACCCCTACTTAACTTCTACTGACACGCAACTAATGATGTCAATGAACACATTTGCAAACTTCTTTTCCTGACAGGTGAAAATCAGTGTATAAACAGAACCTCCCCATACCCACCCTCCTATACAATCTACAGTTCCAGTAAAATTATGACCCACTTTAATCATTTCAGATTTATACCCAGCTGTTTAACTATTTTTGAATAATTTTCCAATAGGTTGAAATGCGGTCTCTCCATTTTTTATTCTCTTTTTTAGAGAGCTCACAACTTTTTATGATCTTTTTATGTTTTTTTTTTTGAAGAGTTCCCTTTTTTCTTTTTCTTTCGATTTTTTTTCATTTTTCTTTGTGGCGTCGATGAGTTCCGGGTCGCCTGAGGAAGTCTCATTGACTAAAATAGATGGCTATTTGAGTGACCATAAGTAACTGTTTACCATCAAATAATTAAAAAAAAAAGATTTTGCTCTTGTTATTGAGCACTATCTAACAACCTTGTTGTTTTCATTAGTCCTGACTTTTGAACATGTCAAACCTATATATATATATATATATATATATATATATATATATAATTTTTCTTTTTTTAAATACAACTACTTTATCAATTTACATAATTTGTGGTGTGCGATATTTTCTTTCTGTCACACGTATGTACATCATACAGATTTTTCTTTATTTTGGGCTTTTTTTTTTTTGAAGGGTGGGGGAGAGTTATGGACTTGCACTAAAAAATACATTAAAAAAAGGAACACTCACGCAGGAGCTGCTGCATCAAGTTGTGAAAAAAGCTTTTGTTTAATGCCAATATTTTCAATAATCGCTTCAATGACGAGGTCTGTTTTGGCAACAGCTGCAACAGCATCAGTACTGAGACTGATGCTTTCAAGAGTCTGGGCCACAAATTGTTCACCAGCCTAGAAAACAGGGAAAACAATAAATTACAAATAAATGACAATGAATTTTTTTTTTATATTTTACCAATGAGTTTCCACTTACCAAGGCCAAAAGTCATGAAAGAATAATGATAAATAAGATGCAATGATTGGCAGTTGAAAGATGAAGAATATTATGAGAGGATTGAAAATAATTAAATGAAAAGTTTAATTAATTATGGAGATGGTTTATTGGTATTAGCAGGGGTATTTGGCATTGCCCGGTGTTTGGAGGTGTGTGTTGAGCTCAAAAAAAAAAAAAAAAAAGTGTTAGTAGGCAGGCAGGTTCAAACCCGTGACGCAAAGGCAGAAAAGAAAGTGAAAGTAAAACGTGAACTTTTACCGCTACGTTACGAAGCCATAGGAAGTGGAAAGCATTCAAATTTAGCGATGTCAATCAAAATGTTGACTTGCTAAGTGAATGCAGAAATGAACATTGGCTGAAGGCCAGTTCAGATTTATTTCTTTCCCCACGATGTTGGAGAAAAACAGCTCCCCCTTAAGAAGGGGGAGCTCTCCAAATGAATAGCAATTGTTTGATGTGAAGGGTTTTCTCCCCACATTTATCAAAGCTAATTGCTTTTCTGGAGGTCCCGGCTGAGAAGGCCGGCAACTGACGTTTGCTGCTATTAGTTTCACTTTTATATGAAAACACAAACAAATATGTGAAAGGATGGAATAGCATGAATTTCATGAAAGTCGATCAAAATAAATGTAGATACGACGTCCCTTCACAAATCGTAGATATTATGATCTAGGGAGTATATAAAAAGTTCTAAAGAATAGTAACCCCCTCCCCCCCGAAAAAGCCTGGTGAAAAAACCCTTTGCTAGACATACAAAAACGTGGTCGGCCATTTTGTTTTTTATATATATAGATGGCCATGTTATAATTTGCAGGGAAGCACTCCTATGGTAATGTGTTCTGCAGATGGAAAACCCTTGCAAATAAGATTTGTTCATGGAAAATTTTGACTCACACTAAATATATGGTGGAAGAAAGGAAAGTTTGTTTTTTTTCCTGTTGTGGTAGAAAAGGAGTTCTTGCTGTGAATGTATTAGCAGATCTCATATCTGAGCATCTTCCATTGAAACAACAATAGAGTAGAAAGGGACTAACAATGTCTCTTCTGTGAAAATGAAGCTGGAAGGAACAGAAGATATCATCGTCCATTAGATTTCAAGAATATACTCTGTGGTAGCAGTACTCCATCTTAGGAAGTATCTGATTCTTAGACAGGTAGAGGATTGTATTAAATCCGGTACTTCTTGGAGCAATAGAATAATGCAACAATTTTTTCAAACGACTTTAGTAAGAAATTAGATGTAAGTCTTCCGTTTTAGATTTGGTTTGGTTTAATTGTTTTGTTTTACTGCATATCAAGCCTTTTCAGGTCATTTAACGCCGAACCTGGACATTTTGGTAAGTGTTTTTATGCTTCAAGTTCTTTGCATCTTTATATATTTATTTTTGGTGTTTGGCTTGCCTGTTTTGTTTTACGGTATGTCAAGCCTTTTCAGGTTATTTAATGCTGAATTTGGTCATTTTAATAAAAGATTTTATGCTTCAAATTCTTTATATCTTCAAATATTTAGTCATGGTGTTTTGTTTGCTTGTTTTGTGGAAAAAATTGTTGATTTTGTTTGACTTTGCAGAACATGATTGAGTTTTGCAAAATGAAATAAAAAAAAATAAATAAAATCAATGTTCAATGCGTTTTAAGTTAGGAAAAGGTTATCTTCAGAAACCCTGATCCTATCGCACCAATTCAGATTTGGAGTAAAAGTCTTATCAAAAGCAAGGGAAAGTGTCATTCATTCAATTTGGGCAAAAGAAGATTCCAAGTATTGATAATGAAAAAAGCGAGGCTTGGTTGGAGAGGTGTTAAAACTGACTATTGCCCCACCCTCATCTCAGAGAGAGAGATAATCAGTGAAAACTTAATCACCAGTGTTCTTTGAAGTGTTGCCATACACAGCAGTTTCAAAATTCAACAACTGATCTCAGAATAGGATTTAGAAGATCATTAATGAAGATCAGGAAAAAAGTTGAACCCAGAATAAATCCTTAAATCATCAGTGTTGATACTATATGCTTCCTATCAACATCCACTTTTATAGATTTATTAGAAAGAAAAAATGCAATGGCTGTGAAGAGAATGTCAGATATTCCATAGCTACCCAGTTTGTGAAGCAATTTTTTGTGCCAAACCTTATCAAAGGCCTTTGACATATTGAGAGCTGTAGCTCTAGAAACAAAGCCTCCCACCATAAAAAAATTCAATGATCCTATCTGATAAAAAGTTGGCACTCGCAGGACAAAATCCATATTGCTTGTCACTAAATAGAGTGATTTTTCATATTGAATGACATCATTTGTTGATAAGTTTAGCAACATGCAGGACTGATATATCGCTAAGATTAACTAAGCTCTTCCTCCTGTCCCATCAACACAATGTTGCATCCCTGTGGTTGTTTTACAAGCACTTTAATGGAATGTGCTTTGACAAAATTGTTGCACTTGTATCCACTCATTGTGACTAACTCGATAAGCAGCAAAATCTCACCTCTTCACTGTAGAGATCTTTAGATGCAGGAGAACTTTCTACTCTAATAGATTTTTCTTCAGACTGCTAGACTTTTGTGAATTCCTATCCCTCTTTCCTACTTCCCTGACTATAGTAACATTTATTTAAATTGAAATTTAAATGTAATGCAAATAAACATCTTGCTGCGTAACTCCTTACATAGTGCTCCTGTAGATATGGCCTCATATCTCTAAGCCTCCACTCAGTCTCGAAAGACAAAGGATACCCCTCGTAGAGGCAGCTGCACATGTAAATTGTGAGGCAAGGGTTGCGCAATCCTCATCCACGCCTCTCCTGAGGCAGTACTGTTTGAGTTCAGTGGCAAGGAAAAGTCTAGGACGACTGGAAACAATGCCGAGATAAGCAGAGAACGCATACAGCACCTGGAAGTCACAAATGGTCACCCATTTAGTACTGACCAGGTTCAACGTTGCTTAACTTTGGTGATCCAGCGGGAACCGGTGTGTCAACGTGATTATGCCATACATGATATGGCTTCATATAGCATCCCCTTTTCAATCCTTCTGGAAAATTCTGGAAGTTGGTGGCTTTGATCGCAAAGGGTGGAATTTGCAGCAAAATTATTTGCAAAAAAGTTTGTATTTATCAAATGCTGAGGATATCAGTGGAAGATCATTAATGACAGTTGGAATAAAAGTCTTACATCTATTCAGTATCCCATTTGTTCTTTCCCAAAACTTGTGAGAACCAAGCCTCTGTTCAGCAAATCTGACTTTAACAGATTTAACATAGGACTCTTTCAGATTTTGTATAAGTCATTGCAGTGGTTGCAGGCAGTTTGTAAAATGGCTTTAGTTTCAGAGCATCTACTCTATTGATAAAGATTGAAATAGTGGTTTCCACAAGCAACTAACAGGACAATGCAAATGCTCTACGGTCAGCTAAAAGAGCGAAAGCGGTCCCAAGGAGGACAGAAAAAGAGATATAAGGACAACATAAAGACCCACCTGAGACAGTGTCACTTCAGCCTCACCAGTTGGGAGGATGGTCCATGAAGGCATGGCTCACTCAGAAAAGGACCTCCACAGAGCCACAGAAAACAGGAGGAAGCAGAGAAAGGAGAGATCTACTACCAACACAACTCCTTCCACCTCTTCCACTACCCAGTCAACCACCCACACATGCCTCCACTGCAATAAAGTCTGGGGGTCAAGGATCAACCTCCACAGCCATCTGAGGACCCACAAATGATCAGACCCAATCTCACCGATGGAAAAACAATCATACTCATCACGAGTGATTGCCGATGATGAAGAGTAACAAAACATTCAGAAGTGACCTTTTTACTGGTTGTTTAGGATTAGGGTTAGGGTTAGAACTTTTTGAAAGTATAAATCTCAATACCAGCTGTTGCCATATTTTTTGGCATAATACCAAGGTATGAGATTTACATCGATTATATTTACAGTCATTAGGATTAAGAATGAACCAATCAGACACCAGAATCGTTTAATAAAATATACTGAATCTCTGAATTTTCCACTCATAGTTTTTCATCTTGACACGAGAAGAGCTGCTGATCCTGACTGGATTACTACTATCATTGTTTACCTGAAATTCTTTACAATTCAAAGCTTCTCTGCCTGAATTGATGCATGATGAATTTTTTGCTTGGGTCAACTACATTTAATATTCACAATTGGATAAATTTATTTTCTCTACAACAGAGTAATTTCTTTTTGCCATCCCTTTTTGGATCATTTTTCGATTACAAGAATGGCTCTACACTGAACAATTAACTAATCAGATAGCTCAAAAGTAACACAGGACACATTCTTTCTGAAAATGGAATGCAGTTGAATTTTACAAATGAAAGATCTACAGCTATCCTAATTAGTTCTTGAATATCACTACACTCTATGATAGAAAGAGGCATCAGATCTCTCTGGGCTTAAATTTCATCTCAATGAAAACAACTAAGTAACCTGGATATCCCAAAGATAGTATAAGTAGATGTGCACTGCTCATGGCAAATTGTCAGAGGAAAAAAAATCAAGAAAACTTGCAAAAATTCCATGAGCATCAGCTACATAAATGGGTTTATTAACAATCTGGGTCAGCTCAAAGGCAAGGAAAAAATCATAACAAAACCTTCATCCATTATCAGTTTTATTAGAATAGATAAACCATTCAACCTTGTGAACATTTAGATCACCACAGATATCAATGTTTACAGAAGGATAAATAACCGAGATCATATTCATTTTTTCAGAGATTCTCTTAAAGACAGTAAATCCATCTTTGTAAAGAGGATAAAGATAAAAGAGGTGCTATAAACAAAGGTTGCACTGAAATACATAAAGGGAAAGTCAAGGTCTTCATAGGAGAAGTCTATCACATAGAAAACCATTCCTGATAAAAATTACATATCTATTAGAGTTTTGACAATTTTAGAATATCCTATAATTTGAGACAATGATAAAAAACACTGAGTTTGAAGTGCCGTAGTTACCTTGCAATTCATTAAAATTTAGTTAAGGGATGCTACACTTTACAAAAACACACTCAAACGATCACTACAACAGTAAAGAAATTAACTTTGGAAAAAAAACATAATAGATTATTTGTTATTCAAAGATACTTTATTGCATTTCATTTAAATAAATTTGTGTAAAAAGTAGTTAAAAAAAATGTTTACACTAAATTGACTTTGTCAAAATAAAATATCATGTTTAAAAGTAAATAATAAATATGTAAATATATAGAAGAAATTGGGGCACGGTTTTGTCAATAGACGTTGTTGATATATTGGAATTTGAATTATTGGAAACTAATAAAACTGAAAGAAAGCAATGCAATGAAACAATATAGTAAATTCGATGAAGGCGTACATTACCAAAAAAAAAAAAAAATGTAAAAATTAAAAATATATCATTCTATAGCTTTATAAATGTTATTATAATTGTTGGATAATTCAAATTCTATATACAATGCTTATTAAAAAAAACATTCACAAATTTTCACTTCATTTTGTGTTGTTACATGCAACCGTTCTTCTCAGAGACATTTCATCCAGAAACTGTTTTAACATTTTTGTAAATAAAATCCTTTTAAAACATTTGGGGATCATGTAAGTGTAAAATCAAAATTCAGAGTAAATGTGGTATTTTGGTGAGAGTATCCAGCTTAGGGGAAATTCACAATTTTTGAAAAAATTGGATGACAAGAAAAAAAAAAAAAAAAAAAAAAAAAAAGAAGAAACTATTCGGGCTTTATGCTTCAAAGCAAAGAATAAATATTAGGATTATGTTTTGTCTTAAAAATAAACTTTCTTTGAATATATATATATATATATTTTTTTTTTTTTATTTTGCTTCAATAAAATCACACAGGTTGACTTCAACTAAAAGAAAAGTCGCTAAATAGAAGAAAAAAGTATGAAGTGATCATTTCTAATTTTGAGGCAGTCGTATACTGCCGGAAAAATAAGATAAAAAAACGCTGCATTGTATGGCTTTTCCGATTTTGAAACTAAATATGAATTTATATTAATTTATTTATTGCGGACTATTATTCTCATCTTTATTAGTTGTTGTTTCACAACGTTTCGGCCAACTATTCCTCTGGCCTTCGTCAGGTGGTAACCGTGACGGATAGGAACTTCGAATCTCCTAACTGTTACCACCTGACAGAGGCCAGAGGAATAGTTGGCCGAAAGTCATGAAACAACAACTAATAAAGATGAGAATAATAGTCCGCAATAAATAAATTAATATAAATAATACTCATCTCAATAATGAATTCCAATTAAATAATGAATAAATATGAATTGTTTGTTATTCTTTAAGGAAACAATATCATGTGACCAAGTCAATTTGAAAATACATGTTTTTGAAAAAAATATTTAATAATATATCAAATATACAGTGGATTATTTGATGAGTGGCAACATAAGAATCCAAGTGAAATTGAACATAATACAAAATTATACATTTAAAATGTTCATAAAGTTTTAAAAATAAACAAATTCTGTTTACATGGCAGAGAAACATAAATAATTTTCAAATATATTAAATGGAATAATGAACACGCATAACTTTAAATGTTAAAGTATTCATTTTTTTATACTAATTCATCTGTGCATCATGAGTAAGTTGATAGAATCTGTGTTAAATAGAGAAGTAGTCAACCACTTCAGCAAAAATAACCTCTTCAGTGACATGCAATATGGTTTCCGTTCTGCTAGATCTACAGCTGATGTGTTAACAGTTATATCTCATAGGATTAGTTAATCTCTTGATGCAGGTTTCCTTTCTAAGGTAATTGCCCTTGACATATCAAAGGCTTTTGATAGGATATGGCATAAAGGTCTACTCCACAAAATCTCCAGCAATGGTATAGCTGGAAATGTCTTTTCAATTAATAAATCATTTCTTGTATAAGAATAGTGGTTGATAGGCAAAAATCTGAAGCTCACAGAATTAATGCTGGAGTCCTTCAGCCCAACTCTCTGATCTACATCAATGATCTCCCAAATCACATTCTAAGATCATTTGTAGACATTTATGTTGACGACACTACCATCTATGGCAACACTTCAAAGGCCATGAACGACCAAATACTCTCTGATTCTCTTTCCTCTGATCTTGAGCATGTGATGCAATGAGGAAATAGGTGGCTGGTTAATTTTAATGTAAGACCAAACTTTTATCTTTCCATCATCAACGCTCTGATCCCCATCTGTCATCAATTAAAATGAATGGCTCTCATTTTGAGGAGGCTCCATATTTTGACAAACTTCTGGGCTTGACCTTTACTTTTGATCTGAGATAGAACTCGTACATCAAATCCGTTGCCAGGGTTGCTGGGAAAATGATGGGATCGTTCTACCATTCCAGTAGATATCTCACTGCTGATGCAATTCTCTACATGTATAAGAGCCAAATGCGTCCAACGATGGCGTACTGTTACCACATCTGGGCAGGAGCTGCTAGAATCAGCTTATCCTTCCTTGACAGAGTTCAAAATAGACTTCGTAGCCTAGTGGGGGGGGGACCTTTTCTCTTCCCTGGAATCTCTTTCCCATAGAAGAGACATTGCAAGCTTGTCTCTGCTTTATCCTTATTTTCATGGCAAGTGCTCGTCTGAGCTCCAATTTATGGTCCCCCCACTCTGGCCTGACTTTCACGAAAAACACTCGTCTGTCTGAAACCACTATCAATAATTTTCCCCACTCTTTATCTGTGCCTAAACCTAAACATAGATCCCATGAACAAAGCTTCTTTCTTAGAACTGCACACCTGTGGAACTGTCTTCTGTTTGCCTGTTCCATTTTCCTGCTTTCCAACTGACTACAATACGGCCGTCTTCAAGTCCAACGTGAACAAATTCTTGATGAGCCATCCTCTTAAGTAATCAAATTTACCAAATTTCCATTACTAACGATGACTGACATGTTTCTCTTGACCACTGTAGACTCATTAACCCTTATCCTCGAGTGGCCTCCGGGCCTTGATAAGTGGTGACTTCTTTGTAAAAAAGAGAAAAAAAAATCTGTCCATTTAAATGAATGAACAATTTATACCAAGGAACCTAATTTTGTAGCTACTCTAAGCAGATTATGTGTTTACACAAAAATTATAACATTAGCCATTTGAACTAGGTTAGATACAGTACTATGCTTAGCTCATTCCTTTCAGTTGCCAGCATAATTGAGATACAAAAATATACTCGATCTAAACAAAGTTTGATTCTTTTTTGCTTTTCAGAAAAGTTCAGGCATCACTACAAGAGGTTTATTGCATCCATTGTTATACTTAAAGTCTGAAACAGAATTTTCATTGTTTTATTTGTTTATTTTTTTACTTACCTTGGCATCATCAGCAAACTTCTTCTTGGCCACTCGACTCAGACTCTTCTGAATAGAGTTTGTGGATTTCTTCAAAAGGTCTTCAGATTGGTCCACAAGAGTCACATTGTGGCCTGTTACAGCTGCCACCTATCAAGAAATCAAAAATTCCATCGTAAATGTTAACAAATTTTATCAATCGGCAAGAAATAAAAAAATATCAAAATTTTTCTGCCATGATTAATAGCTTTTTTAAACATGAAAACAAAATACATAGTCTAAAATTAATATGTAAATAAATGAAAAACTTATATTTTAATTAGTTTAATTATTTTCCAAGTGGTTAACGATACACACTTACAACCTGAGTGTGCCAAGTTCAAATCTAAGTTTGTTCCACAGAAACATTTTCACTTACGTTGGCAATCTTCGCATATTGACTCATAAGATATCAGGGAAACCAATGCCATCAATGAAATCATCTGATTTATACGATATGAATGAATAAAGTATTTTCCAAATTCACTGTAGGGAGTTATTTCCCTTTGTGGATTTTTTTTTCTGTAGTACAGTCATGTGTCTTGGTAAAAATGGTGTCTTTCTAAATCTCATCATGAACAAGAACATTAAAAACAACTCTTGTACAATGCTTCTGAATTTTTGAGATGAAGATTAATCATTTTGATTATTCAGATTACTGTTCTCATCTTGGATGCTATTATCCCAACGTTTCGGCCAATGTAACTTCCAACTTTCTTCAAGTGTATTATGTTGAATTTTGGAATTTTCACAGAATTCCAAACGGAATTTTTTTTTTATCTAATCCAACTAATAAAGACTGACTGGCTGCAGTTATAGTGATATTTCTACAAAGGAAAACAGAAATTACAAACATTAAAATCGTTTTTGTTCTTAATGATCATACAAGCATTTTTGGGGGGCCCTAAATACACAATAAGTTTTATACTAATGGATTAGAATTTTGCAGTATTATTTATTAAATCGATAATGACATAGTAATGTTTAAGTTAATATTAACTAACAACCCAACTGAAGAGTTAGAAGACTAAATGCTTTCGACATTTTAATAGGGTCAACTCAGATGCCTGAATTTTGAAGATGTCAAACTCTGGCTTTGATCTAAGAAATCTTCTTATGCTTTTAATAATTTAATACAAATATAATCATTTTGATACACAAGTTCACATAAGACTGCCAAATTTCAGGAACCTTTAATTCAGTCATTTTTAGACAAATGACCATTAGCATTGCATGTAAAACCTAGTCCAAGTGACCTTTCATGCTGAGAGCCGGTTAGCAATTTGAAATACCAACAAACAACATTCACTGTAATCCGTGCCAATCAGACATTGGATTCCTGATAGAATATTCATAAATTTATTTTGTTTTTATTAGGCCCTGTGAATTCAATTTCAAACAATTTTTTTTTAAATCAATTAAAATGATTTTTTTTTTTTAATTAGAGCCAGCCACCACCATCACCCCCACAAAATAAAATAATAATGATAATTTGGAACAATGTTTTGGTAAATTTGACAGCTGTTGTGTAATGGCAAGTACTCATTTTAAAAAAGAAAAGAAACAATTTTCTTCTTTAAATTTTAGATTAAGAAAAATCTAAATTAACATATATACACACCTATTTGTACTCTTTGTCAGATAATTAAAATTTTGTATACCTTCTTTACAGGTTTATAAGGTTTTTTAGAAAACTTGAATAAATTTTCAGTAACAAGATTTTTATTTCATATTATATACACACACACACACATTAATTTGGATCATTATATATATATATATATATATATATATTATATATTATATATATAAAGTACAGGCAATAGTAGCAGAAAACTGAAAGGGGAACAGTTTTGAAAGTTTATCATAATTCTTTTGTAGGTTTCCGACTACTTTTTAGATTGTATTTGAAAAATTAAAGCCTGAAGTTAATTTCAAAGAAAAAAAATTTATACATGTGAAAAAAATTATAATGAAAAATGTTTTCATGGCGACATTTGAAAACTGACAAGTTCAGCTAAATTTTGAAGTTAAATATTCATTGTAATAATCCCTTGAAAGATAAATATTAGTTTTCTAAGTCTATTTCAAAGATAATTAGTAAAGTCCTAAGATATTAAATTAAATAAAAAGAACACCTCGTTTGTGCAAAAAATAGCTTGATTAGCCTTCAAAAGCGAGAGATTCTGGCTTCACTCAAACAAAACAAAACAAAATCGTCTAAACATGGATTCTAAGGAAGCCCAAAATGTCAAGAAGTCAATAGACTGTCTGAAAATGACATCAGGTAGTTGGGAGGTAGGGAGTGCTTGTTTTTTTTTCCTCACCCGGCCATGCATCCATACATTCCTATCGTGAACACTTGTATAATTTTTACCATTTTGTAATTTAATTAATTTGCGTTCCTGCTTTTAAATAAAAAAATTATTTTCAAAGATTATATAAAAATGATGCTATTCATTCAAGTAAATAAGTTTACATATAAAACTTATGCAAAACATGTAATCTAAAAAATAAAAATAGAAATATTTTTTGCAATTATAATTTTTTTGTATGAACATATTAAATAAACAATGCTTAATTCAATGATAATATCGGTAGTTTAAGAAATTAATTTTTCTTCAAGTTATATCGAATTCATTAATATGGATTGAGGGGTTATTTTTGTAAGTTTTTTTTCTTGTTTTTATTGTTACAATTTATGATGCTTTATTTTCACAAAAAAGTAAAAATAAATTAATTCATTTTTTTTTTTTTACTACTGAAAACCATAACTTTAGTAAAGGTGTTTTTTGTTTAAACAAAATAATACATTTCCACTAAGATTCAAATAAAAATAATGGGTTTATTATATTCCGTGATCATTATGTAAAGGGAGAGGTCAAAATGTTTATACATTTTGCAGGTACCTAATATTTATAATTTTGGCAGACGTACACAAGCGAGGCCCCCATAACAAAATATGCATCGGCTCCAATGTTGTATGTAGCATTCATTAATCTGTATGAGCATTCATTAATCTGAAAAGAAAGGAAGGAAGGAATTTTGGCATGTGACCTTGTTCTTTTTATTTTGGCTTGAACTTTGCGCTTTTCAGATTAGTTTCTTATATGCTTTTTTTTTTTTTTTTGATGGATATTTTTGGGGACCGGAGATTATAGTTATAGGTAATTATTAACAGGAAAATTGGTGCACGTCCAGATTAGCACTTGCAGTGATAAACAAAAATTAAAAAAACCTTTATCGTGTACCTACCTGTCACGGAATGAAGATGGTTGTCAAACAGAGTTTTCATTTCAATGTCATCAGTGTTTTTTCTCGTATTGAAAAACAGTGAAATTTTATTTGGTGGTAGTGCACTTATTGATATGTGCTATTTTTTAAAATAGTATTTTCAAGTTTAATTAAAGTTTTATGATATGTTTTTATTAAATTGTTAGGTGAAAGTACAGAATAGGTACACAACACGCTCCCGTCCCCATGTTAAGAATGGCTTTCTAAATAATAACATTATTTCAGCACGGATCAATAAGAGCATGAGTACCTTTTATTTTCTTGAATAAAAAAACCTACTCGATGAGAACACGACTGTTTTTGTTTTAATAATTATTCTTATTCAAAAATAAAAATAATGATAACCTCTGGCTCAAAAAAAAAAAATATATATATATACTAGCAGGGGTACCCGGCGTTGCCAGAGTGTTTGTTTCCGGGACGGGGAGGGGGAGTTTTAAAAAATGTTATGGTAGGTAAGTAGGAAGGATCAAACCCGGAGTCATGAGTAAAAGTAGGAAAATAAAGTGTGAAAAAAAAAAAAAAAAAAAAAAACATCTGCAACGTTAACAGTTCGGCCACCAAGAAAAGTCAATTCCAGTTGTTTAGGAAAAAAAAAAAAAAAAAAACGACTACGGTAGGTCGGCGCGAACGTGAAAATATAATGTGAATTGTCCAGCACGCTAACCACTACGCCACAGAGCACTGCAGCTTAGTTTAGTGATTTTAAATAACTTCACATGAAAGAACTACGAAGCCAAACCGGTGTTCTCTTCTCAACTGTTCCTTGTGAACGATCCCCAAACGGTGTTAAGTGGTGGCAGGGGGAGGAGGAATTTATTAGAGAGAAAATATTTTACCACTTCCATTGATCTTAACCGATTTTGGGCGTGACTTCTCAGCAGAAAAAGTATAGAAATCTAAGATTATCGAGGAATTTGAGAAATAATAAGCCTATAACACACCTCAGATATTGTTCTGCCGTTTGTGCATATTATATTTGCATGAAATATCTTGATTTTTAATCCTATTAAGGTCAAAATCAGACGCGGAAAAAATGAGTTCATTTTATTTATATAGAGATATATATATATAGTAACAAAATAATCGGAAAAGCGCAAAGTTCAAGCCAAAATAAAAAAACAGGGCCATACACACTAAAATTCTTTCCTTTCTTTTCAGATTAATGAACACTCCCTGGAACGTGCTGCGTACATCAGAGCTGACGTGTATTTTGTCAGCCTGATTTTTAATTTACAGTAATTAAAAAACAGAATTATAACTTCAATTATCCTATAACATTTGTAAATAAAGTTCATTTATTTTGAATGTGAATTTTATTTAATTTTATATTTGTCAGCTTCCTTCAAGATTACAACGTATATTACGTCACTTGTAAAAAAAAAATTTAAATTGAATAAATAAAAATTTAGACATTTGCAATTGACATAATTTACGACATTGAATAAACCACAGGATAATCAGTTTTTGAACTGAGGTCAAAAACTAAGACGACTCAGATTGTGTTTAGGACAGCAAACTTCGGTTTATCAGCCATTGCATTCTAAGTACATAAAAAATTGTAGTAGTTGCCTCCCTTGAATAAACCACAGGATAATCTATTTTTGAACTGAGGTCAAAAACTAAGACGACTCAAATTGTTTTTAGGACAGCAAATTTCGGTTTATCAGCCATTACATTTTAAGTACATAAAAAATCGTATCTTGATGGATTTGTAGTTTAAAAAATAAAGACATAAACTTGACATATCTAATCTGTTAAGTTTAAAAGAAACATAAATTAAACTTTTTGTAAGATCCAACTTTATAGCTGAATTCAAAGTCCAAAGATATGAAGTAATCAATAACTTGTGAAAGATATAGATTATATAGAAACTAGCAGGACCCATGTCCCAGTATTGCCTATGAGGACAGATTTAACAATATGGAACATGCCATGACCTTCATAATAATAGGCCTAATGACTTAAAAATGATATCATACATGAGATTCTAGCAAGCAAGATCAATCAGACTGTCGATAATGAACGAGAGCTTTTTAAAAAAACATTAGAAAACTTGAAAACTTGCATTGAGAAAGAGATAAAGAAACACAATTTATACTGAAACCGAACTTATTCGATATTAATTAAAAAAAAAAAAACGAGTATTCAAAATGGAAAAAGTTTCTGCAATACAACATTCTATAAATACACATTTTGTTGTTTTGTGTATTTAAAAGACTAAAATGTAATTATTAATTACTTTGAATAGCAATACCAGACACCATAACGTTCAGTCCTGGACAAGGCACACACTGCTACTTAATTTGACACTCAGTTTTTAAATCAGTAATAAGTACATTTCTCCTACGTCCATCAAAATAAAACTTATATAATTAGATTCACAATAAAATTTACTTTAAAATAGTACTAAAATATTTCTGTTGTGATTTGTATATTCGAAGAAATCACCATTTAAATCTGACTATTAATGACAAAACATGCCAGCATAACATGTCAGCTCACAGTAGATGACTTTTTGCAAATAAGTGATCAGGTTGTGTTCACGTAAATACTCGAAGCAGAAGTTGTACGCATTGACAACGTTTCTAATTGTTTTAGTTAATTAGAGAAAAGAATTATCTTTGCTACGGGATTTGAACACAACGCATACATCTTTCCAGTCCAAAGAATATCTCAAAGTTGACGCTTTGTAGTACAAAGTTAAGTAAAGATAAAAACTGTGTTCGAACGTCATTTAATAGCAAATATATTCATTTCTTTTGTCCTAAAATTTGAAAAGAATTTGATAAAAACTTTTTATGCAGGAGTCAATAGAAGTTAGTGACGAACGCATAAACATGAGAATTTTTCTGTGCCGTGACATACAAAAAAAAAAAAAAAAAACGGTAAACAAATCATTTGTCAACTTACGAAAATAAATTATTCATTTTTTTGTTTTGTTATTATTTAGAAAACATAAGTTTTTAATTATGAACAGGAAAAGAATATTTTTTTAAAAAAAGAATAACCGACACTGAACATCTTTTTTTTTTTTGTTATTGGTTTTTGAGTCGCAATTAAAGCATCTCAAAGTTGATGTTTTGTAATACAAAGATAAGTAAAGGATAGAAACTGTGTTCAAACGCTATTTAATAGCGAATATATTCATTTCTTTTGTCCTAAAATTTGAAAAGAATTGGATAAAAACTTGCACGAATCGATAGAAGTTAGTGAGGAACGCATGTAAACATGAGATTTTTTGTGTGCCAAGACGTGCACAGAAAATCTGTTAACAAATCGTTCACAACTAACTTATGAACATAAAGTATTCATTTTATTTTTGTTATTATTTAGAAAACAAACTTTTAATGTACTTCTACAGTTTATCCCCGAAAATGGAATGCCATTTTTTCGGGCACCTGTTGCCAAAATCAGAGGGAGAAATCAGTATTTTAAGCTATAACCGAAGCAAAGCATGAAATAAATAACAAAAAAAATTAAACTAGATAATGATTACTTCCAGAAAGAACTAATTACTATGTGCCCCAGCGTGGTATAAACACCCCCAACCTCTCCATGTTAAGAACAGCTTTCGAAGTTGGGGGAGTGGGTGTTTATTACGAAAGCTGTTTTGGGGGTGTTTATACTATGCTGGGGCACGTAGTAATTAGCTTTATTTTTTTTTTTATTTTATGCTTTGGTCATAGCTTAAAATACTGATTGCTCCCTCTTATTTTGATGACAGGTGTCCGAAAAAAAAAAATAAATAACGTCTCCATTTTCGGAGATAAACTGTAGTAGTATCATTTTTAATTATGGACAGGAAAAGAACATTTAAAAAAAAAAAAAAAAAGAATAACCGACATGTCCATCAGAATAATACTTCCTATGATGATAAAGCCTTACTATTTTCCTTAGCTGTTTTTATGATATTGCTACTTAAAGCTGTTAAAATGAAACTGGAATATCCTAATTAGCCCGTAAGTTACCAAGTGAGATGGTCGTAAATAAAGCTAACTGAACCTTTATGGTATTATGATATGTTCAAAATTTCATCATAATATCTTAAAAAGATCTGAAGATACAGTTTTTTTTAAAGATGGGTTAGTCTGTAAATTGTGCAAATTTCCTAACATTTTCAGTCACAAGCTTATATGCATTTGAATAGGACTGACGAAATGTCCAGTGAACCACACATTTTTTTATACTTTGAATGGCCATAACTCCAGTTTAAAAAACTAAAGATATTATTTCTTTGTTTTTTTATGCTCTTTTCAATAATACTGGATTTGAGTTTATTCAATCTAAAGAAAAAATGGTGTTGTATTGCTACTTTAAAAGGAAATAAACAAATAATAATCAAACAAACAAATTAAAATCGAACGATAAATAATTTAAAAAATGAACACAGTTTAAATTCAAAGAAATAATTTAAATACAAAGTCACTAATTTTTTTTTTCTTTTTACATTTTCACCCCAAACAAGGCACAGTACCACTTTGATGTAGGAGGCTACTATCAGGGACATAAGTTGCAGGGATACAGTGTAGGGAGTTGAACAGCAAGATGCCTGTTCACATTACACTTGAACTTATGCATTACAGTACAGTTGGAGGGAGGCAAGATACCGGAAGGGAATTCCAAAGTATAGCAGTTCTGGTGAAGAAACTATTAGAGTAGAAGGCTTTCTTACATCTATGGATCTCTACTGTCTAGGGGTGGGACTTTGCTTCTTGTCGGTTTTGATGGGGTATTTATGTCGAGGAGATACAAGGGATAGTAGTTTGTCAGAGCATCCACCATTTACTTGTAAAACAGGCAGAGGGATGCAACATTTTGTCGATGGGACAGAGGTTGAAGCTTAGATGACAGTTCAGAACCTATTAAGTTGGTGTCTCTCTTTTGAGTCCTGTCCAGGAATGAGAGACTAGTAGCAGATGCACCAGCCCAAATGTGAGAACAATACTCCATACATGGGTGAATGGGGGCCTTGCAGAGGTACAGGATACTTTCAAGCATGAGTAACTTTCTAGCATCGCAGAAAGAGCCCACCTTCTTTGCAGCAGCCTTGGCAATGCTCTCGATGTTTCAGCTCATGTTCTCAGTGAACATTAAGTCAAGGAGTTTGAAAGAAGTACTTTCAGGTAACATATCTTTAGTCATAGCTATTAATGTTTGAGAATGTTTCTTGTAATTATTGAAGGAAGTAAGCTTAGCCTTGGCAGTATAGAATGTGACTATCCATTTTTGTCCCCATCCCACTACAGATTGGAGGTCTTCCTCTAGTGTGTCTGTCATTACCTTAGATATGTGTTCATTCTTTTTCCCTTCATGTCTGTTATACAACATGGTGTCATCAACAAATATACCCATCTCAGAGATTCCAAAAATCATAAATAAATTGATCAAGTTATTTTTTTTAAAATAATAAATAAAATCAAGTTTTATGACAAGTGAGATATGAAAGCCGAGAGTTGCCATGTTTTTTAGAATATGTTAAAATTCAAGGGTATACAACTCAATTCGGCAATGGAGACTTCGTTTATATTGTATATAAAACTTTTTTTTGCTAAAAATCGTAAATCCTGATTCTCTTAAAAAAAAATTTTTTTTTAAACTTGATAAATTTATGATTTTCTTTTTTTACACGGGCATCACCACATTATCAAGGCCAAGAGGCCACTCGAGGATAAGGGTTAAAGATTGTACAGTGGAAATTGGACAATATAGTAATGATTAGTAATGGAAATTCGGTAAATTTGTTAACTTATATGGAACGGCTCATCAAGAACTTGTTTACATTAGACTTAAAGATAACCATATTGTAGTCAGCCGGAAAGCAGGAAAACGGAAGACAATTCCACAGGCGTGCAGTTCTAAGAAAGAAGCTTTATTCATGGAATCTACGTTTAAGTTTAGGCACAGATAAAGAGTAGGGGGAATTATTGATAGTGTTTTCAGCTAGACGAGTGTTTCTTGTGAAAGTTTGGCGAGGGGGGACCATAGACTGAAGCTCAGTCGAACACTTTCCATGAAAATAACGATATATCAGAGACAAACTTGCAACATCTCTTCTGTGAGATAGAGGTTGCAGGGAAGAGAAAAGGACATCTCCTACGAGGTTATGAAGTCTTTTTTGAACTCTATCAAGGCAGGAAAAGTCCTTTCTAGCAGCTCCTGCCCAGATGTGGCAACAGTATTCCATCCTTGGATGTACCTAGCTCTTATATAGATAGAGAATTGCATCAGCAGTGAGATATCTACTGGATCGATAGAAAGATCCCACCATTTTTCCAGTGGCCTTGGCAACAGATTTTATGTATGTGTTCCATTTAATATCAGGAGTAACGGTCAAGCCCAGAAGCTTGTCAAAACTTGAAGCCTCCTGAAGACGAGAGCCATTCATTTCCATTGATGCCAGATGTGGATCAGAATGTTGATGATGTAAAGAGAGAAGCTTGATTTTAGATGCATTAAAAGTAACTAGCCACTCTTTTCCCCATTGTATCACGTGCTCAAGATCAGAGGAAAGAGAATCAGAGAGAACTTGGTCGTTTACTGTCTTAGATGTGTTACCAGAAATGGTAGTGTCATCGGCATAAATGTCTACAAATGATGTAAGGATGTGATTTGAAAGATCATTAATGTAGATCAGGAAAAGAGTTGGGCCCAGGATGGACCCCTGAGGGACTCCAGCATTAATACTGTGAGCTTCTGATTTTTTCCCATCAACTACTACTCTTATGAATCTATCAGAAAGAAATGATTTAATAATTAAGACATTTCCAGCTATACCATAGCTAGATATCTTGTAAAGTAAACCTTTATGCCATACCCTATCAAAGGCCTTAGATATGTCAAGAGCAATTGCCCTAGAAAGGTTGCCTCCGTCAAGAGATTTGCTAATCCTATGAGATATAACTGTAAGCAGATCTGCTGTAGATCTAGCAGAACGGAAACCATATTGAGTGTCACTAAGATGGTTATTTTTGTTGAGATGGTTGATTACTTCTGTATTTAACACAGATTCCAGCAACTTACTCATGACGCACAGGAGACTTATTGGCCTGTACTGAGAGGGGGATGAGCGATCACCTGAATTCTTAAATACAGGGCATACTGATGAGATTTTCCAGGGTGATGGGAAGCTATTCTCCTTAAGACAACGTTTCAACAGTTTTGTAAGTATGGGCGCTAGTTCTGGTTGAAGTTTTTTTGAGTACTATAATTGGAATATCACTTTTTTTTTTTTAATTATGTCACCTACATAAAATTCTGTATTAGTGTTGGCTGATTGCATGGAAGGGGATAAATTGTATAGAGGGAAAGCTGTCACTACTTTCTCTTTGAAAGTAGCATTTGGAAGAGGTGGAAATATTAGAATGAATGTAATAATTTTCTGTATTAAGTAAAAATGCATAATGTTTTCCCCTAACATGTTCTTTAAAGTAGTGTTTGTGATGAGCAGAAAAGATGTGCACAAATTTGTTTAGATATTTGCCTATGACTTCAGAATCTAGAATATAAAATGCAAGATCGTTTTATTATATGTAGAGACATTATAACTTTCAGGTCAGTATAAGAGAGTATGAAGTTAAATGGCCAATGAATTTTAATGGGCAACTGCTGATGAATTTTAATGGTTAAGTTTTGCATTCAAGCATGAAAAACACTTGTCACATTAAAAACTTTATTTTAAAACTTTTATTTAAAAAAAAATCAATTCTAGTAACTTCATTATGCAATAGAACTGGCATCTATTCAATGTAGCCGCCTTCAGTCTCAATCATCGCCTCAATATGGATCCAGAACTGGGAGCATGCCTTTTCAACAAGCGCCGGCAGGAGCTTGGTGAATAATCTGCAGATGGCAGCGATCAAGCTGACTTTGGTGTTGTGGCAAGTCATGTTGGTGATGTTCTTGGTGTATGATCAAACAAAAGCGTCCAGCAAATTCAGGTCAAGGAAAGAGGATGGCCAGTGAGAGAAGGGTATAAAGTCATAGCACTTTTTCTGAAGCCAAGTCTGGGTCTTTTTGGACTTGTGGGCCAGCACAGAGTTCTGCTGCCACACACAGGGTCTGCCAGCAGCCACCTGATTACACCAAGGGATCACCACTCTTCAGCACATCCAGGTACACTTTGGTGTTGATTTTCCAGCCAACTTCGAAGATGTGAGGTGGCATGATGTGGCCCTCACTTGAAACCACACCAAAGACCATAACTGTGGCCAGAAACTTTGTTGAGCTGTGCTCTTAAGCGTTGAACCATTCGGATTTGCATCTTGAGGCTGCTGGTAATGGTCCTGTTGTTATAACTTGGATCAGTAGAGAGCACGAGTTGCACAGCAGTGTATTTCTGATCTCGCTCATTGAACATTGTGTCACTTTCAGACATGACAAAAAGCTCCTATAGCTCTTGGGATTACACATCTGGCCAACTAGTAGATGGTCTGCAACAAAATAAGAAACCCAGTTTTCATCAAATGGAAATGGAATCATGTCATCTTTTCTAGGGCAATATTTTATCGTTCCACACTATATATGTTAACATGTGTATAGTCGTGTGTAACGGTACAATACTATTATTTCTATTAATGTTCAATCCAGTTTACTGTAATATATCACACTAATGTACTATCTTTCAACACTCAATTTAGAGAGTATAGTGTAGTAACTGTTTCGATATCATGATATTATCCTTCCTGCTTGGCTTGATTTGTTTTTTTTTGGGGGGGGGAGTAGTATCTTATGTTTCCATGAGACCATACTCCCAGGCATCACATATTTTTTTGGTCAGTATAGTATTTGTACTATCTGATTATGATACCTCCTTTTTGGAGGAAGGAGGGTAGTGTAGTAACTGTATTAGCAAAAATATGCTCTTTCTAGTCGCATAGTTTTGCTAGTAATAATAATTAGTACTAGAAAAACTATGAAAAAATATCCCCCACTACTACTACTACTACTACATGTGAACAAAAACAATGCTAATCTACAGCTACAGCTATAAATAGTAATAAAAAAATGCATACATATAAAGATTCCCGTCGACAGCGACCTCTTAAACTGCTTAAAGGTCACTCAACCGTATTACGGCATCATTACAAATACTACTTACTACAACCTCTGATTTATAACTCTCAACACTACACACATGTGAAGCTTAAGTATAATAATTATTAATTCATCGAATGGTTTTCTGTTGCGAATTTTGTTGTTGTTGTCTGTTTATCGATAAATCACAACAACAAAAAGATAATGTTGTAAAAAGAACTCTAAACTAGGTCGAGATTTAAAAAGTGTGTACGACTCCAATGTTTAAATTAAAAATATTAAAGAAATAGCATCCGTTTTAACCAGCTTCCAACAGTTTAATGTAGTGGGGAAGGTAATCTAGCTCCAGTTTTAGGGGCACTCTGAAAAGATATATTTAAAAAATGGGAATGGACCCATCGGCATTCTCCGGTAAAGGCACTTCAGGCAACTGACAATAATCCCCCGAATATACACACACAAAGGAGGTAATGCATAGGTTGATAACCTCCTAGGACCGAACTATATAAAATACGCCCTATTCTTCTCGAGAGAATTAGACCACGGCCGTCTAGAAAAGGCCATGAAATCAGGATGAATTAAGGTCTCCCCTCCTCCCCCGGCTAAATAAATGTGTACGTTTTCAGTGTCCCAAATTTTTCTTTAAAAAACATCAGTTCAAAATATTATTCGAATCGTACGTTTTTTTTTTAATGACATTACCATTTAAGATGCCCTAACAACGTAAAAATATTAATAAAGACAATTTTTTAACCAAGTTTTCAATTTAGATCTATCGTACTTTTTTTTTTCTTCTAATTAATATCAAAGATGCAAAACAAACGAAGTTCTCTTTTTAATAAAGAATATTTGGTGCTTAATTAAATTTAAAAAAAAAAATACAAACTTTTATGATGTACATATCCGTCACGGAAAGATGTTATATTCCAAAAATCACATAAATTATCAAGTATTTTTTTTTTAACTAATTATAAGGGAGAGAGACGGGAACGGGAGCCGGGGAGCGGCCATATTGTTTTAGAATGTGTTAAAATTTAAGGGCGACAATTCAATTCGACTACTGAGATTGTGTTTGTATTTAAAATAATGACAACTTTGGTGCTTATGCAGAGAAAGTACCATGATATTTTTATACTATTTTAAGTTAAATTCAATTTTCACGGTATCTTTTGTTTATTAAATTGTTAGATGAAAGTATAGTTACCTCCCAATGTTTAGAATGGATTTTTAAATAATAACGTTATTTCAGCACGGTAGAATAACTGCATAAGTGCCCCAACATTTTAATTACTAAAATCTGTAAAATTTGATTTTTTTTTTAATTGAAAGACAAATTACTTGATCAATTTACGTAATTTTTGGAATATGACATCTTTGATCCGTGACAAGCACGGACATCAATCAAAAATTATATGATGTCCGACATTTTTTTTTTTTTAATAAAGTGTAATTCTAAATAAGCCCCGAATATTTTATTTTGTTACTAAAATTGTAATGTCCGAAAAGAGAATTTAGGGCGCTGAAAACATTACAATCCCGGCTAACAAAGTATACAATAGTCATACACGGTAAATAACTACACGTTCAAGATGTTGCGAAACAAGCACGTATCTAATAATTAAAAGTATATTATATTAATTATAAAAAAAAAAAAAAATTTTAAACCATGAAAAGAATATAAGTTTTTTTGTTTGTTTTTTTGTTTTTTTAAGATGTCAACGTGTTTTTGTGTAAAACAAACGGTTAATTTTCAAACGTTGCATTTTCGTACCAGTCGTAGCACGACGATTGATTTTATATCTTAAATATAGTTTCCGTAAAAATAAAAAAAAAAATGATTCGTTTAATGTAAATAAAATCATCTCTCACGTGTTTTTAAAAAGTATCGAAAAATCCAATATAAATAATAATAAACGAAACGCACCTGTGCAATGCCACTCCCCATGAGGCCACCGCCAATGATCGTCACATGTTTGACGGGGTTGTAAAGGGCTGCAGAGGTGGACAGACCACGACTAGCGATTCGAATAGCATTCGATAAGAGCAACATACTTGTTCTTTTCGGTACTGGAAAGCGGACGACAAACAAGTCACCTTTAACAGAAGCGATGAGAAGAGATGGTGAACTTTGTCCTGAGCAAGGATAGATAACTCTCATTGACTAAATTGATTAACGGTAGAGAATAAATCAAAAGGGGAGATAACTTCACTATTCTAAATGGAAAAATAATTAAAAGGAGCTTGGTTATATCTTTGAAAATATTATATCGTAAAGTTAATGTGAAAAATTTTAGAAAACCAAATAATGTTATAATATATTTTGGTAATTGTGTCCTGGTAGATCATCACAAAACATACCTTAAAAAAACTTGTTTTCAGGAGGTTTTCGGGTGTGCTGAAAACGATTATCGCATTTAAAATTGGGACCGGTAACTAGTTTTCACGATACTGAAAAGATACTTTTCGGCATGTTTCATGTAGTAATGTTAAACGGCGGCCATATTTGTTCAAAACAGAAAGGACGTAATGAATTTTCAAGATAATGAAGACTTAATTCGTTTTTTTGTTTTTTTGTTGTTTTTTTTTTTTTTTTGCTTTTTTTAACACGTAGCTTGCACGTACAACAATGGCCAAACAACACTCATAACATAAAGAATTACAGTACTTAATATCCAGAAAACTACTTATTTGCAGAAAATTTTAGTACAATATTCGTTGCAGCATATCCTAAAAGCTATAAAAGTCATTTTAAAGGAAAATGTTAAGGTGGAAATCAAGTAAAATTTGACAAATATGGACAAATTTTCACTTAATATTTGAACAAATTATTCTAAAAAATGCTAGACATACCCAAATAAATTATTTAATACTTATTCTACCAAAACAAGCTAATTTTGTGGTGCACTCATAAAAGCTAAAACCATTGCTACACATAAAAGTTCGCTAGGAAAACTGCTATCTGAAGGGGAAATTCTTTGTCAAATCTGTTACAAGGTTAAAATACTTTAGATTTGAAAGATAAAATTATTCTATACATGATTAAATGGAAAATACTTGATTCATACATTCTATACGTGATTAAATGGAAAATACTTGATTCATACATTCTATACGTGATTAAATGGAAAATACTTGATTCATACATTCTATACATGATTAAATGGAAAATACTTGATTCATACATTCTATACGTGATTAAATGGAAAATACTTGGTTCATACATTCTATACATGATTAAATGGAAAATACTTGATTCATACATTCTATACATGATTAAATGGAAAATACTTGATTCATACATTCTATACATGATTAAATGAAAAATACTTGATTCATACATTCTATACATGATTAAATGGAAAATACTTGATTCATACATTCTATACATGATTAAATGGAAAATACTTGATTCATACATTCTATACATGATTAAATGGAAAATACTTGATTCATACATTCTATACATGATTAAATGGAAAATACTTGATTCATACATTCTAAACATGATTAAATGGAAATACTTGGTTCATACATTCTATACATGATTAAATGAAAAATACTTGATTCATACATTCTATACATGATTTAATAGAAAATACTTGATTCATACATTCCACATTTTAAAGAAATGCAGCCTGTGTAATACTGAAGAAAAAAAAAAAGACAAAATCTCACAAAATCTTCATTCGCTAACTATTTGTCTAAATATCAAGTCCAAAGTGGTCATAATATACTCACCATAGAAAATGCTTATTTGTGACTTGGACCATAATGGGCGGTCATCTTTGACTAAAATATATGACACAATTTCTAGAACATAGAATTAATATCACTGTTACTTGATAAGACTATGTGATTGTGTGCATGTTTCTGCAGATATGTGTTGATGTACATGTGTACATGTGTGTATGTGCAATGTTACAGATATACATGTCGATGACAATACAAAACGTAACTGACCCTTCTTACTTCTCCGTCCCCTTCCACTCCACATAAGTACACTATGAGGCACAAACACACTTAAGTTTGAACTCCTGATCTTATCTCCTCATCACTTTCACTCAAGAATTTGCCACTCTGTCTACTACCCTGCTACTATTCCTCTTTAGCTTATTTACCATTCTTTAAGGCATTCTATATTTTAATTTCTTTAATTTTTGTCATTTTATTTATTTAACTTATTATTTGTTCACCACTGATATTAGCATCTACACAACTCATGATTTTAACCATTTTCTTGTATTTATACTCCTATACCACCATTCATACCTCTACTTTTTGGGACAGTTCACATTAGCTAATGTTCTTTTATAATGATTTGCATATTTCCCAATTAATTTCCCAATTAATTTTGACTGGGAGTGGAAATGTAGAGTATTTTCTATCACAACAGATTAGCTTTCTCACACCTTTTGTAATCGTCGATATCAATGACTAACCAAATTTTCACAGTAAAATATTACCATAATAAATATATTGTACACGTAGAAACATAATTGAGCGCTCTATGTTTATTCATCCTGAACTAACTAATCTACCCGGGTGCAGACATTGTTGGATGACAGGCTTAAAAATAATTTTCAAAATTAAATACATGAAAATATAAACGCCTTTCTTAAGATCCTATTTATGAAAAAGTTTTAAACCTGACTATATTTTAAACTATTTTTACATTAGACCTCTACCTGGACAGCACCTCGTAAATACAGCTGGTATGTAATAAATGTACTGTTATGGTGTGATACTGATTTACCACCTTTTGAACGTACATGGACCCTTCCATAAAGTAGAATAGAATTATGACTTGTAGAAGTCATGACGGCAGTCATTGGTGGCAGCTATAGCCACAGAATCAGATGCAGCATCACATCATAAATGTATTAAATACCAGCTGTATTTGCGAGATGTTGTCCAGGTAGAGATCTATGATAAAATGCAAACCATTTCTGTATTTCTATAAGTGCACTATAGTAAAGATATTATCATGTCATCTTAATTATTATCAGCCCTTCAAGGTACCAACATGTACATATTAAAGCTTGGATGAGTTATAGAAAATAAGGATAGGTATATATAGATAGTATGTATAAAATATAACCTAATAGGTCCTGCACTGTCTGCCGAGCTTTAGCACCTGTCCCATCATAGCTATCTATATTGATCGCATTCACTGTGCTTTTGGTCACAGTAATCAATGCGGTATCCCTCTGTCATTTTTACGAATACTTTCACAGAATGTCTCCAATTGACTTATTACCCTTGTACCCCATCAATGTAAATCTCCTTGATCAACTCGACTAGCAGTAAATTTCCACTCCTTCACTATAAAGGTCTCAAGAGTCCTAAAAATGCCTTCTGCTCTAACAGATTCTTTCTTTGAACCACTTTCCGTTGGAATTCCCTCTCCACTCCCGGTTTTCTTAACTGTATGAGCATGCAGAAATTTAAATGTAATGTGAAAAAATATCTTGCTGCACCATTCCCTACTTAGGATGACCTATATAAACCTGGTGACTAATCATATTAGCCCCTTATGTCTCACTGGCAATATGCCTCGTTCGTTTTAAATGTGGGAAAGTGCTTACAAAACAAAGGTCAACAAAAACAAAAAAAACTAAAACTAAAAAGATCATAATCAAGGAACTACATGCATTTCAAGGAATTGCATTGGAAATGTTGTCAGTTCGACAACTTTAAGAAAAATGACAATGTGCATATACAAGCAAAACACATATGGAACAATTAGTCAATCAGTGTCTGTACACTAATTTCTTGAGAGAAAATAAAGAAAATATTTGTTTCCTTGCAAAATCGTAGTCTGAATGAGTTGTATTTTCAAAGAAATGAAATCGCATTAAAATTCATTGTTCTTAGTGACATTCGTAGTAGAACAAGATGAGAGAATAAATGAAGTTCAGTAGTAATGATCACTACATTTTGATTACAAGTATTATTATTTTATATTACTTGTATTGATTGGACTATTGTTCTCATCTTGAGTGTTATTTGTGCAACGTTTCGATCAGATTGTCCTTCGACTGTCTTCAGACATGTTGGTTGTTGTTGTTGTTGTTGTTGTTGTTGTTGTTTGGAAAAATTTGGCATACTCTATCTCCCTCATTATTTAATTCTTTCATTTATTAAATAATAATAAATGAATCGCCATCTAAAATGTAAATGTTTTTTCCCTAAAATATAGTTTAAGTAAAATAATTTCTATGGGAGTGAAACTAAACGACTTTGACTAATTGTGATATTTAAAAAAAAAAAATCAGTTACTTAAAGGGGACAAGAACACACAGACAGAAAATAATATCAAATCGTTTAACCCTTCCATTTCTATTATAAATTATGTAAATATTGTTCAAATCCTATTTCGGTCACTTAAATTAGTTTTAACATTACCAATAAACAACTTTTTTTTTTTAATTATATTTTAGTAAAAAAAAAATTAAAAACAATTCTATGAAAGCCAGATAGGCCCCATACTTTTATAAAACCACACCTCTTCAAACTGAAACACGCTTATCACAATATTCTTATGTGTATCTATATTAAAAACCTTGTTAAACTTTGTGACATATTTCCATTCTATGGAGGTCAGCGAGAACGATGACCCCATTATCTTATTATATACCATATTTATTCAAACCGTCGATTTTACGAAATATAAATGAGGATAGTAAGAGGCAAAAATTACCTCAGTCGAAAAGGATTTGTAATCCTTTGACTGACTAGTACAGAACAGATACTGAATTTTTAATTATTCATTCGAAAATAAAATTAAAATTCCTTTTCCACAGTAGATATTACACTTGGAATTATTTATTAACAAATAGAATACATTTTATTTACAAATATTTTTTTAATGATTTCTTAAATATGTCAGATGCAAAGAAATGGAACTTTTTTACTTTTCACATTTTTATAATTTGATTGATCGAATTAGAATATATTTTTATAATTTGATTGATCGAATTAGAATATATTTTTATAATTTGATTGATCGAATTAGAATATATTTTTATAATTTGATTGATCGAATTAGAATATATTTTTATAATTTGATTGATCGAATTAGAATATATTTTTATAATTTGATTGATCGAATTAGAATATATTTTTATAATTTGATTGATCGAATTAGAATATATTTTTATAATTTGATTGATCGAATTAGAATATATTTTTATAATTTGATTGATCGAATTAGAATATATTTTTATAATTTGATTGATCGAATTAGAATATATTTTTATAATTTGATTGATCGAATTAGAATATATTTTTATAATTTGATTGATCGAATTAGAATATATTTTTATAATTTGATTGATCGAATTAGAATATATTTTTATAATTTGATTGATCGAATTAGAATATATTTTTATAATTTGATTGATCGAATTAGAATATATTTTTATAATTTGATTGATCGAATTAGAATATATTTTTATAATTTGATTGATCGAATTAGAATATATTTTTATAATTTGATTGATCGAATTAGAATATATTTTTATAATTTGATTGATCGAATTAGAATATATTTTTATAATTTGATTGATCGAATTAGAATATATTTTTATAATTTGATTGATCGAATTAGAATATATTTTTATAATTTGATTGATCGAATTAGAATATATTTTTATAATTTGATTGATCGAATTAGAATATATTTTTATAATTTGATTGATCGAATTAGAATATATTTTTATAATTTGATTGATCGAATTAGAATATATTTTTATAATTTGATTGATCGAATTAGAATATATTTTTATAATTTGATTGATCGAATTAGAATATATTTTTATAATTTGATTGATCGAATTAGAATATATTTTTATAATTTGATTGATCGAATTAGAATATATTTTTATAATTTGATTGATCGAATTAGAATATATTTTTATAATTTGATTGATCGAATTAGAATATATTTTTATAATTTGATTGATCGAATTAGAATATATTTTTATAATTTGATTGATCGAATTAGAATATATTTTTATAATTTGATTGATCGAATTAGAATATATTTTTATAATTTGATTGATCGAATTAGAATATATTTTTATAATTTGATTGATCGAATTAGAATATATTTTTATAATTTGATTGATCGAATTAGAATATATTTTTATAATTTGATTGATCGAATTAGAATATATTTTTATAATTTGATTGATCGAATTAGAATATATTTTTATAATTTGATTGATCGAATTAGAATATATTTTTATAATTTGATTGATCGAATTAGAATATATTTTTATAATTTGATTGATCGAATTAGAATATATTTTTATAATTTGATTGATCGAATTAGAATATATTTTTATAATTTGATTGATCGAATTAGAATATATTTTTATAATTTGATTGATCGAATTAGAATATATTTTTATAATTTGATTGATCGAATTAGAATATATTTTTATAATTTGATTGATCGAATTAGAATATATTTTTTAACTAAAAATAATTTGAAAATAAACAAAATTTTTGTTATAGTCTTTTTATCACATCTCACTTGACCCAAAATCAGTTTGTAAATACTAAAAAAACATGTTTCATGTATGGCTTTTTATGCATACCATTTTATGGTCAGAGATAATTCCTTCAATCATCTTCATAGAAGTCAAAATCTCTTCCATTAGTTTGGAGTTGATAGGTTTGCAAAAGTTGAAGCAGAAAAACTAATTAAAACAAGCTAAGAGTAAATTCCTACATGCATTTCAAATATCAGATAAATAAGTATATAAGTCAGATATGCATATTACCTTCTAGCTTCACAGATAGTTTACGATATATGCATGAAAAGACCCAAGATGCAATGACTTATGTCAGAACTTTTGAAAAGCTAGACCTGTTTATCACATTCACTTCAAACCCAAAATGGAAGGAAATTCAAGATGAACTTCTCCTTGGACAAACATACATCAATCGACAAGATCTATTGGCCAAAGTGTTTCGCCTGAAAATAAAGTGATGAATCTGATAAACGGTGCTACATGTACACAACTGAGTGGCAAAAGAGAGGCTTGCCTCATGTGCATATATTATTGTGGCTTACCAGACTAATAAACTCCAATCAAATTGATTCCATTATATCAGCTGAGTTACCTGATATACAAACTGATCCAACCTTATTTGAAATAGTAAAGAGTCACATGGTGCATGGGCCTTGTGATAATATCTATAGAAATTCACCTTGTATGGTTGGTGGCCAATGTACAAAAAAATATCCTAAAAACGAGGGGGTACCGATTAATCGGCAGGTAATCGGTAATCAGCCTAATCGGCCACTTTACCAATTAATCGGCAATTGGCAAATTTTCTGATTAATCGGCCGATTATTTACTATTCTCTTTCCTATTAAATTTAAATCATTTCATCAATGCCAAGTGACTCATCAGATAGCTTTGACACATTAACATAGTAACTACTAATTCGACTTAATATTTAATTAAGTGTCTGGTCACTGTTATGGCCTTTTGCAAAATTACAAAATGCAAAGTACAGTTTCCAATTCTTAAACGAATATACTTTAATAATTACATAAGAAAAAAATTACAAACCAACTACAAAGTACAAATTGTAATTCTTTAAGTGAATAACTATAAGCTGAAGTTCTGCACCTGCTGCTGTTCTACTTCCCTATTCTTGCTGCTTGCCTCCTTTGCTCTCATAGTCCCCTGAATATTTAAAGTTTAATACTTTTAAGTTGTAATGTAGAAACATTAGAGTTTCTCCATTCTCAGGACACAGTAAGTTCTTCGTAGGTTCATACACATTACCACATGTACTAAAAAGCCTCTAACTATCCACAGATGAATGTGGTGTGCTTAAATATTTTGAAACCAGTTTACTCAGCAGTGGTAAGAGGTTTTGTGTCTTCTTCCACCACTGAAATGTATCATCACCTCTTGCGAGTAGTTGTAAAGTTCTTTTGTGCACTTAACCATAAGGGATTTACTCCTTTTGAGTTTAGATTGTGATTCTTATAATTCTGTAGTTGTAGTTGAAGTCTCCAAGTTTAACTCAGCTTCTACCTGCTCTGAGTTTTCATTTGTTACTATAGGCTTATTTGAAGCTGATTCATCAAACAGGTTTGAAAGAGATACAGTTTTTCTTTTCACTCTGATCTTCTTGACCCTTAACAGAACTTGATGAAATATATCTTGCTGATTCTGCTTCATTATCATCAGTAGAAAGTAGAAGATGTAGAATCCAATTCTTAGTTTTTTCGATATCATTCTTTTGACATTTAAATTTGAATCTTGGATCTAGGAAAGTAGAAACACAAGTTTTTATCATTTAGATAGGATGAAAATCTTGTTTCGATTGATTCATTGAATTGTTCAACAGTTGTAAAGATTCCACTAAAGTCAGAAATAAATGAATTAGATTGGACAGCTTTTGAAAGAAATAACCTCAAAGCTAAAATTGTAGGTATTATTGTTATGGTTGATGTTCTGTGACTTGCTTCTTTGGTGATTTCTTCAAATAGACTAAATAACTAGACATTTTTTTGAACAAGTCCCCATTGGTAAGTTGTTAAGGTAGGAAACTTATAACGTAACGTCCCAAATTCTCATATGAAAAAAAATAAAAAAATAAAATAAAAAATAAAAAAAAAGCTAAAATTATAGGTATTATCATCGATATGGTTGAAGTTCTGTGACTTGCTTCTTTGGTGATTTTTTCAAATGGACTCAATAACTGGACAATTTTTTGAAGAAGTGCCTATCGGTAAGTTGTGAAATAAAAATCTTAGAGCGTCACAAATTCTCGTATGAAAAATCTGAACAAATCTCTTATTAAAAAATTCCGGTGTGGGTGAATCATTCTGCTTAACATATATTCAATGAAAAAGTCCTTTTTGATTAATGTTTACCAGATAAAAAATATTCTGCTATTCTGAAAAACAGCCAAGTTCGTTTGCTTATTTCAAAACTGGTAAACATTAATCAGAAGGGACTTTTTCTATGTATTCAACATAAAGCAGAACAATCCGTACAAACCAGAAATAAATCATTTGTAACAATCACAGCGTTAACTTGAACAAAACCAATACAAAAATAAAATAATCATGTTTAAACAATAAAAAAAAAACAATTTTATTTATGCAGATAACTTTTTGGAAACTCATTTCTTAACATGTGGTGGAGAAGGTATTTTTCTAACTAGTCAACTAGTCTTTACTTTCACCTAACAATTTAATAAACAGTACAAAACAAGTGATTTGTACCAAAAATATTGTAGAAGGATAACTGAAGTTTTTTCTCTATGTGTTTGACTGGGGAAGGAGGTGAGGAAACCACCTCAAATGGACGAATGTGATCAGTGCTAAGTAAAGAATTCAACAGAATCGCAAAGAAATATCAATTATATAAAGAACTCTATCCATCGTTGATAATATGAAGCTCTCTCTCTTTTATTAAAGTTACATTGATGTTGAACATGTACGTTTACTTAATTACATCGCCATGATAAAAAAGTGAAAAACACTATATAAAATTATTACATTGTTTTGAGGATACTATTTAAGAAGTACATGGTATAGCATTTTACAATATATATTGTATGCATGCAATATTCCAAATCTTTATATTTTAACAGTTTTTGTGATGTGTGATTTTGAAATTAGTACATGTTTGATATTTGGTACTTTATATCCGCCACCAAAATTGAACATATCAGCACTTTTTATCGACTTATAATGAAGTAAGTTGCAGTTGAAATTGTTTTAAAAAATAGGCATAATAATCAGTTTGTATAGAATTATATTGAATGTACATATTTACTGTTATTTAATTCAGTTTTATTTGATGATATCAGGGTTGTGGATTCGGATGGTAAAAGTCCGACTCCGACTGCTAGAATTCCTAGGATGTCGACTCCGACCCCGACTCCATTGATATCTTCGACTCTGACTCCCGACTCTTTGACTTCTATGTGAAAATCTATTCTGCAGATCCATATATCAGCCGCCCCCCACACTTATTCAGCAAGCATTCTATAAACACTTTTCATGTATATTATTTTTTACGTTTAACATTCACTTGTATGATAAACATACTCACATATAAACTCAACCAGCTTTATAGAATAAGTTAAGATAATAAAGGGATTAAAAATTTAAAATGAAATTTTATTATGCCATCAGTTCAAAAGGGAATACAATATTTAGGGATAAGAAAATCTCTTTAGGTCATAGCATTTCGAAGCTAAATGCTTCTCATCAGAAGAGGGGAGTAAAGACACATAGAAGAAATTTTCTAAAAGATAATATTGCCTTTATGGAAAGAGGATCAAAGGAAAAACAGGAAAAAGCTATAAAGGACTATAATAGCATGGGTTGCTTCTTATTGATTTAGGCCTGTTTTTTTTTTTTTTTGTTTTTTTTTTTCAGATAAGATTGTAATTCCGGATCGATCCCGGACTAATCCAATTGGCAAATTCCATTTGATTCAGGAACTGGATAACTTTCAGATTACAATCAGATTGTTATCTAATGTAATCCACGGTGATCTCACTCAAAGACAGAATTTACATTGATCCTGTGTGGTGTCACAACCAAAACAAAAACAGCTGTCCAGACAGGATTTCCAGTGATCCGATGAACCGAAATATCTTGATGAAGTAGAAGCATTGCGGTACAGTAAAAATATGATATATCTCCAAAAATTAAAGCAAAACCATACAAAAACTGCTAAATTTTGCAACTGGTAAAGCCAAATAAGCAAACCATATAAAAAATTAATTTATTGTACTTAAGGAGTCAGAGTTGCATAAAAAATTCTGACTTCGACTCCTAGTACTCTTAGAAATCCGACTCCAACTCCAACTAAAACCTCAGACTCCCTCTAACTCCGACTCCACAAACTGGATGATATTTTAAAAATTGTCCATCAGTACAATCAGTGCTATTATAAATGATGCTCACTTTTCACACCTCAAAAGTGAAGGCCGAAATTTAATTAGAAATAATTCTACTTTTACTTCTTATTGTCTTCTTAATTTTTTCTATGGAAGATCAATGACGCAGTAACCTTTTCACACATCGCTGATAAAAATCATTACATTATACCTTTATTTTGTCAGAACAAAAGTATAATTTCTAAACCAAGTAATTGAAATAATTATGATTTAAGAGTTAATCAAATTTCTTTATGCACAGTATGTTTTAAAATCTGTTAATATTAAATAAAAATATGGGTTTAGTCCATACAAAAATTTTGAATGGAAAGTAAGTTTCTGATGAAGTTAATTTAGTTAATATTTAAAAAAAAAAAAAAAGCTTAGTTTTAAGAATAAAAAATTAATATTTCCTAGAATAAAGAGGAATTTAATAAAAAAAATACTTTAAATATTACTTTTTTCAGGTTACAAATTACGATATTAAAAATTAATATTAAATAAAATTCTGTCAACGGATTCCATATCAAACCGGAAGTTAATTGTTTTAGCTGCTGTCTGTTAAAATATGATTTTTTTTCTAGATATCCTATCTATATGTCTTTTTCATAATATTTCAAGCCAAAAGTAAGACTTTTACTCTTATATTTCACTTGAATAATGATTGAACAAAAACTTTAAAAAGATATGATATATATATTTGTACTAAGTGTTTTCCCTTTATATTTTTAATGGTTTATAAAACCTGTTTTTCATATATCTGTGACGCCATGTTAATTTCTCATTTTATTATGTTTTGGTTATTTTGTGACGTTCAAATAAAATTTCGTCTATTTTATTCAGTGTAAAATAAAGAATGTTTAAATGCGATTTAAACCCTAACCTTTCTTCTTCAATATAGAGTAAAAATTACCATGGATTAATTTCATTTTACTAGTTTTTACTTTATAAGTCTCATGGCGGAGTCACTACTTACGGGTAATGTGGGTTGGTAGGATAACCAATTTGCAATCAAAACTTACTACGTTTCTCTCTCATACTCTACTAACAAGGATGACAAATAAAGTTGTTTATTAAATGTTCAAATGAGACTTTCTTTTGTTGTCTTCATTATCAACTAAACTCTATATATAGGATACTGGGGTGTGAGTCGGTGTTCACCAATTCATAATCAGAATCCATTGTTCTTAGAGATCAAGGTTGCAGGTGCAGAGATATCAATAAGTCGAAAGTGGTAGAGTATCACTGGGACCGTTAAAGATAAATTTGACAAGATCTCTGATTTATAGAAGGGTTCCACCGAGTCACATCCACGTTAATTAAAAAGGTGTGAATAACTCCAGAAAAATAACGACATTTGACAAAAGACTCGAGATCGCTGTACTGGGATGAAATAACATTTATTAACAAGTTTAAGAAAAAGTAATTCAAATCATTTCAACGTTAAGGGATTTTGCCAAAAGTGTTCATTAGAAAGTCTTTGCTAATAAGTGTCCTGTAGAAAAGGCAAAAAGTTTATGATTACAGATTTTCATGAACAAAGAGACACACGTGGTTATTTTCTGGAGGGAGAAAAAAATCATTAATTGCTTAAGTGACGTGTGTGTGTGTGTGTGTGTGTGTGTGTGTGTGTGTGTGTGTGTGTGTGTGTGTGTGTGTGTGTATGTTTTCAGTAAATATGAAAACAGCAGTTCAAAATAGGAAGTCTTTGCTAATAAGTGTCTTGTAAAACAAGACAAAAAGTTATGATTACTGATGTTCATGTACAAAGGGAACACACGGGGTTATTTTCTGGAGGGAAAAGAAAATGGTCATTAAAACATGTATGCGTCTTGTGTATGCGTCTCGTGTGTGTGTGTGTGTGTGTGTGTGCGTGTGTGTGTGTGTGTTCATTATGGATGAAAATAGCAGTTTGAAATAACTTGTCAAAAAGAATTAATTTCTGTTCCATATGGTACTACTTTCCATGCTGAGAATTAAGATGCATGACGCACACGAAGTCATGTTGGTGATTTTACATCCCACAAGGAGGAGTTGAGCAGCGACGTTATTATTCATAAAATTGCACCCTAGACTGATTTGATTTACACATGTAAAAGCTTATATACAAATGTCCTAGAACATTCCGGACAATTTGTTGTATCACTGCATGCGAAGTGTAACATAGTTCTTTTATCACATGTGTGCAGATGGGCAAATTATGACGTTGTGTCTCTATGCGTTCTTCATGCACATGCATGTTGAAAACGGTGATTGCTATGAGAATATCTCTGCTGAAGATTTGTTCCAGAAATATACAGCAAATGCTACATTACTCTCCTCCTACAGGAGAGGCCAATCTAAGAGTACTAAGAAGAAGGAATAAAATATTGCAAGTTGATGACAGTTCGAAAGAAAAGTGGCATCATCAATTTTTGAGTTGCATGGTTTCCTGGGGGTGATGAATTACATAATTTCGAAAGAAATGAGCCACATGCGTTCACAAGGTGCATTATAAGCGCTTGTATCCGTTTAGAGTATACCGTCGAGTTGAGCGAAGGCAGAATTTTGTAGGTCATAATTTCTCGTCATTCTTTGGTCTTCTGCGATCTGTTAGAAATCAACGTTATTGATGGCTTGAATGGCATCAATATACGTGTGGTGTAGCGGCACTACATAAGAATGCGATGTACTTGTACGAATACCCTTATGCATGCATGTAAATGTATTGGGATTGCTTGTAATAAGCTCATTCTGAAGGTGTCGAGCGTAGTTGGCCCAGTGGGGGGGGGGCGTTAATAATTTCTGCATGTGCGAAAAATGGTGATATCTCCATTGTGCTCGGCATGGCCGTGGTTTGGTGTGAGAGTATTTGTCTGCATTGTATCACGAGTTTCATGGAAGATTCAACATTAAATAGGCATTGATAATCACCACGGGAAATAATGTAGGTAAAATCCTGTTGGTTGGCAGGTTTTCCAATGTGCTGGCTACAGGATCGTTAATCCCTAGGAGGACCATGTTTTAGGGTACAAATTGACTGTAGTCAGAGTTCGATTCACAGAAAAATCGTTCCGTTTAATTTTTGATTTTTGCGCGAATATTTGCCAAAATCGATAATTTTATTGAGACCATTATCGTTAGTTCATAAGAAGGCTCGTAGATACATATGGTTGATTTACTGATGCCATATTAGGTGATTGGAATAGAAAGATTAGTTTCGTCCGTTTTTCCATTTCTTTTTTGAGTTGAAAGACCAAAGCATAGGGTCGTCTATCTAAAAAGGTGAAACTTTAACCAATGCAAGCATAGTTGACTTTGATGACACTGTGACATTTTCCATTTTTGTGCCACACAAGTGTTCTGATCCACTGTTATCGTTCAGTAATTCCTCGATTGCAGTCCGTATACTGTAGGAGTTATGATTTACTGAATTCTGGCTATTTATTTATTTAATGATAGGTAATGAAGTGAGCGGTCCTGTCGTGCCTGAGTTTCCGGATTCATGTGCGGATTTGAAAAGAGTTTGCACACAACTAAGATTTGTGATCGTATTTTATTGGAGTGTCCGTTAAGTTCAGAATTCACAAGGGTCACCACTTATGGGAAATGTGTTAATTATTTTTTTTTTAAATGAAGTAATCCACGGTTTTTTTTTTCTTTTATGAAACTCATAATGAGAAATTTTATGAGAACCGCGCGAGGAGCTTTAAGGTCACATGATGACTTTGTATAAAATGAACAATGATTATGATCGTGTTAAATAAACATTATTTCAAATCCAGGAACAACGTTAATGCTTTTGTACATAGAGTGTTCATTTAGAGGGTCTTTGCTATATGAGAAATCTCAGAGTTAATGAAAAAATGTTTATATTACTGGGTTTTTATGGCGAGAGGGAACATACGGGGTTATTTTTTGGAGGGAAAAGAAAATTGTCATTAAAAAATGCGTGTGTTCATTACGTATGAAAATAGCAATTCGAAATAACTTGTATCACTACATGTGTGGTGTCACTCACACACACACACACACACACACACACACACACACACGCACAATAAAAAACATTTATTAATTTTAATTTTCCCGCGCATTTACACAAAAATAAGTTCTTCCAGCAACGACATAATTTCAAATACGCGCACACGCTTTTCTCACAACAACAAAAGTAAAATTGACATATTTCTGGCGGACGTAGTTAAAGACAGTACCGCGTGACACAAGCGACCAATGAGAAAATTTAGAAGATTGTCTTTATAACATTTTTCCAAAAACCAAACACCAGCAGCAGCAACCTTGTGCTGGAGCTGGTTCAAAAAGTATTTAAACGCAACAAAACATTCTTCTTTCCTTCTTTTTCCCTTCTTTCTTCCTCTCTTCTCGCTCCGACGTGACACGAGAACATGCCTCTCATTTTCACCTCATCGTTGTTTTCAAATCTATCGAAACCATAATTACACGCGCCACACGGGCCCTCAAAAATCACATTTATGCACACACACACACACCCATTTCTGTACATTTTCTATAAGAATTAATAACAACAGACTACTTTCCTCATGGGACTTTTGAATAAGGCAAACTTCGCCAGTTAAAATACAAACCTTGAAATAAGGACATTATTTTCACACAAGACTTTCACCTTCTAATCTTATTATCTCAACGGAAGACTTTCATCTAACATGACCTTTTAATCTTAATAACTTCTCAAAGGATTTTTTCCGCCTACTTTGAACATTCGAATCATAATGATTTCTCAAGAACTTTTACCGATCGGACTTTGCTTGTTGATCTTGTTATTTTTGTTGAAAAATAAATGCGGTGCATTTTAAACAAGAAGGGGGTATCCTTTTGTTTTATTCCTTTTTTTATTATTTTGTTTGGGACAGAGAAATTTAATTTCACTTAAACTTCTTTTCCCCTACACATGTGAAGCGCGTAACATAGTCCTTTTATCGCCTGTTTGCAGATGGACAAATTACGACGTTGTATCTCTACGCATTCTGAAATCCGCGGGTGTTGACACAGTGATTACTATAAGATGTATCTGCCGAAGATTTGTTCCGGCCGTATATAGTGGATGCTACAACTTGTATTTTTTGTTATGAGTTTCGAAAATTAGTGTCATATCTAATAATCGGAAAAGTAATATAAGAGTGTATTCTTGGAATACTTAACTTAAAAAAATCGAATTTATTTGATTTAAAACAACATTAAATATTTTTTAATATTTACGAAATTGGGTGAAAGCTTAGTTCCTCTTTAAAACTGTATCCCACTCACAGACGTCCCTAAAATCCATTTTCAATCGATATTTATTGTATAATTGTCTAATTTTCCCAATTTGCCAAAACTGCCTGATTTCCCGTTGCCCAATTTTACTACATCAAAAAAAAGAGGCAACAAAAAAAGAAACAAAATAAATTAATATTTTTGATTTTGTTATTTACTTGTGTTTCTTCTTTTTTTTTTCTTTTTTTTTTTTTCTAGCGAGATGGCCATATGATTCTAACTTTACTTTCTATAACGAATGAAAAGAAAACGTAATCTTATTTCTCGATCAAAAGAATAACTTATTATTACACGATTGGCATATCGTACTTTAGAGTTAAACGACTATTTAACAGATGAGACATGCGCCTTCTTGCTCGGAACTTAAATTATTGTTTGCGGCGGGAAGGGATGGGACAGCGGTGTGCGACGGTTGTCATGGGAACTGTCAATATGGCGGCCACGCGTTGGTTTGAACGAATTATTAGTAAGTCAAACTTATTTTCTTTTGTTTTTTCTTATTTTTGCTTTCATTATTTTATTTTATTTATTTTTAAGATTTTGTCAAATGAATGCATTTATATAACATTCCCATTTCCATGAAAATCTTAACAAATCACATTAGTTGAAGTACTTATCTACGTCAGGTGAGGAGTTTCGGGAGATCAGTCTCAGTCGATCGAAAGCCAACAGTGCCTAGGCCATTGTTGAAATGGTTTGTTTTTTGTTGACTGAGGTTTTTCGCAGGAACTGTGCAGTTCTAGGAGTTTCATCCTCAGAGGCTTTGAAAGGGGGTTATTTTATTGCTAATCGCCTGAGGCGCCCTTACCGGGGAATACCGGCGGGCCTGCCCTAGCATTTTTTTTTCAGGCCGGAATGTTCTTCCTCTAGGACTCTGGCTTTTGAAATCCCACTTTCCGACCCTTGTATCACGTCATCTGGCTGTGGGAGGAAGATAAGCAACTTCAGATCACCCTCGTTTATTTGCACGCCCGCCAATAGGGGCAAAGTTAGATATGCGGTTGATTTTTTAATGTGAAGCAAAACAGTTTCCCTACGACGATGACACTGTGGATAGAAAAATAGACTGATGGATATACATGAATGAAACTTGGTGGATAAGTCAGTCTCAGTCGATCCAAAGTTTAATTGGATTACAGAAACAGTTGTGAATATTATTAAAGACTCCATGTGTGTCAGGTCTTTGGGAGGGGGGCATACAGTAAAATGATTCCGAGTACTTCTAGGGTTATTTTACATTTTACTAGCAGGCCGCCCGGCGTTACCCGGTCATAAAATATGCATAAATATTTTATTTTAATTAATGCAGAATTCTTATTTATTATAAACAGAAATACCATAAGCATTAAATGTAACGGTAAATTCCCTTGAAAAAAAAATATGAATAAAAAAAACAGAAAGCAACTGAGACATGTGCATGCAAGTATTATGTTTTTTTTTATAAACAGTTCACTTCTTGTAAGTAAAAAAAAAAAATACTCGAGCTGAGATCGAAACCAAAACCTAAAGACAGTGAGTCAAGTACAATAACCATTAGGCTAGCCTGACATAATGTTTAAAGGGTGTTTTCAAACCTACTTATTCTTAACATAAGTAATTTGTCATGTGAATGATTCACGCTTTTGAATCAAACAGTTGACAAACAGAAAAAAATCCGAATGAACCCCTATCACCCCCCCCCCACGTACCAACTTTTCAATTTTAATCTCTTAGCAGCTCTTTTTTCCGGATGAAAACCGATTGAAAGATTTTCCACATGTCTGAATACCCTATATACCAAATTTCAAGTCTGTAGATCAAAAATGCGTTGAGTATATAGGTTGAGAAGTGTCCTCACACACACAGTCTCACTTTTTATAGATATATAGATTAAGAACAAGACACTAAAACTATCTAAATATGTACCTGGAAATGATTTGAATTAATAATCTAAAAATAATAGAGATTTGGTGTATGTTTGTAGCTGTAACGTAGTGGTTGAAGGCAATAAGTTTCAATAAGTTCTAAGTGAAGTTGAGGGTTCAAACCTTACTATAGGCAGTAATAACTAAGAATAAAATAAATAGAATTACTTAACACTTCTACTTGATTATGGCTGACAGGTCAAAGACAATCTATCATCCTTCTGAACTTTTTAGATAAAGATTGGCTATTCATATTATTTGGATACTTCGGACTACCATTCTCATCTTGAGTGTCATTTTCACAATGTTTTGGTTGTTGCAAAAATGATATTCTTCTGAATGTTGAAGGTTCAATTCTCAGTGTGGGTGACAGAAAAATACAATTGTGAATAATTTATGACATGGCTGATGGAACGAGAGCATGTTACTCCTGTGAAATAAATAAAGGGTTCTTTCGAAATTCTGTCCAAATTTCTGAGTTTGACAAGATACACCTGAAGAAGGTCGGAGATTACATCAACCGAAACGTTGTGAAAATGACACTCAAGATGAGAAAGAGTAGTCCAAAGAATCCAAATAATATGAAGGACAATGTACTTTATTAGATAAAATGAAACGCAGTTCCAAATTCCATATAGGTTTTGAGATTGCTATAAAGATTCTCGAGTTCAACAAAAAAACTCATCTTAAGAAGGTTGAAGGTTATATCGGCTGAAATATTTCAAGAATAATAACATCCAAGATGAGAATAGAAGTCCAAATAATCCAAATCCATTTTATTTTTTAGTTATCTTTTTTTTAATATGTGGCTGAAATTAAATAGAAAAATACAATATATCAAAGATAATATATATATATATATATATATATATATATATGTATATATATATGTATGTAACTACTTAATTTACTCACATAAAATTAATATACGAAAGTATAGATTTATGCGTAAAGCTTAAATACTTACTTCAAAAGTGCTCAATACGTAGATAGAGCTAGTTAGTAATTTATAAAATATATATGGCGATTAAGCTACACTGAATATTCCACATTTCATCCACTCTAGGACTCCTCAGGAAGCCTGAGGAGTGCTAGAGTGGATGAAACGTGGAATATTCAGTGTAGCTTAATCGTCATATATATTTTATAAATTACTATATATATATATATATATATATATATATATATATATATATATATTGTCGAAATTTTCGGGGTCGGCACCAAAATTCGACTTCGTAATGTAACATGAACAAAAAAGAAAGAAAGGGAAATAGTTATGCAACAACAAGAAAAAAATGAAAGGAAGACCTTGAATTACAGTTTTAAAAAGTCCGAAATTTATTTAGAAAAGGGGAGTGGCGGATTGCTTTTTGCTTCCCAAAAGCACTGGTAACATTTACCAAATTAACAAATCTAGTAAAAGAGAATTTGAACCATAAACATTCATATTACAATTCAAAGAAAAAAATAATGAGGAAAAAACAGTTTTACAATGAAGTCACGAAATTAGACCTCTCAAAAAAAAAATGGGAGGGAACGTTCTCGTACCCCTTAAAATTTAAAGAAAGGCTTACTTGAAAAAAAGGTTTGGAGGCGAAAAAAAAAACAGGAGAAAAAGAGTTCTTGAAATTCTTTAAAAATTTTAGTTTTTATGTTTCACTTCTTTATGAATGTCCTGTAGCAAAAACAAATAGAACTCTTTTCTTGTGCGTCAGTGTCTCCCCTGACTGTGTGATATAGAACATACTGACCAATCAGAGGCATAGCACAGGGACCTTCCTTCCTTACCCCCTAAGGAACTCTAACTTCTTCCGTTCTGGACGAGAAAAACTCCTCCTTTTTCCAGTCAGACGCCAAAGAGAGCGGACTTGTTTCCTCACTCTCCCTCTCTGCCTACACCCGTATCGATGATTCCCACTTGGGAATAACTACCGGGCAAAGGCAGACAGGTTTTATCCAAGTTATATCTTTTGGGCATCTTACCCTGACTCGCTTCAATAAACCTTTTCCTTGTTAAGTTTTATGAAGTTGTTTGTTCGTTTATTCAGTAGCTTGTGTCGAATTATTTATTTTATTAGGGAGTGCCCGAAAAGCATTAACTCAACTCCCTAAAATGGTGACCCGACGTGTACACAAGTTTACTGAATGGCAAGCCTGACTTCCTCCCCGTTTAAGCAAGGAAAAGGCGGCGAACAGAAATTCCTATGAAATACTTTTCTCAAGAAAAGTAATACTATACAGACGAACTTCACACCTCTGAGAAGGATATATATATAAAAAAAATTTAAAAAATTCGTCATGGAAACATTTTTTTCCTTCACCGTTTAAAAAAAAAAAAAAGGTAAAAGAAGACATTATTTCCTGCAGACTCTTGACCCGTGTGGTGAATATCCTAGGAAAAAGAACGCGAGAGACACGGATAGCAGTTCGTCGTAAATGACTTGAAAACCAAACTGACTAAAAGTTTTTCTGGGGAAAATGACGCCAGAACGCACACACATGCGAACAGGAAACAAGTAATTCAAGGGACAGTTAATTCCGCGAAACAAAAAAGAGAACTTTTACTAAAAAACAAAAAAAACAAACTTGCTTTCATGTATCGGCCAAAACGTAAGTACCCGTTTAAAGAATTCATTTACCTCCAGGTTATAGGCTACTCACACAAGCATGAAAAAAACACCCACACGCACATATTGTCCATTTTTTTTGTTTTTTACCATTGCTCTTTTGAACCATTTTTCTAGTTTATTTTCTTGTAAATTTTTTTTCTCTCTCTTTTTAGCCTGTTAAATATTTTTCTTATTTTTGCCTCTGTCTAAATATTTTCCCTAAATATTTTCCCTTTTCCTCACGTGGTCCTTCAATAATGTCCTTCTAGTATCCAGATAGTTTATTTTTTATTTTTTATTTTTTTTCTATTTTCCTCTTAAAATGACAACATTGCCTGCCTTTGCTGGTGATGTTCGAGTTTGGTTTGCCGAACTCGAATCATATTTTGCTGCGAACAATGTTTCGGAGCAAACACAATTACATATTTTATTTAGTGCTTTCCCCGCATCTTTCACTCCTGTTGTCAAGGAATTAATAACTGACACCCCTCTTAATGCTACATATGAAAGCATAAAGCAGGAGGTACTGCTCTGGACGTCAGTCTCGGCAGAAAAACGTTTTGAAACGATGGTCCATGATGAACATTTAGGGGACCGCAGGCCAACAGAGTTACTCTGCAGAATGAGGGAGCTGGCAGAAGATGTCCCCCCTGACTAATTAAGTAGCTTTTCTTCTCAAATCTGCCGGCGCAAGTAAAGGATAGAGAAGCATTCCGTCGACGTAGTATCAGTGTCGGCAGATAAAGTAATGGATTTTGTGAAAAGGCCTACCACTGCGGCGATCCCTCAGCAACAGGCTGAAGTAACCGCGGGCCTGCGGCGGATAGAAATTTAACACAAGAAGCAACATCGGTGACTATACTTACAGCCATCGAACGCCTCACCAGAGAGGTGAATAAGCTGAACATGGGCAGGTCACATTCGACCCTATGCCACTTCAAAGGCCGTTCACTCTCCCCACACCACCGTCGCCGTTCAAACATGCTAGGACTATGTTTTTACCATAGTCGTTATGGCGCTGAGGCACGAAAATGCAAAATGCTCTGCTCTTTTCCTAACCAGAGAAACTAGATAGTGGGAAGATGAGCATGGCAAGCTTTCCACAAAATTCTAACAACTGTGCCTATTTCGTTATGGACTCTCGATCCCAAGCATGTTGTTTGGTTGATACGGGTGCAGCTTGCAGTATCTGGTCACTGAAACTCATTAAAGAGAAGCCACCAGTGTCGCTTATCACACTGCAAGCGGTAAATCATTCTCCCATTCCCATGTACGGTCAAATTTCATGTTCTCTAGACTTGGAATTACGGAGAGACTTTACATGGGTTTTTACCATAGCGGATTTACCTTACCCCATCCTAGACGTGGACTTCCTCCATCATTTTAATTTAATGGTAGAAATGCGCAGACACCGGCTGATAGATGCTAGTATGGAACTTTCCGTCCCTGGCATAATGCCAAATGTCCCATCTATCAGCCCGGTATTTTTATTGCCGCTTCAAATGATCCTTACCACAAGTTGCTACACTCCTACCCAGAATTAACAAATCTAAATTTTTGTGGTGAGCAAACCCACGCACACCACAAAACACCACATCAAGACCACAGGTGCTCCTGTGTTCTCACACCCTCGTCGCCTCCCTGCTGATAAACTTAAAGCAGCGAAGGCTGAATTCAATCATATGCTACAGTTGAGAATTATATGCCCCTCGTCAAGTCCATGGGCTTCCCCTTTGCATATGGTCCCAAAACGTGACGGGGATTGGCGTCCGAATGAGGACTACCGACGACTCAATGCCATGACGGTACCTGATCGTTACCCAATCCCACATATACAGGATTTTGCTTCCTCGTTGCATGGTTGTAAGACCTTTTCGAAACTAGATTTGGTCAAGGCTTACCATCAAATTCCAGTAAATCCGGCCGACATACCAAAGATGGCAGTAACAACTCCATTCAGAGCGTTTGGTCTATAACTATATAGACAACATTCTTATGGCAAGTGCCTCACCTGAGGAACACGTCACTCACCTCCGCCTACTGTTTGAACAGTTTCAGCAATACCAGGTGAGGATTAACCCTGGTAAGTGCGTTTTTGGTGCTTCATCACTAGTTTTCCTGGGCCACATTATAAGCCCAGACGTTATATCTCCATTACCGGAAAAGGTGAAGGCTCTGCAAGACCTTCAACCACCTACTTCACTTCGCCGACTAAGGCACTTCCTCGGCCTGTTGAACTACTACAGATGCTTTATCCCACACTGTGCGGATCTTCTAGCTCCTCTTTCTGACCTGTTACGTAACAGGAAGAAGAAAAATTAGCAAATCTCACTTAATGAGGTCTAGCTCAAAGCTTTTAATGAAGTGAAAACAAAACTAGCGAGAACATCTCTACTTGCACATCCTGTACCCGATGCCCAGTTTTCACTGGTCGTTGATGCACCAGGCACAGCTGTTAGTGCAGTGTTGCAACAGCAGCACCAACAACAGTTACAACCTCTTGCATACTTTTTGCGACAACTGAAACCGGCAGAACTACTGGCAATGTACCTCGCAGTGAAACACTTCCAACATTCACTCAAGGGTCGTCAATTTGTGATCTACACTGATCACCATACGCTTGCATATGCACTTCGTTCTAAGCCGGACAAATATTCTCCCCGCGAAACATGCCACTTGGATTTTGTTTCGCAATTTACCAGCGATATCCGACATATCTCGGGTGAGCAGAACGCAGCGGCAGACACCTTGTCTCGCCTTCCCATTAATTCTCTGTCCTCACCATCGGATATCGATTTACAGCAGATGGCCTTAGACCAGCATAGTCTGGACACGTTGGATCCATCGTCACCTGAATTTGCGACTTGTAAATTCGCATACCTGCCTGTACCTACCTCGGACATGCAGATCATCTGTGACACCTCAACGGATTCACCTCGACCATTTGTTTCAAAGACTCATCGTAGGGTTGTTTTTTACACTTTATCCAACCTGGCACACCCCGAATGTAAAGCCACAGTGAAGCTAATTACAGCTAGATGTTTCTGGCCAAATATGAGGTGTGATATCACTGCCTGGACACGTTCCTGTGTACCCGGCCAAAAATCAAAGGTACACAATCATATTCATGTACCCCTTGGAACATTCAGCACCCCAGACACTCGGTTTACCCATGCATGTTCACATAGACTTGGTTGGACCATGACCAGTCAGTCAGGGATTTACTTATGGCCTGACCTGGATAGACTGTTTCAAATGGTGGCCTGGAGCTATTCCCCTAAATGACATTTCGGCTGAATCTGTAGCGCGAGCACTTATATCAGGCTGGATATCGCGTTATGAAGTTCCCACCACCATCACCACTGATCGTGGTGTACAATTCGAATCCCACCTATTCCAGGAACTGTCTAGGATCCTAGGGATCACACGCATTCGGACAACGAGCTATCACTCAGCTTCTAACGGGATGATAGAACGCTTCCATCGCCAATTGAAAGCAGCATTACGTGCTTACCCTGACCAACAGCAATGGAGTGAGTACTTACCAGTCGTCCTTTTTGGCTGTCGTGCCTCAATCAAAGAGGACTTGAGATATTCTGCAGCTGAACTAGTCTATGGAGCACCTCTATCATTGCCAGGTCAGATACTGACCCCGATAGAGGATACAACAACTGACTCAGTTCTGTATGTCAACAGACTATGAGCCTATCTCAGTAAGCTACCACCGATGCACCCTAGGGAACAGACCATAAAATCTTTGGTCCCGAAGGACATATCAACATGGACTCACGTGTTCCTTAGAAAGGACGCAGTAAAAGCTCCCCTAACTCCACCCTACACTGGCCCTTATCGCGTGCTTTCACGCACTGATAAAACTTTTATCCTTGACATTAGTGGTAAAAAAGAGACAGTTTCCATAGAGAGGGTATAAAGAGCCTTTCTGGACACATTAATACATGAGCCACACATTCCTCCAACATACAGTATCATCATACATCTGAGGTAAATGCTCCACGTGAGAACAGTTATGTGACCACTACATGTAGTGACCGACGGGTACATTGGCCAAAGAAACTATGTAAAACTGTATATTTCTGTTAAAAAAGAAACTTTTCTTTCTCTCCTTTCTATAAAAAAAGACCCTTTTTTTTTCGTAAAAACAAAAAAATAACTTAAATAAATTGACATTTTTATTTAATTTTTTTTTTTTTTTTGCTATTTGTTCTGCTACCTTTTTCTCTGTCGGCTTTCAGCCTAAGCAGGGGGTTATGTAGCAGACACAAATAGAACTCTTTTCTTGTGTGTCAGTGTCTCCCCTGACTGTGCGATATAGAACATACTGACCAATCAGAGGCATAGCACAAGGATCTTCCTTACCCCCTAAGGAACTCTAACTGCTTCCGTTCCGGACGAGAAAAACTCCTCCTTTTTCCAGTCAGACGCCAAAGAGAGTGGACTTGTTTCCTCACTCTCCCTCTCTGCCTACACCAGTATCGACGATTCCCACTTGTGAATAACTACCGGGCAACGGCAGACAAGTTTTATCCGAGTTATATCTTTGGGGCATTTTACCTTGATTCGCTTCAATAAACCTTTTCCTTGTTAAGTTTTACGAAGTTGTTTGTTCGTTTATTCAGTAGCTTGTGTTGAATTATTTATTTTATTAGGGAGTGCCCAAAAAGCACTATCAACTCCCTAAAGTCCCTTTTGCATCCTTTCTTCAGGATAAATGAAACTTTCAAAGGGTCTGAAGGTTGGGCTCTCTCTCGCCAAAGAGCAGAGTCCGAATGCGCTGACTTACAAATTGATAACAAAAACTGCATCCTATTTTTAAAGACTTTTTGCTTTGGTTTGATAAGCAGTTCTTTTATTTAATTACTTCCATTTTCATTTAATTTTATTTGCCTGTCTACAGATATCTTTTGGTTTTTATTTACAAATTGATTGAAAACTTGGCCTGAATTTTGAAACTGATATATGAAAAAACTTTTTATCGAATTGATATCAAATATTTGCCGGATATCCAATCAAACTAACGAAAAACTGTGGAAATATGTACATATTGGATTGTTACCAGTTTCCTTGGATGTATTACAATACGCGTTGGATCTTTTTACCTGCCGAATACCAAGAACTTCCATTACAGGATTTAGCATGCATTTCGATTTGAAGTTCAATATCCTTTTTTTTGCAACATCAATATACAATTTCCTTTATTCTATGTAGCTAAAATGATTTTAAAATTTTAAAAACATTTAATTTAATTTTCGATGTTTATTGCCTTAAGCAAATCAGGTGCAATTTTTTTTTATAATATTTGCAAATATTTTACTCCAAGATGTATAAACATCGAAAACTCATGGCTTAAGGAAATATATTTTACTATACTGTATTCTTTGTCTTGCATACAATAAAATTTCTATATTTGAAATTTAACTTTTTCAAATCACAAATTTTAAATTCCTAAATTATGATTATGATATATTTTAATTATATGTGTGTGTATGTGTGTGTGTGTGTATTTATTTGTTTTCTTTTTAATTTTTATTTAAAAAATATTTTAAATTATTTTTTTAATTAATTTCAGCCACATGCTTTTCTATTTATTTTTATTTATTTTATTTTTCTATTTTATATTAATATTGTTTCTATTAAATTTCAATTTTTATTAAAAATAAATGTTATATTTTTCAATTTAATTTTAGCTACATAGTTTGGTATTAGATTTTTTAAATTCATTTTTATCTTTTTATTTTCTACTTAATTTCAGCTACAAAAACAGTAAAAAATAAAATGGTAAAAATTTTCTTAAAAATCATATAAAGATATATATATTTTTTTTTTTTAGACATTTGATTTGAGGCATTCGAGAATTACTTTTCATTAAATATCGCAACCATGGAGAGTTGTTCCTCCCCTAAAAGAGTTTGTCCTGATGACAATCGTAAAACAAGTTCTCCCTCTCCTCGTGAGAAGGAAAAGCGACAAAAAGCCCAGGAAAGATGGAAGAAGTTGAAAGGTTCCCTGAATTTAGTCACCAATGCAGTCAAGGCTTGTGAGCAGGATAAAAAGATACTCACTCAAGGACTTCGATTAAATCGCAAGATTAAATACAGCAAAGACATCACAGATGTAAAATTCCTGCCAAACAGACTGGTAAGTGACAGAAAAATACTGTTTCATCATTTTCAAAATATCATTGGCTTTATTGAAATGAAAGTATTTTTTTGAAAGCTTCATTGAAATGAAAATTTTTTTTTTTTGAAAGCTTCATTGAAATGAAAATTTTTTTTTTTTGAAAGCTTCATTGAAATGAAAATTTTTTTTTTTTTGAAAGCTTCATTGAAATGAAAATTTTTTTTTTTTGAAAGCTTCATTGAAATGAAAATTTTTTTTTTTTGAAAGCTTCATTGAAATGAAAATTTTTTTTTTGAAAGCTTCATTGAAATGAAAATTTTTTTTTTGAAAGCTTCATTGAAATGAAAATTTTTTTTTTTGAAAGCTTCATTGAAATGAAAATTTTTTTTTTTTGAAAGCTTCATTGAAATGAAAATTTTTTTTTTTTTGAAAGCTTCATTGAAATGAAAATTTTTTTTTTTTGAAAGCTTCATTGAAATGAAAATTTTTTTTTTGAAAGCTTCATTGAAATGAAAATTTTTTTTTTGAAAGCTTCATTGAAATGAAAATTTTTTTTTTTTGAAAGCTTCATTGAAATGAAAATTTTTTTTTTTTGAAAGCTTCATTGAAATGAAAAATTTTTTTTTTTTGAAAGCTTCATTGAAATGAAAATTTTTTTTTTTTGAAAGCTTCATTGAAATGAAAATTTTTTTTTTTTGAAAGCTTCATTGAAATGAAAATTTTTTTTTTGAAAGCTTCATTGAAATGAAAATTTTTTTTTTTGAAAGCTTCATTGAAATGAAAATTTTTTTTTTTGAAAGCTTTTGAAATGAAAATTTTTTTTTGAAAGCTTCATTCAAATTAAAAAAAATTTTTGAAAGCTTCATTTAAATGAAAAAAATTTTTTAAAGCTTCATTGAAATGAGAGGTTTTTTTTGAAAGCTTCATTGAAATGAAAGTTTTTTTTTAAAGCTTCATTGAAATGAAAGGTTTTTTTTTAAGCTTCATTGAAATGAAAGGTGTTTTTTAAAGCTTCATTGAAATGAAAGTTTTTTTTAAAGCTTCATTGATTAATGAAAGTTTCTTTTTGTATTTTTATACTCTTTATTCAACCTAACCATATTGTCACTTGGACGTTCTACAGGGCCACTATATAGAGAGATGATCAGAGAGATGTCTGTTCATATAACATTTAAATTTCTTAACGTTATTAGTACAGTGAGGAAAGCAGGAAACAGGGAAGGAATTCCAAAGCCCAGCAGTTCGGGAGAATAAACTATTACATTAGAAGACCTTTTGATATCTAGAGACTTTGTGTGATTAGCTGTTTGTCAAGTTTGAATGTATTGTTGATATTGGTTGTAAATTTCTATTCAATTTGTTTCTTTTTCCTTACAAAATATGTTTATTTTTTTCCTTATCCTCAAAATATTTGATGCAAAAAACTGAATTTTTCATTAAGAACTAATTATTTCGACTAAAAGATTTTATCCAATTTTCGATAAAGGAAAAGAAAATGTAGAGACTTTTTATTGTTGTATCACATCTGCTACAAAAGCCACGCATTTGTTCACCATTTTTTGTTATACATAAAATATCCAAAATCACTTTAAAATGCAATAAATGCAATTAATGCATTAGAAAAAATATCTAATATGGAGTTCCAAGAACAAAAACATCGCTTACACAATTGAAAATCATTCAAGAGAGATCCATTTTGATCGCTAATTATTTATTGTTTTAATTTTCAAAACAAAAGCGCTGAAAATATGTTTAGAAATTAAAATCGGTTCTGATAAATTCTCTGGAAATTTATAAATTATTCATTTGCATTAAAAAAAAAAAAAAAAAAAAAAAAACTCCCCGTAATTCTTCAAGTTACGCCCTTTTAATTTTCTTAATTACCTAAGCGACCAATCTGTGGATTTGGTTTTAATTTCAATTTCAATTTCAATCAACCTTTTAGGAATCAGTCTGTAAATATGACATATAGAGAGCCATATTTATGAGCGGACCGTGGTCGGAGGTATTTACATCAAGATAGTACAAGTGCTTCTAATTCATCAGAGCACATTCCACTAAAATACTTGTAAAACAAACACAGGGATGCAACAGTGTGGCGATGGTACAGAGGTTGGAGGTTGGGTGATAGTGTAGAACCTATTAGTTTGGACATTCTTTTTTGAGTCTTGTCTAAAAGGGAGAGATTAGCATAAACCTATATGTGGCAACCATACTCCATGCATGAATAAATGGTGGTTTTGTAGAGATATAGGACACTGGCAAGTCTGAGTAGTTTTCTAGCATGATAGATAGCCCACCTTCTTTGCAACAGCCTTATCGACAAGTTCTCTCTTCATGGAGAGGATTGCCAAGTCTGTAAGCCTTATCTGGTTCATTTTTGATCGAAAGTAGATTTTTATGAGTTTCAGTTTTGAGAAAGAGCACTCACAACTGGCAACGCTAATAGCTCGGGTAAGGAAAATGTGCAGCAAGATCACAATATTAAGGACGGAATCCCCAAGCTGATATCTCTGTATAAAGTTCAAACGTTCAAGAGGTCCATTGATTTTGTCTTTTCCTGAAGCTTTCACAAAATACTGTAATCTCTTCCTTTCGGCAAAGAATTTATCTTTTTCTATATCTTCGTCAACTTCACCAAGCCGACAATCATGATTATCATCAAACAGATTTGACGATGTAAGAAAAGCGTATTTACTTGCAAGATTGTGAGCTTGTTGAAATCTACAAGATATTTCTTCAGTCAACCTGTCTATGGCAGACAATATTTGCCGTCTTAACTCAGTATGAAAACCCAGTGCTGCATTAGGTGTATCAGAATTTTTTGGGAATTTTTGACATCCTTAACACAAAACTGTGAATAAAATATATAAAACTCGTAATTTCTCTTTTTAAGGTGGTTTGTCTAATTTCTTTATGAAATATACTTCCAAAATAAACTATTAAAGTTTTGTTGAAAAATAATAGAAATATTATTTTTTATTTAAAAAACAAACAGTGTTTACAAAGTGCCTGCGCGCACTCATGCAGTCATTTTTTCTATGTAATGAAATGAATTGAATTTTACGAGTTAAATTTTTTTCAATTTTTTCAATTTAAAAATCTATAAAAATTTTTCTATTGGTTCAATTTTCACAATATTTGCAAGTTTAATATGAAATTTTATGCTTTTTCCAATAAACTGAATATAATATTCTAGACAAACTTTTGTTTTTAATTCATCCACCATTTTGAAATATCTATTAAAATGAAAATAATTGATTTTCTCACCTCAGAATTATATATCAGAAATTGAAGATAAAAGATCAATAAATAAAATAATTTAATTTAAAACAAAAAAAAATAGTTTTGTGCAAATTTACCTGTAAAATCAAAAGTTTAAAACCTTTTTTTTAAACCATGTTGATTATTTTTTAAGTGAAACCTTACATTTTTTAAATATTCTCCTGAAAAATTTGGACACCTACAACAATTCTTTCTATTTCATTCAATGTTTCTTTTTTAGATTAAAAAAAAATCACTGCATAAAGAAGAAATAAAATATATTAAATCACAAACTCATGTATTTCTTTAAGAGAATAAAAAAAATGGAAAATTGGTCAAGCAGTTTTTGTTTAAAAGGGCAAAAACTGATGAGTGAAATATGATCATTTTTCAAATACGGTGAACCATATGGACCAACTTTGTTGTTGACAGCAAATATGTCAGAAATACAAAAGGGAGATAAGGTTCATGTCAAAAAAATTATTTATGGCCGTTTTAGGCATCCGTATTTCGCAACTAGAAAAAATAGAGGAAACACTGCTTTAGCTAACAGACAGAACGTTGGTGCAGATCCAGTCCCTTTTCATTGATTTCTGGGAGAACAGTTTTCCAAAAGCTCAGAAATAAAAGAAACGAAAACGACAATACCTAGTTGAGGATTAAAGATGCATCTGATCTTGTGGTTGCATTATCTCCTTTTACCGTGAGCTGTTCCAGGGCAATGACAACTTCCAATAATTTTTTTACCACATCATTTTCAGCATCTGCTCGACTACTCCATCTAGTTTCCATAGTCCACTTGATACTTAGACCGGTCAACTAAATCAAGACGTCCCAGTGATGTGTAGATGCAGAAAAGAACGAGAATAACCGATCCAGTATGCCAAAAAATGTAACAGAGTGAACCGCTACACAAGCCAGATTTAAGAATTGTTACTGCATGGCACAAATAGAGCTTTTGGGATGATTTCGGAAATTCGTTTCTGCCCACCCGATCAGTAGCGTGCCATAATAGCAGCATTGTCAAATGTCTGGCCAATAAAATCACCAATCTGAATCCCATCGTTCTTCAGTTCTCTCAAAATTATTTTAGAAATGTCCTCCACGCTTATACCATTTGTCTCGATGAAGCGGAGAAATCACTCCTCCATTGTCACTTTATTTTCGTCAATTTTTACATAGCACAGCACCTCACTCATCTGGTCTTTGTGAGATACATCAGGAGTGCTATAAAAAAATTATGCAAAAATATTTGCTTTCTTTGATCTGATTGATGATTTTCTTTCTCACCTGCTTTGCCAAAATGCTTACAAATTCATTTTTGAATTTCTGGTGACAGATAAGAAATAACGATTTTCTTTCCCATGTTAACTTTCACCAAATGTTCACAGAGCACAGGGTCATACTTGGCCAATGAATTTACAAATTCTAAAAAATTCCTTGTTTTCTTGATCTCTTTCATCATTATGGATGTCTTCCTGGTGACCCTGTAGTGCCAGATTCTGCTTAGCGAGAAACCTGATGATGTCCAACAATCTAGCTTTAGTTTCCCACCACTTCTTAGTTTCCTTCTCAATAAGATGTTGCTCCACTTTGTCAACTATGTTTCCTTCAGCAAGTCGGATCTCCAGATCCTTCCTGTTGAGAAACGCTTGAGCAATATTAATTTGACGTAAAATGATTTTTCATTTCAGAGACATTGTAGCATTTTAGAACACTAACCAAAAATTATTATTTTCCTCTGTAAGCTTTTGTTGGGAGGGGGGTCTAAGCGATTGTGCATAGTTTTACAACCTTGCCAGCCAGACTTCGGGTTAGTGAACATTTCTACAATGTTAGAGTAGCCTGGAAATGATGATTATTCATCATTTTAGGTTAAATTAATGTACGAAAGTTTAAATTTAAAAATAATTGTTTGTGCTTTTTTTCCGGCAAGATTTTCAAGATGTCCATATGCAATCGCATAAAACAAAATGAAAGTCGAATAAAACAAACGGAAAATATCATTTTTAGCCAAGGGTGTTAATCTAAAATTTTCACAATATTAGTAAAAAGTATTTCTATTATAATTATCTGTATCTTGTTTTTTGTTTCGTTTTTTTTTTTTTTTTTTTTTTGCATTAAAACAAATCAGTCTACTACATATCTATGACTTTGTTAGTAATAATAACCGGGCAAATCTTTATGATTAGGTTAAACACATGAACATTCTTTGGTAGAGAAAACGTATAGAATAGTTAAGAATACATTCACATCCGTTCTTAAGTTAAGAATTGTTTTCTATATAGTAACTATGTTATTTAGAAAATTGAACAAAAATTTACCTTGAAGTTGCAATTAAAAAAATGATATAAATTTAATATTATTATGTTTTTTTTTTAAATAGCGTTTTTTCGAATTAATATATACTATAATCAGTTGAATTGCCAAGAAAAAGAAGCTTCGTAAACATTAATTAATTTTAAAAAAATTAAAACGATTAAAATTCCATTATTTCAAAATGTTCCGTTACAACATAGATTTTTAATTAATTGTGTTTAATTTTTTTTTTAATATTAAGTTTTAATGTAAACTCTTGTCAGCTATTTTATCTCCAGATTAAAACCGACTTGAAAATATTATTGCAGAAATATTAAGCATTTTGTAGCCCCCCCCCCTCATATTTTGTTTGTCTCTTTTACCGAACAAAAGTATGGAAGCCGAACATGAACATTCAGTAAAACCGTATTAATATTTATAATATTATTGATCATTAAACTGTGTAAATGTTAAAACCTAACAAAATTATAACAAAGATTAATTATTAATTGCAGTCTGAAGAAAATAAACAAAGTTTTAAAAAATCTTCCAGTCGCTTCTGCTTTTCCATAGTTCGTATAGTTAACACAAATCTGACGTCACGGAATCACGCTTTCTTTTTTTCACATTGTTTTGGAGATACCTACAAGATGACAACTGAAATCCGAATAATTCAAATAACGCAAACCATGTTCAAGGGAGGTGTACAAAAATGAAAACAAGAGTAAAATAAAACGAAATGGCAATAAAAACTGAAATGAACTGAATAGAATATCTGAGAAGGGAAAAGAGACTGGTAAACTGTTGATATAGGTTTTATTAACTAACAAATAATACACGTGATGTGATTCTCGTACGGTGTTGTAATGGCAGAAGGGCTTCTTCCGGCCAAGGGGTATAACCCATGTCATTTTATTACTACTAGAAGTTCTTAGAAGGGATAAACCCAAAGGTGCAGGAGGACAAGGATAGTTTAAAACTATAACACAGGTTATTTTGTATTCAATCCAATAGTTTTAGTAATAGTTTTGATGTTTCAAGTTCTTAATATGTTTGCTATTAATGATGTACATATGTTTACATTGATTTCTTGGGGTTTTTTTGTTTTTGTTTTTAGCAGCAAACATATTTGCTTAAACTGTTTTAGAATTTTATTACAGACAAAAAAATTAACTTTGAAGAAACACGTTTTAACGGAATTCCTAATATTTTATTGCTACGTAGATATCACATTTCAATTTTATATAAAATCAAAATTAAATTAAAAGTTTGTATCAGGACAAACTAAATGTTTTATATTATAGAGATTTGTTATTGTGTAAAACATTTCAAATATTAGGAAAAAACAAACAAATATTTGTTTTTTATTTAATAGTTTCCTATGAAGACGGTTTTATCAGCCATCTTGAATTTTAATCAAAACGAGTTTTTATATAGTTTTATCTTCAAATCACTATGAGATTTTTAGTTTAAAAACGACACGAATAAAACCATCAGTATCCTATTTTAAATACCAAACAATTATTGGATTAAAGATGAAATGATTAAAGAGAGAGATTATCACCGCCATATGTCTACCTGTAGTGTGTAACTGTTTCCTTTGAAGTGATTTGTTTATCTGTTTAGACGTGACTTAACCTCAACAACTTTGACGTCAGCAGAAAGACGAGACTTAGTGAACCGGCCTCGCCTTAATGAAGGTCGTGGCTGTGTCAGCTTCCAATAAAGGAGGAGATTTTACAGGGAATATCAAATTCACAAATTGTCCCCAACCTCATGTACATCCTGGTCATATAAAGATGAGGTACAGCGTCTGGCATTCCGAAATGGTTACCCATCTGGTACCAGCTAGGCTACACATCGTTTACCGAGAATTACATACTCATTAGAACTCTCAAATTGGGGCCTAACCATCAAACGTTATTTCAAGACCAGGTTGGTTCAGACAGAGTCTGAGTATATGTTGGAAACTAGAATAGAAAGTAAAAAGAAATTTGTTCATTAAGGTTCCGTGTGCGTGGAACTAATCCTTTGTCAAAGAGTGTTCAAGATACTTTGGGGGGTCATTTTTAGAACTCACATAATGTTTTACATAATTAGTAGAGATTGAAGTCTTTTGTCGACTTTTCTGTATCATTTCATTTTGTCTCACCTCTTTTAGGAATACATCATAATCAGCGACAAGAAGGCACAGTTCTTAACTGAAGATGGCCGGAAGAAGAATGCATACGATTTCAAATTTACCAATATTGTGTATAATATGGAATTGAAACGATTCATTGGATGGACTAAAGATGAGTACCAACTAAACGTAAGGAAATGATTTCTTCATTCAAACAAATACACGTTTGTACATACACCGGCTCTCTGCATAGTTATATATGTATACGTGTTTCAGTGTTTCATGATTCATTAGTATAGCTGAACTTAGTGAATTTGAAACCGAGACACCAGAGACTGAAGCCCGAGTTTGGAGTCCCAGTTTCGAATCTTGCTAGTTTCAATCACACTGAAGAGTCCTAAATTGATGGAACACATATCCGTGTATAATTATATTTAAAGCAAAATATATAGCACTCTCTATATTATTCCACCTTATACTTAGAGACGCCTGCATCCTGTAACACGTAAGGTAAAGTATACTATCATTTTCTGTCTGAAGCCAGATCCACAGCATCTCCAGTTTCTTCTCATTGTGATTAAATCTCTCTCTATTTCTTTCAGTTCTTCTTCTTCTTCTTCTTCTTCTTCTTCTTCTTTCATCAGGGGTTCACGTGAGCACTTGATTAGCGATTGTCTCTTAGGCCCATCTTAGGGCACATCCGAACCAGCCTAGATATCGTTTGCAGACTATTGATGATACCACCTGTTGGCTATTGCAGTCTCCGACTTCTTGGTTGGTAGTCTGATCACCCCATTTAATCACGTGAATGAAGAAAAATAATTCCCACCTAGCATTTAGAGAAAATGCTTTTCTCAATAAATAGATGAATTCATTTAAAGTATAGTAAAATAAACAAATAAATGATATATATATATATACATATATATGTCATATATAACTCGTGTAAACCAGCACGTTCCATATAAAATCAGACAAGGGAGGATAGGATCCGGTAGTCTCCTTCTTCCGTAACCTTGGACTCTGCTATTGGCCAACATTTGGTTGACAATGCATGCTGTGCTGAAAAATATAAAATAGAGTGGTTCGAAGTGTTACGCAGAGCAAACTCCAGAAATCATTTAAAGATTTTGGAGTCTGTCTCTATTGCGGTTCGAAAACCTTCATGCCGGCAAAAGAAGACAACGAAGATATTATTTCTCTTTGGGGAACTTTGACCCTTTTTTCCCTCGTTTCCCTCCCCCCTCGTTGTGTGAAGTTTTAGTCGCTTTTAAACGCCTTATTTTCAGATTAAATCTTTCCTTTAATCGTTTTTTTTTTCTTATTTTTGGCACATCCAAATTCCCCCGTAGTGCTCTTTAATTTCGCCAATAATATTGTTTTGCATGCTATCGATTTTTTCCTGATGAGATGATAGCCGAAAGAGCTCTCGAGAAATTTCCGCACATTCTATTTAAATCGTTATGTGTGTGTGTGTGTGTGTGTGTGTGTGTGTGTGTGTGTGTGTGTGTGTGTGTGTGTGTGTGTTTGCTCCCATAAAATTTTACATGCAGATGTGTAAAAATAATGTTTACAGCAGTATTTTTCCACATGAGGTTACAGTGAGCATAAGAGCCATGGATAATTTCATTAGAAGTTAACTTTGAATTATGTAGGGGACTAGGATATATAAATACCCCAATCCCGTTACAAGAGAATAATGAAACGAATGAGGAATTGAAGGAAACAAAGGCTCAGTTAATGGATAAGATAAACGTGGTTTATTTGCTATTGAAAGAAATGAACGTTTTAGTTACAATATGTCCGCGCGTATGTGGCCAATGTTCGTTGCAGGACTGGGTTGTAGCAAGAAAAGGAAATGTTTTTTCATCTCAAGTTCGGGTCACTATTGTTTGTTCGCGCGTGGGAAGAGGAATAATTGTTGTAGGAAAATTGAGAATGGTAATCCAGCTTGTGTATGCATTGATCAGGAATGACTTATGTAGGGTATTATAATTAAACAAAGCGTACTTATCTTTTCAGACGACGGGGGGGGGGGTAAGTGGCGGCCAGTCGTGCTACTTCGGTGATATGTGTCAGGCTTTTAACTGGAGAGCGACGACTACATTTATCAACCTAGCAGCGCGGCGTTTTTGCCTCCTCTGTTTTTCTTCTTCTTTTTTTGTAGGTCCGGTGGAAGAATGTCCGTGCGTTCACTGACACAGCTGGGCGAATCTCTTTCCTTCTTTTTTTTTCTTCTTCATTTCTTTAGGTCGGGTGGAAGACTGTCCGTGCGTTCACTGACGCAGCTAGGCGAATCTCTCTTCCCTTTTCTTTCTGGTCCCCTCCTTTTAGAGTCGTAAACCGGCTCCCAGCGGCTGTGATAATTTAGGCCTTTATTTTCGGCGGGGAGCTCTGCCATTGGTTCATAATTCTTTTATGGTTTCTTATTTTTCTTTTTCCAAACGGAAGCGATGCGTGGAGCCATGTGCAAACGAAGATTTTTTATTTTGTCTCTTATGCTGGAGACGTTAGCATCCGGTTGGCATGTTCCCACAATTAGAAGTAAAAAAAAAAAGAAAAACAAACAGAAATAAGAAATTAAGAAAGAAAACTGAAAAGTTATTTTTAAAACAATAGCAGGAAAAAAGATACAGAGTGTTCAAGGTTTATTCATCATAAAGCTAGCAAAGTAGATGCATGTATCTATCCTCTCTCTCTCTCTCTCTCTCTCTCTCTCTCTCTCTCTCTGTATATATATATATATATATATATATATATATATATATATATATATATATAGTAATTTATAAAATATATATGGCGATTAAGCTACACTGAATATTCGGCATTTCATCCACTATAGGATTCGTCAGGCTTATGCGCATAAGCCTGACGAATCCTATAGTGGATGAAACGCCGAATATTCAGTGTAGCTTAATCGCCATATATATTTTATAAATTACTAACTAGCTCTACCTACGTATTGAGCACTTTTGAAGTAAATACTTAAAGTTTACGCATAAATCTATACTTTCGTATATTAATTTTATTTGAGTAAATGAAGTAGTTATATATATATGAGAGAGAGAGAAAGCGAGAGCGGTTTTAGGTACAGAATTTGAAAAAACAATTAAATAATAATGATTATAATGCCATTATATATATATATATATATATATATATATATATATATATATAATCATGTAATTAATAGGGGAAGTTTACTAGGTAAATATAAACGTAAGCTTCAGCCCAATAAACGTATTAATGTTTATATTATCCCAACCAAGAGAAAATAGATCAATACGACGGTGAGAAGTTTTTTCCTTAATCCATGAATTTTCAATGACTGGCTCATCTCGTAGTAGCAAAATCGATATGGGTAATTATAAATTTTGCTTATTAGCACATAAATTGAAAATTAAAATTGAAGCGATGGTGTAAAAAAGATACTCAAAATTGAAATACACAATCACTTCAATTTTTTACACCATCGCTTCAATTTTAATTTTCAATTTATACTTACCTATATCGATTTTGCTAATAACATTTACTCCTACGAGACGAGCCATTCATTGAAAATTCATTAAGGAAAAAACTTTAATAATTATTTCTACTCCTTTCTCAAACAATAAATTGTGTTGGAATTATACATAATTTAACTCTAAATTTCCATTTATATTATTGCTCTATTTTGCATATTGAGCTTTTTTTATCTGCTTGGGATCGTCTTATAAATATTGATATAATTATTTATTTTGGTTGTATGTTCGCAGTATTATATAATCTGCAATCCTATGATATTTTAGTATTTCATTTAAATATATATATATATATATATATATCATGTCATTAAGATATATTTAAATTTATAATTTATACTATATATATATATATATATATATATATATATATATATATAATCACTATTTGATTCCTACATTATTTTCATGTATTATTTTATATTACGTTCTATGCAATCAAAAATATACTTCCTTTTAAAAAATAATTCTATTTCGGCTAATTATTAATATGGAGACTCATAAAAAATGATAACAGATATTTGTAGCTTTTGCATCTTAGCATTTGTTTTCTACTTTTTTTTTATCTTGTAGTTGCTGTCAATGCGATTTGAAACTCTTCACACAGTGAATTGTCCAGATAAAATCCAACATGTGGCCTTCAATCCGTGCGTTAATGAACTGGTCTCCGTCTGTGGAACATATTTATGTGTAAGTATCATTTTTCAGCTGCATTCAGGCAATAAAACCTAAATAAAAAACCGAAGTGGAAAAATCGATCCCTAATGATACTCACATGCACATTAGATATATAATTACAATTAAAAAACTTTGGAATACAAACAAACCGAACCCAACAAGTAGCAAAATTCCACACCTTCAGGTGTTTGCCACAAAAGACTTATTTGGGGGAACTATAAAGTGAAGCTCAGTCGAGCACTTACCATGAAAATAATGGTAGAGCAGAGAGAGACTGCCAACATCTTTTCTATAAGGCAGAGAGGAGAAAAAGACATCACCCACTACATGTCAAAATCAGTTTTGTATCCTGTCGCGACAGGAGAGGATGCTCTGAGCAATCCCGCCCTAATGTGGCAACAATATTCCGTCTTATGATATACTTGCTCTTATACAGGTAGAGGATTGCATCGGCAGTTAGATATTTACTAGAGTAGTAGAATGATTCAACCATTTTCCTGGCGATCTTGGCAATGGATTGAAAGTCAGTTCCAGAAGCTTGTCAAAACACTGTGCTTCCCCAAGACGAGAGCCAATTTCAATTAAGACCAGGTGGGGGTCAGAGCTTTATGATGGAAAGTGAGAAACTTGATTTTAGATACAATAAAATAAACTAGCCACCTTTTTTCACCCATTGCATCACATATTCAAGGTATATATATATATATATATATATATATATATATATATATATATATATATATATATATATATATATATAGAAGAACACAATTTAAAACTGTAAATTATACTTTACAAAAATTTATTGTTTGACAGGATACTCAAAACAGAAATATTAAGATTTCCTTAATCCACAGAGTTTCAAAGAATGCGTTCTTCTCATCAGTTTTTTTGTGTGGTTGGGATTACTATATAAATATTAATATTTATATTTGCTAAAAGTTTACAGAAGCTTTTGGCTTGTACTTCTTGATTTATATATATATATATATATATATAATAAAAAATACTAATAACGAACAAGATAAATGCAACTGTAGATACCGCACACTTTGCCCACTTCAAAATAAATGTCTAACCAAAAGCATAGTTTACCAGGTCACAATATTTGCGAAAGAAAACCCGAATAACAAGAAATATTACGTAGGTATGACTTCCTTAGATTTCAAAACTCGATATTATGACCACAAAAGTACATTCAATAATAAAAACACTGTAAAACAAATACTGGGAACTCAAGGAAAGTTGACGTTCGCAGGTAGTCGAATGGAAAATAGTAAGACAAGCAAACACATGTAGAGACCTAGACGATCCATGTAGATTATGCCTTCATGAAAGATTTGCTATCCTATACTTTAAAGAACCCCAACATCTATTAAACTGTAGGAGAGAAATAGCGAACAACTGTGTTCACAGGATAAAATTTATTCTAGGATAGAGATACAAAATAATTTTAAAACTAGCAAAAACTATAGAAAATAAACAAATAAAAAATGAATAAATAAATAAATAACATGCATATACATAAACTATCAAACATAAAATAAAAATTACAATTAAATTTACAAAATGATCCAAGATGGTAAAACTAAAGTATATTATAAATATTAAAGAATTAATATTTATAAAGTAATCTCAACCAGATGTAAAAGCTCGATAAAACCAAATAGGAGATAGAGATTATAATAACAGCGGTGTTAAACGCATATCTTATTTTTCTTTTATTAATATTATTGGAATTTTTCCCCTTTTCTTTGTACATATTTGTGCATTATTCCACAGATTTCGGCCTTTTGGATTATTTTGGACCATCTTCCAATTACGTTATTTCCTTGGATTTTACTTGTGCGAATCGAAATTTAATTAACTTTCCTGGATTTACATTTTTGGATTTTACAATCATTGGATACTTTACCTTTCATCAGACTATCCATTCACGTAAAATCACCCTTTTCTTCACCATATTCCTTTTGCTTCACTTTTTGTTATCAAGTAAGATCTTTGACTTACTTGCAGTTTCATCAAATACTTTTGTATGCAAAATCCGATCCCACATTTTGCTAATTCCTACCCTCTGATGAGAAGGAAAGTATTTCTTCAAAACTCCGTGGATTAAGGACTATCCACTTATTAAGTGTTTCCTTTTCAGATTAAATATGTTTTTAACTCTTTTTCAAAGTGTTTTTAAAATGTTTTATTAACTATTTGCTCTTATATATATATATATATATATATATATATATATATATATATATATAAACTAACATATAAAAAAAAACTTACCCTAGATTTAAAACAGGTCAAGACACTAGATATCTACACTAAATAGCTCACACAAATGAACGGGTCAACCGGAGGTCAAATTGGCTTTTGTCCTGTAAGTGCCTGCTCATTGGCTGATTAGGAAGGACGCAGTGGATACTAGAAAGCTTATTGGCTAACTAAAAACTCAATAGAAGGTGTGTATATAAAAACGCAAGACAACCACAAAATTCTCGCATAAGCCTGAAGAATCCTATATATAGGTTCGATCCTTGTCAATAAAAGTCTAGCTATACTGATGTGGAGTAAACTCCAAAACATGCATGCATATAGATGACTTACTTTTATGCACGAAGTAATTATTAATTAATAATTACTATATATATATATATATATATATATATATATATATATATATATATATATATATATAAAAACGAATATAATTCGATATCAAGTTGATATTTATTAATATGAAAGAGGTAAATCATAAAGGTTGATGCGCATCCAATAGTGCTTAATACATTTTCTGCAGAGCTACACATTATTATTAAAAAATATAAAATTTGAAATTGAATTGCTACATAAAAGTTATTTTTTATCTCCTCTCATCATATAATAAAAAGAATAAATTGTAAATATAGTATGTATTATTCATCTGACATATACAAAAATCTTGTCAGATTTTAAATGTCGGACCTAAATAGCATTTAAGCTGACATACAAAACTTTGTATTAGTCCAATAATTGGGACTAGTGTGCTCATCTTGAATGTTATTCTTACATTTCATCTGCAGTAATCTCTGATATCTTTCAGGTGCATTCTGAAAGCGATGAAGTCATTGAAGGCCGATTTGGCATCATCTCGGCTTTTGAAGCATTTTTCACGCAAGAAGTTGTCGAGATGCTTGAAAAAATGATAATCAGTTAGCGAGAGGTTTGGTGAATATGGCGGATGAGGCAGAGTCCTGTAGCCCAATTTATTCAGCTTCTTCTTGAGCAACATGCTGGCAAGCATTGTCATAGAGGAGAATTTGTCCCTTCATATTAACCAATCTCGGGCACATATGTCAGAGCTTATGATGCATTTCATCATTTTTTCGGTAGTACTTCTCTGCCGTAATCGTTTTGCCCGGATTCAAGAAGCTGTGATGGATGAGACCAGTCACAAAATACTGAACAATCACTATAACCTTTTTTGCGGTCACGGGAAGTGTTGTGGAGCTTCTCTAGCATTCAATCACTATGCCAAACATCGCCAGTTGTCGTAGAGGATCCACTTCTCATCACACATCACAATCCGTTCAAGAAATTGGTCATTTTTGTTGTGCAGAAGGAGCGTAGATGACACCTCAAAACAACTATTTTTTAATTATCGTTCAATTTCATGCGGCACTCATTTATCCAACTTTTTTTACTTCCCTATTTGTTTTAAATGGCGAAATACTGTTGAGTTGTCGACCTCGAGTTCAACAGCAATTCCTTGAGTGCTTTTGCAAGGATCAGCTTCAATTAACGTTTTCAAATGTCTGTTAGCAACTGCAGTCCACTGACTGCAACCATTTTCATCTTCGATGCTCTTGTTATCACTGCGAAATTTGTTGTACCACATGTTCAGTAGTGATTCCTGGGCCAAATGCATCATTGATAGCACAAGCTTTTTCCGACAGATTTTCAACCTAGTTTTAACTGGAACAAGAAAATCGTGCAGATTTGAATTTTGTCCATGCTGTCAAAAAGCCTGCAAAAAAAATGAATGAAGAGATTGAGAATGGAAGCGAATAATATAATTCGATAGAGCAAAAAACGCGCTCCAAAATGATATATAACATGGCTGTATATATCAATGAATTAATTCAGAAACCATATATAAAAGTAACATATGTAAGAAAACGATATTGATTTTGCACCAGCCTAATAAGATTCCTCTTTTTCTCTATTTGGAGATTTTACTCTTTGCTTAACTGAATTGTGTATATTTATTTTCCTATGTTTTAGGTCAAAGATTCTCGACACAGGATAAATTTACCCCTAGAGGGTAAAAAATTATATAGTCGGAAGTAAATGACAGAAGTACCTGAAAATTTACAAATAATTATTTCTTTTCAGAATTTTGTCATGTCTTATAAACGTAATACAAATTAACTTCGTAATTTTCTATTTAGAAAAAAGTTTGATTTTCTTCATTTTTGTGATACGAATATATAATACTAGTTTTATACAAAACCTAAAATCCTAAACAATAAAAAGTTTCTTGTGAAGTTTTTTTGTTTTTCTGTCACTTTATGATGTCTGTGGATTTTTTGTATGGGAGTAGGGGACAAATGGAGAAATATATAAAGTCGAGGGGGTTAATAATGGAGAAGGTATTTAATTCTCTCCCAATGCAAGAATTTAGACACCCAGATCGGATAATGGGATTGAGAAATCAGTGCCCACGAGATGGGGCAATCTGACCTGCAAAAAGTGAGAAGGTAAAACCGGGGTTAATGGACCTGCTAGAACCACATAGGGCCAGAGGCATACCTCAATGGGAAACAAGTCATCTCAACAATGGTATAGACCAAAGGTTCTCAACTAGGAGTAAAAAAAATGGTATAGTCAGGGGTAAATTATTAAAACAAAACCTAACCTAAAATCCTAATTTAATTTCTATCACTTTATAATGGCTATGGATTTTTTGTAAAGGTTATAAATGGAGAAATACATAAAGCCGAGGGGTCAGTGTTGGAGGAAAGGTTGTGAGTGGCTGTTTTGGGCAAAAAGCTGCCCAAAACTGAATTTTAGTCCAGCTACTAATATTATTTAGCAGCAGTAGTATCGGTATTAGTAGGTATAGTAGTTATAGCAGTTATAGTACTTATTGTAGTAGTATAGACTGTTATCTTTTATGACCTGGTAAGTCTTGTGCACTTACATTGAGTATTTTTGGAGCCTATACATGACAGACAGACAGACAATCCTTAATGTTAATATAGATTATTGATCTTTCAGGTTTGGATATTTCAGCACGGTTCCAAGATTTTAGTCCTTAAACACAAAATAAAAATAACGAAAATCATGACAGATATTTTCTCAGGAATTGTCATCCAGAAAAGCGCCAGTCAACAGCAGAAATGTTTCTTGTCCAGAGATGTTGATGTTTATGTAAGAACATATTTCCTGTTGTTTTTTTTTTTTTTTTCAATTTTTTTCCTTTTTGTAAAATAATTATAGTTTCAGAAAATTTTCATTGGATATAAATTATAATTATAATTGCAAACGAGCATGAGAGATGCAACGTAAACATCTAGAAAGGTCTAAGGTGTTCGATCACTACTGTTTTCATTGCATCCTTCATGTTCACTGGCAACAGTTCATCTAAAATGCGAGCGTTTAATTTTGTTGCAACATATCCTTTCAACAACAAGCTCTCAAGACATCTTTGCTGGTTTGATCATGTTCTTCATTGTCACCCAGATGATTTGATCCACAATGACATTGAACCAACTCTTCCTAAGTTTGAGAAAAACGACATGGAGTCCAGCTGAAAACCTGGCTGAGAATGATGAAACAGGATACTGAACTGATCCTGGACCCTCGTCTCTATGGAGTTCGCTGCTGGAACTATGATTGGCTAAGACATGTGTCTGCTACTGCATTCGCTCATGATGCAGTAAATTCTCTTGCTGGATCGGGCCAAAACACTCCAGGATGAAAACCGAAAAAATTATAATTCTACAATATCAAAGAAAAAGTATGTGATATATATAAAAAAAAATATGCACTTCTTGTTGAGTATAAAAGACAACCAGAATTATGTGCTGTGTAACATGATGATTGCAACGTCTTGTCAGACGAGTGCCACTCCCTCAGACATTTAAAATCCATGAGCCCAAATGCCTGAGGAAGTATCTATACAAATATGATCTTACAGAGTCTTAGCTTTGTACGACAGCTAAGTCTCTCTCTCAGTTCAAAATGTTGAGATCCAGCAACAAGCAAGAGCAAGATAGCCAGCAACAAATTAAACTGCAGACCAGCTTAATGTGGGTAATGGTCTTCCGCTTTATGGTTTTTTAAATCAGAGATTTGCTTCTCCTAGAAAGGTTGCCTTCACCATGGCTTACGGGAGCCCTCTCCACCCCAATACACATATACACACACACAAATATACACGGTGCTAGATGGCCGTTGACCCAGAAAAAGAGTTCATTCGCCCTTTGGAAGGTCTTGTTTTTAATCCTTCAGGGAGACTAGCCGCACTCCTCACCAAACAAGTCTGGTGGGGGAACCAGTTTAGTCGCCGGTGACCCCACCATGAGGCAGGTAGTACTGGGTTACATGGTACCAGTAGCACATGACATGACCTGACATACATACATACATACATGCATACATACATATATATATGTATATATATATATATATATATATCAGATATAAAAATCAGAAGTGAAAGACTGATTAACTGTTGTTTATTTTTGTTTTTTGTCTTTATTGTTTTTTATTTATTTTTTATTTTTTGCTGACATTTGAAAAAAATTGAATAAAAGAGAAAAAGAAACAAAACGAAACGGTTCTGATTACTTTTTTTGTTTGATCGGGGAAGGGGTGGGGAAAATTCCCCAAATCTGGAGAAATCGGATTGATAAAAATAACAGATTTGGTGTTTCTTGACTTAATTATACAAGCTAAAAAATCTCGTGAAACTCTGATAAAATCTGCTAAAAAAAAACTACTAAAATCTATAAATATGATTCTAATTTTATGAAAACTTGTGTAGAAAAGTAATATTTAAAAGTTTAACACAAAAAAACTAGTAGTTTACATTTTATTAAAGAATTTCACATTTCACGACTGGACAAGTTGGATCACGACTTTTTTTTAGATTTAAACACAAAACTGCCAAGGAGGATAACATGAAAAACAAAGAAAAAATAATTATTATCTTGATATTAATAAGACGATTCATGGGACAAATGTATATTCTGAAAAAAAAAAATCACTTTTTTTCCGAAATGAAAATACTACTGAGAAATAAAGTTCTTCTTTTTTTATATTTGTAGGTTTTCCAGGTGCGGTCGGCGAAATTCTTACTACATAAAAAAGATCTTCATCAACAGAAAATATCCGCCATGACCTTCTTCGATCCTTTCAAAATACTCGTTACAGGATCTCTTGATGGATGCAGTAAGTCGACCGATTCTATTTGGAAGTCTACAAACATGAGATCTTTCCTCTTGAGATAGGAATCTATTGTGAATGTCTTTTATTCCTTACCTGGGTATCTATAGTTAAGGTCCTTTTCTTTAGATGGACATCTATGACTAAGGTTTTTGTTTCTCGTGTGGCCATCTGTGGTTAAGGCTTTTCTTATATGTAAATCTATAGTTAGGATATTTTGGAAGTGCACAAACATTAGCTCTTTGTTTATTACATGGAAATTTATAGTTAAGGTATTTCTTCCTTACATGGGTATTTAGAATTATGGGTTTTGTTCCATATATGGTCATTTATAGTCCTTGTTCCTTATAGGTGTAACCATTGAGAATTTGTTCATTAACATCTGGAATAGAGGAGAAATATTGTTGGGAATTCCGGTACTCTTGCATACTTTGACCCGAATTCTCATGATTTCCCGTCAAGCCCGGATCGGGCGAGACTTGCAATCAGCGGTGTCAGCCGAGCGTTGTTCAAATGTTGAAACGCTAATTCGTCTTTAAAAAGGTGTTTTTTTTTTTTAATGGTTTTAGTAATTTTGTAATTTATGATTAGTTATTTTTAATGATTTATTTATTTTGAAATTTTTTTTTTTTTGTACTTCAATTTCTGGGAGTCAATGAAAAAGCAATATGCTAATGAAAGCAGACGACATTCGAATTGGAAGAAATCGACTGAACCCCAAAAAAGCTGTCAAACTCGTCAAACAGAAAAATGACAGGCAAGGAAATAAATCTAGAAAAACAAATGGAAAGGCCGATGCAGACAATCTTATATTGTCAAGAAAAGAAATTGCTTTCCCAAAGAATGAGGTGCACCAATTGTAAATGTTTACTAAAAAAAAAAAATCGTGCATAAAGGATGGCTTCTCCTGGCGGTGTACCAATGGACAATGTAGACAATGGGTATCATTGCACACAGGATCGTTAACTTTCTGAGAGAAATTTGTCGGGAGTATTTCCTGAGGAATCCCCGGCAGATAGGAGGCCCAGGGCACACTGTAGAAATTGATGAATCTCTATTCAACCGAAGAAAACATAACATAGGGAGAATCCTTGAACCGCTCTGGGTCTTTGGTGGCTATGACATCACCGACAAGGAGGTTTTTTTTGGTCACCATGCCAAATCAAAACGCCAAAACCCTCCTTCCAATAATAAAAAAATATATCCTGCCGGGTTGGAAGGTCTATAACAAAGTAGAAGGATTAACAGTCGACCGAAGTAAAAGATTGATAAGGAAATATCCTCATCTCAAGAAAGTTTTTTGGGGTTTTTTTTTACATGGGGGTCACCACTTATCAAGGCTCGAAGGCCACTCGGGGATAAGGGTTATTGCGTGTATAGTAATCAATGAGATAGTATTGTAGTAATCATTAGTATTGGAGATTTGATAGTGTCTTACTTAAGGGAGCGGTTTGTCAGGAATTTGTTTATGTTGGACTTGAAGATATCCAAGTTGTAGTCAGGTGGGAAACGGGCAAATGAAAGAGAGTTCCACAGTCATGCACTTCTGAGAAAGAAGCTCTGCTCATGGAATCTACGTTTGGATTTAGGCACAGATAAAGAGTGGGGAAAATTATTGACAGTAGTTTCAACCAGACGGATGTTTCTCATGAAAGATTGGCGAGGGGGGGGATGAGAGATTGGAGCTCAGACAAGCACTTGCCATGGAAATAACAATAAAACAAAGACAGGCTCGCAATGTCCCTTCTGTGGGAGAGAAGCTGCAGGGAAGAGAAAAGGGCATCCCCCACTAAACCACAAAGTCTATTTTATACTCTGTCAAGGTAGGATAGGCTGTTTTTAGCAGCTCCTGCCCAGATGTGACAGCAGTACTCCATCCTTGGATGTACTTGGCTTTTATATAGATAGAGAATTGCATCAGTAGTGAGATATCTTCTGGAGCGGTAGAAGGATCCCACCATTTTCCCAGCGTCCTTGGCAACATACCTGATATACGTGTTCCATTTCAAATCAGGAGTAAAGGTCAAACCCAGAAGCTTGTCAAAACATGGAGCCTCCCCAAGACGAGCCGTCCATTTCAATGGATGCCAGATAGGGATCAGAGCGTTGATGATGTAAAGATAGAAGCTTGGTTTTGGATGCATTAAAAGTGACCAGCCACCTCTTCCCCCATTGTACCATGCTCTCAAGATCAGAGGAGAGAGAATCAAAGAGAACTTTGTCATTTACGGCCTTTGATGTGTTGCCATAGATGGTTGTGTCATCAGCATAGATGTCAACGAATGATTTAAGCATGTGTTTTGGGAGATCATTGATGTAGATCAGGAAGAGAGTTGGACCAAGGATGGACCCCTGACGGACTCCAGCATTAATACTGTGGGCCTCTGATTTCTGCCCATCAAGCACTACTCTTATGAACCTATCGGAGAGAAATGATTTAATGATTGAGTAAACATTTCCAGTGATACCGTTGCTGGAAATCTTGTGAAGTAGGCCCTTATGCCATACTTTATCGAAGGCCTTTGATATGTCAAGAGCAATTGCCTTGGAAAGGAAGCCTTTGTCAAGAGATTCACTAATCTTATGAGATATAACCGTTAGCACATCTGCTGTAGATCTTGCATAGCGGAAACCATATTGCATGTCACTAAGAAGGATGTTTCTGTTGAGATGGTTGACTACTTTATTTAATATGGATTCCAACAACTTACTCATGACACACAGGAGACTTATTGGTCTGTAGTGAGAGGGAGATGACTTCACCTGAATTCTTAAATACAGGGCATACTGATGAGGTTTTCCAGGGTGTTGGAAAGCACTTCTCCTTAAGGCAACGCTTAAACAGTTTTGTAAGTGTGGGGGCAAGTTCTGGTTGGAGCTTTTTCAGGACTATAACTGGAATGCCCTCAGGGCCAGTTGCTTTACTGGAATCAAGGTTCTTGATTAGCTTGGCGACCTCACGCACAGATATTTGTATGTTGCATAGAGTGTTGTCTGTTATAGGAGGAAATACAGGGAGTTGATGGTCATTGTCGCATAGAGTAGAATGAGCTGCAAAGTTCTTGGCAAATAGTCTTGCCTTGTCTGATGCTGACGAGATGACCTCAGGTCCATTGATGGTAGTTGGGATAGAACGCACGCTTCTGTTCAAGATCCTGTTTGCTATTTGCCAACTGGTGGGAACCAAGCCACTGCTCAGCTGCTTTGGATTTAACGGACTGAGCATATAGCTCTCTTGCATTTTTTCTCACTCTTTTACAGTGGTTGCTGGCAGTCCTGAAGGCAGCTTTAGTCTCAGTACATCTATTACGTTGGTAGCTATGGAAAAAGTGATTTCTGTGCGTGATGGCAGCAGCACATTCAGGGGAGAACCATGGCGGGCTGTTAAGTTTTTGTTGGAATTTTTTGGGGTGGTATGAATCGGTCTATGCCTACAATTAACCATTCGGTCAGGTCTGATACTATAGAGGACACATCCTTTTTAACATGGAATTCAGAGGAAGGTCAGATATGAATGTACGGCAAGTTCTTCCGCCGGCAATTAATAACTGTAAAAAAAAAAAAACATGTGTTTCTATTTCTGTGTAATCCCCCACCCCACCTAAAAAAAACAAGAAAAAAACAACCTGACTGAACAAAATGTCTTGAAAATAAAATAAAAAACAAGAAAAAAAAATACGGTTAAAGGAAAACAAAAAAAAATTGTACTTATACCTAACATTTATATACGGGTAAACAACCTTTTCTTGCAGATATTTAAATAACTTTCTGTTGATAAATATTTTGCAAAAAAATAAATAAATAAATACTAAAATAAATTAAATAAACATATTTGCTTTTTTCAAGGTAGTTTTTTTTGTTATTTTTTGATAATTTGCATTTGTTTTTTGTTTTTTTCGGTTTGTTTTGCTTTTTTCCTTAGTCTGCATCTATTACGAGGATTTCCGGTCTCGCCCGATCCGGGCTTGATGGGAAATCACGAGAATTCGGGTCAAATTATGTAAGAGTACCGGAATTCCAAGTAAGCACATTAACTTGTTGAATAATAATTTACTTGGCATGAAAATAATTCATTGAATAAAACCACAAAATTTAAAGGGGGGTTAGAGCAATTTTCTGTAGAGAAGAGTGTATTTTAATGTTATAGTAAAAATGCTAATTTAATTAAAATACATGAAAAGAATAATGCTCGTTGTAAACCCAATATTTTGCTGATGAGGAAACTGTTTTCATAAAACACTATATCCTTAAATTATTGTCCTTGGCTCAATGTCTGTCACAATAAAAAAAAACATTGCTTCCGAAACGATCGTACAATCTATTGGCTTTGTTGGGCTCCTTCTTATGAAACGGATTTTTAATTTTTAATTTTTAATTTTAATTTTGAATTATAAATTATCAATCACCAAGTAGCTCTAGGATATTTGTCTCTCTCTCTCTCTCTCTCTCTCTCTCTCTCTCTCTCTATATATATATATATATATATATATATATATATATATATATATATATATATATAAGAGCAAATAGTTAATAAAACATGTTAAAAACACTTTGTAAAAGAGTTAAAAACATATTTAATTTGAAAAGGAAACACTAAATAAATGGATAGTCCTTAATCCGCGGAGTTTCGAAGAAATACTTTCCTTCTCATCAGAGGGTAGGATTTAGCAAAATGCGGGATCGGATTTTGCTTGCAAAAGTATTTCATTAAACTACAAGTAAGTCAAAGATCTTACTTGATAACAAAAAGTGAATCAAAGGAGTAGGGTGAAGAAAAAAATGATTTCACGGGAATGGATAGTCTGGGGAAAGGTAAAGTATCCCATGGCGATAAAATCTAAAATGCAAATTTTAACTTTTATTATATATATATATATATATATATATATATATATATATATATATATATATATATATATAGTCTTGGAAGTTTTTCGACCTTCAAAACATGTTAAAAAACTTTAATC
>NC_136499.1:63737081-63747081 GCF_053919585.1 Euprymna scolopes
ATACTAGACCACCCGTGACCCGTTGGGTCAGTACGTTATATTAGCTATGGAATTCATGTATGAGCGTGACACTTGTGGCATAAAGAAAATATTTTTTTTTTACCTAACAGAAGCATTTCTATGAAAGTATATTAAAATGAAAAAAGAATATAGATAGATTTCTATGAGTCGTTCTGTTTATTATAATTGTTATTTTTTTTTAAATTACAGTTACTGAATTATAAGTGGTTGGTCATACTTATAGGTAAATATGCACTGAACAGGTATCATAATCCTTATTATAGTTAAATTCAAATTTTGATATATCATCTTTTAAATGAAATTGTTAGTTGAAAGAATAATAAAAAAAACACTCTCCACATGTTAATAATGGCTTTTTAAATAGAAAATGAAAATAAAATGTAACTTTTTTCATTTAATTTAAGCAAACATTCAGTACCCATTGTGTAAGAAAAACACTATTTAATGTAATAAAAATGTGTGCATTTACCGATTCAGCTTTCCGTTTGGAAATGTAAGCAGACGACTTTAAAAAACATGGGAAGAAGAAAAAGACATTTTTTTGTAATAACGCCCTCTAGTAAAAAGGTCTGCATTAGTTAAGGGGGATAACTCTATCCAGTTTTACATCGCTCTCTTTTTCTCTCTCTCACACATACACGTAACTATTTCTCGCGTACGTAACGAAAACAGAGGGAGTAGGAGTGTTGAAATCTATTAGAGGGAAAGTGAGAGGTGTTTTCTTTCCATAAATTGTATAGGGTAATATTTCATATTATTAATAGATTCATAGATAAATAGATTTTATAATCTATATAATACTAAAAGTCTATGGATCTTGTATGTTTGCAATCAGATTTCCGGTTTTCAACATCCGGTTGCGCATGCGTAAATAGCAACGTCTTCAATCCGTTATTCCAATTCCGGAATTTTTATATCGCTTTTAATACAAACAATTTAATTTAATTTAATTAAATAGTTATTTATATATACAAATAATACATAGATTCATAGATAATTATAATATATATTATAAAATCTATTTATCTATGAATCTATTAATAATATGAAATATTACCCTATACAATTTATGGATGTTGAAAACCGGAAATCTGATTGCAAACATACAAGATCCATAGACTTTTGCTTAGCCGCACTGATGAGCTGTGAAAAAGTACTGTATGTGGATGACTATATATATCTATATAATACTAAAAGTCTATGGATCTTGTATGTTTGCAATCAGATTTCCGGTTTTCAACATCCATAAATTGTACACGCGCCAGACATAGTGATTTGGTGTGCACGCAATGGGTCAACTGAATATGCTCCCTCATTGTTAAATTGTTCGCTATTTTTGTACAAGCGTTCGATTTCAGCCTGCGGTTTCTCCCATTAATGCAACGACGGAAGGCTGCCTGTAACGACGCAATGAAGACACAAGAAGCAAACGAGGCCATTGTTTTGAAGTTTCCATGTGCCTATCGTTTGATATCATTTAACACCCAGCGAGCTGGTTGCGCTCCCAAAACGTTACTCAATCAAGTAACTCTCCCCCGGCAACGATAGTGTCATAGTAGTATTGAAACGATGAAGAGGAAATGAGTGTACTATCTGATAAATCTTATGAGTTTTTATTTTGACACTTTTACACAACAACTACTACTACTACTACTACTAATAATAATAATAATAATAATAATAATAATAACAATAATAAAGAATAAAATATTAGAACTGTGCTATCTAGAGTTTTCACTTTGATTGTTTCCTTTTCCTATGTTGAAGTACGTTACTTTAAATTTATTGAAAATATTTTTGTCTCTCCCTAGTCAAAATCTGGAACCACAGATGGAACATTTTAATGGTGTTTGTAAGTCACGAAAACTCAATAACCAACCTATGTCCATTCCCTGGAACCACTGCCCAACTTCTGTCGACCAGTTCAGACCTAACGTTCCGAGTTTGGAACCTGGATGCCCAAGAAGAAATTGGAAGGTGAGAGGATTTTCAAAAGTTATTCATCAGTAACGACTGTGCATGTTGGCATCTATATTTAGTACTAGCTGCCCGTGTCCCAGCTTTGCCCTGAAAAGTAGATTAACTCCAAAAATTCCATGGCCAACCTGAAACAATCTGCCATTAACACAGATCACACAATGTTAAAAGCAAATTACGAGAAATGTTTTTTTTTTATAATTTTATGTCAATGTTATGTATTATTAGCAATACAAGTTCCACAAATACCATGGTTAAGAAGTTAACAAAGCAAATAGTTTATTGTTTTGTTTTAATTAAGAAAGAAATCGTACTGAAAAGAAAGTAGTGTATGTTGTGTTTTATTGAAAAAGAAAGTCCTTAGTTAAGTATTTTGTAGTATTCCTGATCTGAAAATGGAACACATACACCAAATCTGTTGCCAAGATCGCTGGAAAAATGGTTGGATCACTCTACCGCTCCAGTAGATATCTCAATTCCAATGCAATCCTCTATCTGTACAAGAGCCAGATATGCCCTAAAATGGAGTTCTGTTGCTACATCTGGGCAAGCACATCTCGGTGAGCTCTATCCAGCCTTGATAGAATTCAAAACTAGCTTCAAGTAAGTGATGCCCTTTTCTCTTCCCTGCAACCTCTTCCCGCAGAAGAGACATTGTGAGCCTGTCTTTGTTCTATCATTATTTTCATTGCAACTGCTTATCTGAACTACAATCTATGGTTCACCCCTTACCAAATTTCACAAAAACACTCGACTAACTACAACCACCATAAATGATTTCCCCCACTCTCTATCTGTGCCTAAATCTAAATGCAAATTTCATAAACAAAGCTTCTTTCCCAGAACTGACCGCCTGTGGAACACTGTTCCGCTGTCCTGCTTCCCTGTTGAATACAACATGGTAGCCTTTAAATCCAATGTAAACAAGTTCTTGTTGAGCCGTCCCCATAAATAATCAAATCTTACCCAATTTGCGCTATAAACGATTACTACACTATCACCTTATATTCAGTAACCCTTATCCTCGAGTGGCCTTGAAAACTGATGACTCCCAAGAAAAAAAAAATCTGCACCATTCTTTACTATAAACAGAAGTCCCAAGTAAAATTGAGTTTAGCTTTAAAATAATACTTAATAAATGGCAAACTGAACATCGTCTATTTTATTGAAAAAAAAAATCTATACTTGATTTTTTAAAAGAACATAATCGATTTACTGTTTTCTTATATTGTAAACAAAATCGGTGGCTTAAAATAATAAGTGTCGATGAAACAGAGTTACTTGTCTTACTCATTTATTTTGTTTTACATTTTTAAAAAAAAATCTTAATACTTGATTTTAAAAAGAACGTGATTTACTTTTTTGTTATATTTCAAACAGATACCATCGTTTGGGTACGTAATTATTCTTATCATCAAGATTGTTTTTGTCTTGATAAACATTATTGATAGTGTTGGGACTATTAATCGAAATCAGAATCAGGAATTGAAAAAATCGGGACTTTTTCGAGTTTCGAAATCAGAAAAATGTATCCTTATTTGCCGATGCCAAAAACGATTCTTTTAATTAGCTTTTTATTTGATTTTCTCTAAAGAAAATTTTTTCTACTGCTGATATTAATACTAAAATAATTAATATTTATTGATTTTAAGCTATTAGTAAAACTAAAATCGATAGATCATCCCTCACAAGTGTATCTTTACGTTTGATAAAACATCTGCATATTTTACATATGTTTTTTACGGTAATGGTGAAAAATAACAACTTTATAGATAAATATTTAGATATTTATGAAGAATCGGAATTTATAAAGAATCGGAATCGGTAATTGTATCAGAATCGGGAATTTAATACGGAATCAGTGATTGTATCAGAATCGGAAAAAAATATTGGAATCTTATTAATATTAATAATTAGGGATGGGGCATCCCTAATTATTAATATGTGATTTGTGAAAAGAAAGATATGTTTTTTCTTTTTTCTGAAACAAAAATAGTCGTTTTAAATGAAAACCGTCACTGAATTTTATGTATTCAGTTTTATAATTTCATTTTCTTTTTAAGAAAAAGAAACAATCTTAATATGTGTTTCTTAAAAGCTGGTTTAAAACTAAAGCAAAATGAAACAATCTTAATACATAATTTAAAAAAAATAACTTACGATGTAAGTAGGCTTCATGGTAAAACGACATTTTGAATGCGGTTTGAGTTGTTCATTAATTCAACAATTTGTCAGTATTTCCCGGTAGAGTAGCCACAGGCGAGTAGCAATCAAACAACTCTTTCTAAAAGAGAAGAGGTTCTGTCTGGAAGGTCTTACTGCCTAGAACCACTCTACACCTCACGGGTGGAAGAGGGCATGGAGCTGCCACAGAAGGCCCTGATTTGTTGGAGTGATTGTTAAGGGTGGATTCTTTGCTGGTATGAAAAAAAAAGCAGATTATTCTATTAATTGACTGAAAGAAATCCATAATATTCTACTGAAGAAAAGAGAGGTGCCACTGAGGAGGTCAATTTTATTCATCCAAATATGGCAGCTTTTTTTTCTTTCTAGAAGACATGCTATCAACTTCTAAGGGCTGTGAACTGGCCATAGAACATAAGTCAAAACTGTCTGAAGAAGTTCAGTGGCCTGCAAGCACTACCTACCTCATCACCTCACATACACAGGCTTATTATAGCTCCTTTGTTCACAGTGCAATACTCTATGTAATTGAAACTTAGAACAGCTTGGCCTCATGTACATTCATATCATTAATGGAGAAAAAATATTTTGTCAGCATGGACAAGTGGAACACTGGAGTAATGACATGTATACAGCATAATCGTGTTGACACACTGGTTCTCACCAGATAACCAAAGTTAAGCAACATTGAGCCTGGTTAGTACCAGATGGGTGACTATTTGAGAATTCTAGGTTCTGTATTTGCTCTCTGCTTATCTCGGCATTCGTTTCCAGTTGTCCTGTACATACACTTCACTTGCCACTGGTATTCAACAATGTTGAATCAGAAGAGGAGTGGTTGAAGTTTGCGCACCTCCTGCCACAAAATTTCACGTGCAGGCACCCATTCATGGGTATCCATAGTCTGTCAAAGACTGAAGGAGCCCTTTTATGTTAATAGTGCAATGCTTCATGCAAGACAGTTGAACTTTGGCAGATCTGCAACATGAAGACAAGGCACTGGTTAGACAGATCTGCAATGTGAAGCCAAAGGATGTGGTAACTGCATGGTCGCAAGATTTGCTGGGACATTGATATCATTCTTAGAAAAAAAGGCTTTGTTTTATAGACGCACGGAACACTTGAGTAATGCCGTTCAGATAGTTTGAGATTTGAAAATCGCCGATAGACTGGGAAGAGGAAGAGGTTGACCTAAGTTGGTTTGGAAGGATGCTGCTGTGAAGAGATTGCATAATAGTCGATCCTCATGATTGAGTTTCTTGTTAAGTGAGATTTGCCATGTATGCAGTTGGCAACTATATGAATGGAGTCCCACCAATACGGACAATACCTATCAACCTGCACATAAATAAATAGAACTGATGATGATGATGATGATGATGATGATGATGATGATGATGATGATGATGATGATGGTAGTAGCAAATATCAACCGGTGATGGTGGTGGTGGTAGTAGTAGTAGTAGTAGTAGTAGTAGTAGTAGTAGTAGTATTAGTAGTAGTAGTAGTAGTAGTAGTATGATGATGATGATGATGATGATGATGATGATGATGATGATGATGATGATTGTCATAATACATGATTCTTGTATGTTTTTTGTTGTTGTTTCTCTACATAGAACTGCCATTGAAGAAAACGTTCAAATATTTGGTTGCCAACCAGAAAAGGAAATATTTCATGCATGCACAGGAAACACTCTCACAATTTGGAAGATTGAAAAACTTTTTCATCTCCACATGAGTATTGGGTAAGTACTTACTGTAACTCCATGGCAGCCTTGAAAGACAAAAATAGTTGCTACTTCATACTGATGTTATCAATTTTATTCAATAATCACCATGAAAACTACAAAGGAAGAGATATTTAGATAACATTCATCAAAGAATATGCAAATGAATTTCAACAGAAAAGTAGACAGAAGGAGAAAATTGACAATTTTTTTTAAAAAGTGTAGAGTAGGGGGTCATAATTAGTGTGTTGCTTCTTTTGCTAGCAGTCGTTAGAATAAAAATGGTTTGCTATTTGTCTTTTAAACTGATAAAATGGGGTTAAGTATGAAGTTATTGAAACTATTCCAATAATTTGATATTTATGTTAAATTGATGATAAGAATGTATATAATAGTAGAGGTTGATGCACAAATAATGTCGTTTTTTTTTTAACTTTTTTTATGGACACCTATCTCTATTTGTTTACCCTGGCAATACATGTTCTTTGTCGATTGTGTTTGGAACAATTAACATAGCCTTTTAATGTAGTCTTATTGTTAATAACTATGTTTGTCATTTTCATTCCCTCGGTGTATCATCATCGTTTTGTTTTACATGCTGGCATGTGTTGGATGGCTTTAAGAAATTGATTTCTAAACTAATCTATCTCTGGCTAGGTTTTTATTTATCCCTCTTTCTCTCAAGTTCAGTTTTATCGCGTCCTCCCATCGTTTACTTAGCCTTCACCTGTGAACTTGGCTTGCTATTTTAACTATTCTGCATCTACTAATCGAAGAACTCTCATCCATTCTTTTAATGTGACCATACCATCGAAGTCTCCTGTTCTGAACACATCTCCCTACACTGTCCAGATTTAATCTTCCACTAAAGTCATTAGAACTAAGTTTGTCTTTACGACTTGCATGACAAATCCATCGTATCATGCTTATATCATTTCTCTCCATGCAAAACATGTCCTCAACTCTCACGTTTGTCTTTCATATGTTATCACATTGTATGCATATATACTCTTCCCTTGGTTGACAATGATAATGCTCTGCTTGTTAGTAATGACAAAATTCCCTGAAATTACACCATCCACTTTTGCAATCATGTTAGCACATGCTCTATCCTGTACTCGAATGGTATCACCAATGCAACAAAATTCTCAGCAACCTCAATAGTTTCATCATTCAGATATGCTTTCTTCGCATCTGAGTTCTCATCCATCTCCATTGTCTTACACGTATTGCACACAAATTGGTTATCCTCTCTGAACCTGTCAGTAATTCCATTGTATTTCCTGTGTACCCAATGCTTTCAAACACCATAAAGCATTAAAATGTAAGAAACTCCCTTTCCATGAACTGAAGAGAAGAACTTTCCTCTTTTACGGAGGAGCTTTCCAACATTACAACCATTGATCAATTGATCATTCAATGTTGGAAGCATTCACTTTCAGGTCTTTACTTTCTGTAGCATTTTTCCAAGTCTTTAGCTTCACAAGTAGGTCATTTGTTAAAATCGTCAACACGCAGCATCTCTATTGGATGACTCATACGAAACTCGACACAATGCAAAGTAATGGACTCATTACAAAACCCCAATGTACAACGAATATGTTCAGAAAACGTCAGTTTTTATGAAAACGTTTGTTGATCCAAACGAAACTGGTAAATCTCTCATTTTTGATGATTTCTTTCTGTGTTTAATTTGTTTTTTATAGTCTTTTTCATATAATCGATCTGCACAGCATTTAATTTTATGATATATCATGTATTTCATTCTCACAAACACACACACGCGCTTATATATATATATATATATATATATATATATATATATATATATATAATAAGACACGAGTATTAGTATGGTTGATTGTTATTTGGATAATTTTTAAAAAAATAAAATATTCCATGGGAAGGTGTAAGAGTATTTGAGATCAAGACAAGAATAAGGATCCCAATCAACCTAGAAAAACAGAAGAATAGATTTCAATCAACACCATTTTAACCTTGACCTTCCCACACACACATGGCCTTTGTAGACAAATATAAAATAACAAACAGGTTCAGACTTTCGTGACCAAGATTTATTTTTTATGCAGTGTGTGTGTGTGTGTTTTTTTACAAAACATTTTAATAAAACTTTTAAGACCAAAGAATTCGTTCTTTATATATATACATATTTACAACATTTTCATTTATTTTACATTCATTGGTGAGAACTTCAATTTAGCATTAAATCTTTCATTAAATGTGCTGTTAATTTTAATATGACTGTGTGTATTGCTTAAGCAACCTTCATCAGCGATTAGCTTGCCCTTAATTTTTGCAAAATACACCAAACCACCTCTATTAGGACTTTGTCAAAAACTTTCTCTAAATCGACAAAAACAAAATACAGGTTCTTCTTTTTATCAGCGTACTTCTTGCATTTATCTAAGGATAAATATAGCCAATGCTTACAAGTACCATAAAAGATTGAATTGCATGTTTCATATTTGTGTGTGTAAGTTAACGTGTCTGTGTGTGTACATTTTCCAACGCAATAACTCTGTCAATTTTCAGTCTACAGACTCGAAATTTGATATACAGGTTACTGAGAATTGGAAAAATCTTTGTAATCCGTTTTCAAGGAGAAATTTGGCTGTTAAGGGGTCAAAGTTCAACGATTTGACCTTTGAGAACTCTACCAAACTCCTCCGACAATTTTGGGTCTAAACAATTTTAGATATAGGTTTCTTGGTCATGGATCTAACTTAATAATTTAATTTGAGCCCAAAACAATAAATGTCAAGGGGTCATAATAGGGGTCAAAGTTAAAAAAATTGAGCGCTTTTTTTTTTGCTCAACATACACTTCCAAACACCCGGGCAACGCCGGGCTGAAATGCTAGTATATATATATATATATATATATATATATATATATATATATATATATATATATATATATATGTGTGTGTGTGTGTGTGTGTGTGTGTGTGTGTGTGTGTGTGTGTGTGTGTGTGTTATTTTAATCTCGGATGTATTAACTTAATTCATTACAGGTTGTTTCAATAGATGGGATAAAAATTATCCGCCTATATCGTCAGATGATTTCAGTAAGTTTTTAGTTGTGTTATATTTTTTTAACTTAAATCATCTGACGATATAGTCGGATAATTTTTATCCCGTTTATTGAAATAACCTATCATGAATTAAGCCAATACACCCAAGGTTGAAAAACATATTTAGCTTTATTAACATATTGAGCATTTTTTCCTCTTTTTTTTTACCAAATATACCTCTTAATATATATATATACTGTCGTACATGCGGTCGGGTTTCAATCCTGACTTGAGGTTGTTGTCTCTCTAGCCGCACTGATTAGCTGTGAAACAGCGAAACAGTACTGTATGTAGATGACTTTATATATATATATATATATATATATATATATATATATATATATATATATATATATATATATATATATATATAAGAGAAAGAAAATTAAAACTGTAAGTTGAAATTTACAATCCAAATTTATTTTTTGACAGAATACTCCAAAAACAATTTACAAAGTCCTTATTCTGCAGAGTTTCAAAGAATGCTATTCTTGCTGTTTTTTTCATCAGAGGACAGAAAGATATCTGCAGATTCTATTTGTAGCAATGCTATAACTTGCTTGTTATGGCATTAAGTGAAACCACAATTTATTATAATCATAGTCCAAAGAAATATTGATCTCCAGCTGAGCGAACTCGAGAGATAAAATGGACAGAAAAATAAACATGTCATCTTCGCTGGCCAGATCAACTTTTCTTTGGGCTACTGCACTGTTCGAAGAAACAATTTCCATTGTTTCAGCTGCTTTGAAAACTTTCCAACCGGACTATTTTTATATTGCACTGGATTAAATTTTGGATTTCATTCTCTCTAAAGGGTTCTTTTGCCTTTTGGATTACCATGAGAGAATCTTCATGCGTGGTTTGTTTTTATTATTTTTTACATTTCCCACATTTTTTCACTTGTTGTTTTAAAGGGCATGTACATCTATGCAATTTATGACTAAAATAAATTGCGGTTTCACTTAATGCCATAACCAGCATGTTCTAACAT
>NC_136499.1:63749581-63827081 GCF_053919585.1 Euprymna scolopes
ACCAATGGTGGCATTCATTTTGTGTTTGAACGTGTAACAACCGTATCTTGTGGGGTTTGTATTTGCACTGGTCATAAATAAATAGCAAAAATTACCTTTTATTTTATTTTATTTATAACAAAACCTTGTAACTAAATCTGTATATATATATATAAAACTCACTATGTCTATGTGCCTGTCTGGCTCCATTTTTTCAAACTGCATTTCCTTCGAGACACAACGTCGGTCACAGAGCAACGCAAGGTGGGTGAAATGATCACATTCGTTTGTCGGCCATTGTTTTATAAATATGTAAGACGGTAAAAATAGTTTGTAAGAAGTCAAAATTGAAAATAATTTGAACTTGGCAAGAGTAAGTAAACTTAAAGTGCTCTTGTACGCATGTGCCAATATATATTTACATGTTAAAGTCTGTTCATTTTTAACTATTTCTTATCTGTCTGATGATAGCTCAAATGGTAATGACTAAGGCTGGAATGCTAAATGTTTTGGCTTCGATTCTAGCTGAAAGCACCTAATATTTTTTTTATTTTTACTTTTGAAATTGTCTACAATATAACAATGAATAGAGAATTAGCTCTATAAAAAATAAATACGAAATCTGCATTAATTAAAGTATCATATTTGAACATATTTTATGGCCGGGCAACGTCGGCCAGATTGCTAGTAAAACGTAATTTTTGGATAAGATAATACAAATAATCCAATAATAGTTATTATTATTTAATCTCAGTGATGGATTTTTGAAATTTTCTGATCAAATCTACTATAAAAATATTTGAATGTTGGATTATTAAGAACTAGCAAAGCTACCCACGCTTTTATGCATACGTGGGCATTCTTGCAGTTAGTGAATATTTTAAGAACTGAACCAAATATGACCTTTGACCTTGTTTTTGAAAAATAGTGTGCACCATCCCTAGGTTGGAGACCATCATCATGTCGGGTTTGGTCATGATCGGTCCAGTAGGGTTGGCTGTAAGAGAGTATATATGCATAGGCTATGACCTTGCTATTTGACCTTAACCTTGAAAAATGGTGTGCACCATCTCTAGGTGGGGGACCATCATCATGCCAGGTTTGGTCATGATTAGTCCAGTGGTTTGAGCCGTAGGAGAGTTGTACACACACACACACACACACACACACCCACACCCCCCCCCCCACACACAAACGCTACAACTTTATATATATAGATAATAGAATCAAACATATTTTAAGCATTTGTATCTTCTATCTACTTAAAATAATAAATTTATATACTAAATTTTGCTTTTGTTTTCTTATATCTAAAGACCACTGCCGTAGCTGGAAGTAACAGATGCCTTCTCTGATATCTTATATATTGAATATATAATGTTATCTTGTGAGATTAAAATGACATTAAACTGACATATCAATGTTTGATTCTGGATGACCAATATTCATTTGTTATTGTTGTACCATGTTATAACAGATTACATGTTAAAATACCCTGCTCATCCCCCTTTCACATACAAAGCATACAGTGTGATTATTTTTCAACCCGATTTTTGAGAACGGGATGCATTATTGTTTTCAAAACACTTTCTTTTTTTTTCAGATGTTCTTTTTGTGTCTCTAAGCAATGCCACAATTATAAAAGCTTCAACGAAAAGTCATCCTTGCAATGTGATTGACACATGGAAATTCCAAAACGAAAAACTTAGTAAGTTGTTTCCTTGTGATTTTCTATAGCGACAAATCCGAGCAATTTTAATGGATTGATTTCAAATCAACTTGATTTTAAAGATTCTGAAAAAAAATCAGAGTCAACAGTATCTAATTTACCTCTCAACAATGCGACATAAACTTGTTATATGATGCATGGTTTATGAAATTCATGGAATCATCATCATCATCATCATCATCATCATCATCATCATCATCATCATCACTCTCTATGTTCTTTGTCGACTGTGTTTTGGGACAACACAACCTTTTACCATAGCCTTACTTAATAACTGATTTTCATGCCATCATCATTATCATCATCATCAGCAGCAGCAAAACCATCATCATCATCATTATCATCATCATCATTGTCAGCACAATCACCATCATCATCACTATTATCATACCATAATCATCACCACCACCATCATCATCATCATCACCACCACCACCACCACCACCACCACCACCACCACCACCACATCCACCACCATCATCATCATCACCACCACCACCACCATCATCATCATCATCCTCATTACCACTACCACGACCATCATTATTATCCTCATTCACCACCATCATCATCATCATCATCATCATCATCATCATCATCATTACCACCACCACCATCACATCCACCACCATCATCATCATCATCCTCATTACCACTACCACCACCATCATTATTATCCTCATTCACCATCATCATCATCATCATCACCACCACCACCACCATCACATCCACCACCATCATCATCATCATCCTCATTACCACTACCACCACCATCATTATTATCCTCATTCACCACCATCATCATCATCAGCATCATCACCACCACTACCACCATCATGATCATCGTTGTCATCATGGGTTTTATGTCTGGTTTTCACACTGACATGTGTTAGCATCTGCTCCCCCCAGTTACCCAACTATGAGTTGGATGGTAGGGTTAACTTTTGTTATGTTGGAGCAACTTGTCTCGGATAAAGAAGACTCAGTAATAATTATGTGGCACAATGAGTAATTAAGTCAAAATAAATTACAAGAATAATTGAATTATCCCCCAAATAGTGTCTCCAAACTAAGTTACGCTAAGTAGAGATGCCAGTCAAAGAGAAGCTTCAGCCCTGTTTTAAAATAACCCGCATACAGCAGGTTGAACCACCTGTAGTTGATACATTGGCAGTTTCTCCAATGAATCAGGTGTGCTATGCAAACTTTTGAAAGCTTCAAATATCTGGTATGTGTGAGTTGTGAGGTAGTTGATTAAGTGGGGGAGGGAGGGCAATTTTTTCTCTTTGTATGGAGAAATCAGTTTGTTTCCTGACAGTTGACAAGGATGAACATATGCATAGAACTATGTGCTTTATAAAAGAAAAATATAAAGGAGTCCTAAGTTAGTTGAAATAATAAAAATAAATTGTGTCTTTTCTGAGACAAAAATGTATTGTCCGTTCTGCATTCAATCATTTTCTTTTAACTAACATACTCATCCCTTTTTGCTTGAACCCAAGACAACATTTTCTCTGACAAAGGCTAAGACGAAACACTGGTAAGACGTTTATCAAAAAGTTCCAGACCAGCGGGGTCAATACTGCAGTTCTGAAAAATCTTTAAATTCATAACATGAGCACAAAAAAGCACCTTATAAGAACTCATGTTATACTCATGATTCCCGAGATCAAAACCGGACTATGTTAAGTGCTGAGTCACACAGAATACAACACAGAGTGACTCCTTGATCCACAGTAATATCACAACATTTCTACTTATTTTGGTATTATTTTTAATCATCTTGAACTTGCTACTCGATTTTAGCAGTATCAACTCAGGAGAATGTGTGGTTAGAATTGTGCAACAGTTGCTTCTCTATAAACTCCTCATTGCACAAACAACAAACAACCTTTAGGGAGTCCATTGTCTCCTAGGAATTTTTTTCATAATTGAATAAATCATTTCGTGCCTATTTGATCTGTGGATTATTGTTAAGTCAGGCTGTAAATACATTTTTTTTTTTCCAAAAGTCTTGCCCTTTACTTTTTAATTTGTTTCTCAAGTTTTAAGCAAATTTAAATCAGGGTTTTACTTATTATCTATGATAAATTAAGGCACGACAAATGTACAACAATAACTGCTCTTGCTGAGTCTCTATTTGTGTGATATTTAGACATGTCATTCAAACAACCTGGGATTATTATTGCGAGAACAAGAAGCAACTTATTTTAATGTAGATGTATTTATATGCTGTTTCTGCTAAAAATCTTTGGAAAAAATAAACATTTTTTTTTTTTTTTCAGATTGAAGGGATGAGATTTGGAGGAATTAAATAATTTGTTGATATATTTACTTTTTATCGTCATTTTTTAGTAAACGTTTACTATTAAAATAATAAACGACCACTAACAATAAAAAAAACAAAAAATTTACAATTTTAAAAAAGTAAACAGATAATTTTTTTCTTTTAGTTTAACATTTGTACTTTTTATTTTTTGACTTTTATTTTTTTTAAATATCACCTCTATGTCTGAAAAAAATTGTTAAGATTCTACAAAGATATTTTCAAAACAACAACAAAAACAGCAAATGACATCTGTCTTGCCTTAATTTGTTGCGCCTTCATTTTTCGTGCCTTAATTTGTCATGACCTTAATTTATTGTCTTAATTTGTTGTGCCTTAATTTTTTGTGCCTTAATTTGTTGTGCCTTAATTTTTTGTGCCATAATTTGTTGTGCCTTAATTTGTTGTGCCTTAATTTGTTGGGCCTTGGTTTTTCGTGCCTTAATTTTTTGTGACATAATTTGTCGCTTTTTTAATATTGCTTTCTCCGATTATTTTATGTATATATTTATAGTTATCTTCAAGTTTCGTCATCTGACATTAACAAATTTTTTTTTCGAATTTTTCCTTTTTTTAATTCATATTCTTTAAGTTTCATCACCTGACATTTACAATCTAAGGCAATGAATGTGTTTTAAAAAGTTGATTTTTATGGGTATTCGGGTCTGTAGTTCATATTGTTTTCACTGGTCGCCTTGTTTATTTTCTGCGTGCGTGCATACAATTTTATCGTATACGTGTCATGCCTTAATTTGCCGTACATAAATAGTAAAACCGCTTAAAACAGCATTTTTTAATAATTGTAAACATTCGCATGAAATATTCATATCACAAATGAATTACAATCTTTTTTAAACAATGTGAATGGAAAACAAAATTGTTAAGAGAAATAAATGATGTAATTTGGTTCACTTTTAGTCTCTTCATTAAACCAATAATTGTTTTACGGACATCTGTATTTTTATTTATATATTAGGCTTTAAATGTCTTATCTTATACGAACATGTGGCCAGTACCATAAGGCATGACGAAATGACCAGCCTGATGAAAAACTTAACAACCCAGACGGTCAAGAGTGGAATGTTAGCCACGCCAAAGAACACAAACCGAACGATACTAATCGGTGGAACATCTGATGGACACATATGCGTTCTTGACTGGCAAACAGGACGACCAAATGTCTGCATACAGGTAATATATCTTTTATGATATAAAAGGCAAAATGTGTATGTGTGTTTGTATATTTTGCAAAAACGTTTGACAGAAGTGACGGATACTCACGAGACTGGTACTATTTTCAAGCTAGGCCCTTCGGACGACAAATATAAAAAAAAAACATTAATTCCTTCATCCTAAACTCGGCCGTTTTTATAAGGAGGTGTCGATTTTTGCGTCGCCATTTTAGCAAGTTATTGTCTTCTTTTCGATTGACTACTGTTAATTTTAATGTTCTTCACTTCCGGTTGGGCCATGGAGACATTAGCTAAGACGTCACGTTTTTTTTTTTACCTTTTATTTTCTCCTTCGTGTTACAGGTTCGAGCCTGCCTGCCTACTACCCTTTTTTTTTTTTGACACTTCTGCCTACTGTTATTTTGATTCTCCCCCCCCCCCCCCGCTACTACCACTTTTTTAGTTTCTGGGGTTCCTTACTACACAACCTACACACAGCTGGGCACCTCTGCTACTGTCGTTTTGACAACCCCCCTCGGGGATCCTTACTACAACACCTAAATACACAGGCAACACCTGGCACCCCCACACACAGGCAACGCCTGGCACCCCTGTTAGTCTAATATATAAAAGACAAAATGTGTCAGTTTGTATGTGCGTGTGTCTGTGTGTGTTTGTATGTTTGCCAAAAATATTTGACAGATGCATCAGACCGTGACAAAATTGATATCATTAGAAAGATCAATGTCTCAGATAAAAATTATCTATAAATTGGTCAAAAAGATTAATTCTGTGCTAGTCAACTGGGCCGTTTTTGGCAAGGAGGGGTCACTTTTTGCGTCGACATTTTTGCAAGCCATACACCTAGCAATCGGAATGTACGTTTAAAAAACGTTATTTCGATGGCTCATGACGACATAAGTCATTGTGGCCGTGATAGCTTAGCATGTTAGCTTTTTTTTTCACTCCCTTTTCATCTTCCTCATTATAGGATCGAGCCTGCCAACTGTAGAGGATTTTTTTTTTTTTTTTTTTTTGCGATCGCATGGGCACTCACTGCTATTTTGATTGAAAGAAAAGTTGTTTGGATTCATTTATTTATTTTTTTTTTAGGGGGCTGCTGAGATTTTAAAATATAAAATGACGAATATATTTAATCTAAACGTTGCTTATTTTAATTGAAAGAAAAAATAAATTATATAAAACTGTTTTTGTTAGAGTGGTCAAGTATTGTACTGCAACACTTCTTGTAGTGATAGTTTCATAATTTTGAAAATGGCGGTTATAACGTTTTGCATTGGAACTCTTCATATATAAATATAATTATACAAAGATAAATATTACCTTTATATTAAAACCTGTCGTAATAATACAAAGCTCAATATAGTATATAGAGCAATTAAAAATAATAAGATTGATAATGAAGATTGAATAAATTATAATAATTATTAATCCATCAAAAATTCAAACAAAACAAGGAATTAAAATAAAGAAATTTTTTTTTCATACCTAATGTAGTAAATGAGGAATTCGGTAGGTTGGAAAAAATTGGCATGATTTTAAAGTCGATTACTCATATTGGGTGTCTCCAACTATCTAGTATATAAATCTTACTTGTCTGTTTAAATGTACGTATGTACATGTGTATGTATGTATGTATGTACGTGTGTATGTTTGCCTAATCTTTCGACAGAGGCGATGGATTTTCACGAGATCAGCATTGTTTTGAAGCACGGTACTTCGGACAACAAATATCGAAAAATTAGCTAAACACATTAATTTCTTCACCATCAACTGGGCACTTTTCTACAAGGAGAGATCGCCGATATTTTCGATTGTACTAGCCTTAATTTAAACCTTTGCCACTTCCGGTTTTTCGATGGATGCAACGGCAAAGACGTCAGGTTTTTTTTTTTTTTCACATTCTTTTCCTCGTTCATGTGACGGGTTTGATCCTGCCTGCCTAATACCACTCCTTTTTTTTTTTTTTTTTTTTGCTCAACACACACCTCCAAACACCCGGGCAACACCAGGCAACTAGGCTAGTAATAAATAAAAGAGGAAACTTACTGTAAATAAAGTTATGATAATATGAGTGATACATTGTATGAAGTCTGCGATTGTATTCAATTTGTTGTGAAATTGAGAATGAGCTTTGATGTCTGTCCGGTGAAAATCACTAAAAGATGAAAATTATTTTTCAGGCTCACAATCATTCAGAGGTTCTTTCAATGGTGGCCAATGTTCGTTTTGATCAAGTGATTTCAAGTGGCAGAGGTAAACATTTTATTGTTTATAAAAACGCAAGATGCAAAACAAGTGAAGTATGCATGGTCCCCCGTGAGTGCACAATGAACGAGGCATAAAAAATGATTAAGTTCAGCATTTGCCTCCCCCCCCCATTTAGCCCCCAAAGTCTGGTGAAAATGAACAAACAGTGCAGTTTTAGGGCTTAACATATGTAAATTTGAGTTCTGCACCATGCAAAAAAAGAAATGACTAAGTACATCATTCCCACCCCCCATTTAGCCCTAAAAATCCCCAAAGCCTTAAAATATTTAAATTTAAGTTCAGCACCATACAAAACTGCTAAATAGACATACACAGAATTTTTTGGACAAATATTGCAAAATAGTCCCAAAAATGGAGTGTCTTTATTAGCCCTGAAAGAGCCCCTGGGGCACACCCAAGAGTTATCGTGAAGTATAGACCAACAAAATTATATAGAAATCAGTTAGTTACAACTTTTTAGAAAGTTTAAGAAAAATCCAAGGCATCAATTTTTTTTTAATAAGCACAAAAGTTAATTTTAGCCATTTTAACCTGAAAAGCACTCCCAGAGGGAGGGGGGGGGGCAACCAGAGTTTTCCCGGAAAATCCGTTCTGTTACTTTTTTACTCATATCATGTTTAATGTTTGTACAAATTTTTTTAAAATTCCAAGTTCTTGAGAAAAGTTCGGACAGACGAACGGACGAACGGACAAGGGTGAATTTACAGGTCCACCCTCCTTTTGTCCCGTTGATACAAAACAAATTTGCAGTATTTTTTCAATGAAAATCCATGCAATAAAACATGATACATGCATGAATATAAAAGAGGAAGTTACCAATGAATAGTCTCTTCACCTTTCTTTTCTTACATCATATCGCAGGATCCAAAGATGTTACCTTGTTTCTTCATTTCCTTCAGTTGTGTGCTTGATTGGCACATAAGTAATTTTCAAGATTGTTGAGCCATCCTTTCGGGCACCGACGCCCAACTGTCAGCTTGTACACCACTTTGGCAAGGATGTTATTAGCTCATAAGTCAAGGCCTTAACATATATAAATTTGAGTTCAGCACCATTCAAAACTGCCATATACCATCCCAGTCAAGACTCATGGAACGATAAAAATTAAAAAGATAAATTTAAAATTTAAATTACTGACATAACAAGTATGGAATGAAGATTAATGTTAACTTATAATTTTTTTAATTAACCTCTAATTACAATTCCTTTTTATGAAATAAAATAATTAGGTAAAATCAATTACGAGATCGTAAACCTAAACAAATGATACGAAACTTTTGTAGATTGGACAGAATACAATTGTGATGTATAAATTTAAACTAAAATTTGAGGACATATATCAGGATTTAGAAAATAAATCAATTAAATAAATAATTTAGAGAAGAAAAATAATTACTTCAATTAAAAAGCACACGGAGGATTAATGTAACGTTATGATAGATAATTGGTTGAAATATAATTTAAAAAGTAGAAGTACAAAAATAGGGCGATTTATAAATTACATTGCAAACAGAAAATAATTAAACAAAAAAACTTGGAAGAAAGGGGTGAAGGTAGGTTCAATTGCTTGATCCCTTTAATAGGGATTTGAAATGTATTCATATATATATATATATATATATATATATATATATATATATATATATATATATATATATATATATATATATTAAATAGTGTATTTCACTGTGTGAAGAGAGGTTGCTTTGGAATATTTTCGAATGACATAATGTTTAAAATTGTCCGAATGATCACGAAACAATAGTATGAAAAAACACAACATGATACCTCACTTTGATTTTTATTGTGAATATATTACCTGAATGTTCGATCATAAAAACTGATATACTTGATTGAGTCTATTTATTTTGATTTAAATTTTATTGATACATGAACAATTACCGAATTTTGATATATTTTAACATATTAAAATATTTGGTAAAAAATATTAATAAGGCATATATATATATATATATATATATATATATATATATATAAGTTAAAAACATTTGTTGCAAGGCATAAAAATCGAATGATTCCCGAAAGGATGAAACACTAGTGTCTGTAGTTATTTAAAAATTATTATAGTAATAATTATGTCGACCCCTTAAAGGACTCGGTTCTTATTGTTGAGCATTTTACAGTCGAAATGAAAGTTGGTCACTTGAGCTCGCATGCAAAGATCATGATATCATAATCATTAGATCACTATGGACAGATGGCTCAACATTTAAAAATAAATGTTTAAATGTCAATGATATTTCTCATCTTTAAAATTGCCCACGTGGGTTTTTCCCCTTATTGATTGAGTCAGAGATGGCTTCGTGGCCGGGTTCAAATCTCCTAACCAGTGGTAACCGTGACACTCTGCACTGATATTTTCCGAAAGAATGAAACACTATCGTCCATATATATATATATATATATATATATATATATATATATATATATATATATATATAGCACCTTTTTTGGCAATTTTATATGTTTCAAATCTCAGCGACTATTGATCAGAATTTAATAAATGAAGGCTCGTTGGAAAGGTAATGACCTGAATTATGTAGTGGGCTATGTGACATTTGTCCTTAGGGTCGGACATTAAGGGGATCACCCATCATCCAAAGCCTGTTTTTGGCACTTTTTTACAGCCATAAAATGTTTCAATCATTATCATTTGTTTTCCTAGTTTTGCATATAAATTACAAAATATCTAATATTTCCCCAACCCTCTGGTTTTGATGGAGGTGGAGACTAAAACTTGATCCTATGGTTTCAAATGATCTGAAATAACAGCATGGGGAGATTTGATTCCACATATTTCTCATATGTTATATCTCCCCTCATTGGTTTTCATGCATAAAGTAAATTTCACAGTGTATAAGGATTATTTGATACTGCAAATATTCATAATCGTACTCTATTTCCAAAAGAGTGATATATAACATATGAGAAATATTTGGAATCAAGTCTCCACTGCTGTTATTTCAGATCATTTGAAACCATGATAGCCAGTTTTAGTCTCCCCTACATCAAGGCCAGAGGTTTTCAATATATATATATATATATATATATATATATATATATATATATATATATACCGGTAGCCAAATTGAATATTGAAATGCTCATATATTTGGTTTTATGGGACAAAACTACATGAAAATTGGCAGGTTTTTTAAAGATTCTGATACTATTTTATGGTTAAAATTTTATGACAATTAGTAAAAAAGAACCTATATTTTCAAACCAATAAAATATGGCCAAATTTGCTTACATCGGTATATATAGTGCGCTGCAGGCCAGCTTCAGTTTTGTTGCTTCTGTTGTCTTCCCTGTGGCATTCCGGCCACTAATATACATCCATTCATAGATATACTACCTTTCTGGCCAATTTTATAAGTTCCAAATCTCAACGACTGTTGGTCAGAATTTAACAAATGAAGGCTGGTTGGAAAGGTACTGACCTTAATTGTGTAGTGCGCTATGTGACCTTTGCCTTTAAGGTCACACATTAAGTGGATCGTCCATCATCCAGAGCCTATTTTTGACACTTTTCTAACCTTTTAAAAATAAACCAATCATTATATTTTTACAAAACTAGGGTGTTTTGAACAGCCTTTAGCTTAATTTATGTAATAGTAAGTGTAAACTTTGCCCTTTATGTCGCATATTAATTATGTTGAAAATCGATCTCGATACTTACTCATAAATGAGGACTTGAGTATTTTGGATTATTTTAGAGGAGGGCATCAGAGATCTTTCATTTTATTTTCCATTTGCAGATCATGTGATCAAAACATGGCGTTTCTATCCGTTTGCGGCTGAATGCCTCGTTCCACTGATGTCGTTCTACTGTTCGTATGTACCAACACAGCTGACCGTTATGAAGAATTTGCTTTGCATAGCATTTCAGGATGGTAATAGTCTCAACTACAGCACTTTGGCTTATGACTTGACTAATTCAGGTAAGCCAATTCGAATCTGTTATGTTTTGATCATCGGACGTTTTAGCCTGCTATATTTTGGAGGTAGATTTGTTGGCCACTACATGAAAATGAGTACATATAAACATCACATTAAAAATAGGAGATGACGCGTATCCTGGAAGCTTTATTATTCCTGATATTCATAAATGACCTCCCTGATAAAATTGCTTCTGAGATGGGTATATTTGCTGATGACATCACTCTCTTTAACAGGCACGAGGGGAAAACAAATGAGCAGATATCGAAGGAAATGGCAGAAACACTAGATGAAGACCTCCAATCTGTAGTGGAATAGGGACAAAAATGGATGGTCACATTCAATGCTGCCAAGACTAAGCTTGTTTTCTTCAATAATTACAAGAAACCTTCTCTACCACCAATAGCAATGGTCAAAGATTCATTATCTGAAAGTACTTTCTTCAAACTCCTCGGCCTAACATTCACAGGGAACATGAACTAAAATAGATATATAGAGAGCATTGCCAAGGCTGCTGCTACCATGCTAGAAAGCTATTCACACCTGAAAGTATCCTGTACCTTTATAAGACCACCATTCGCCCATATATGGAGTACTGTTGTCACATTTGGGTTGGTGTATCTGCTCTGCTTTCCCAACGGTACTGACATGCAGAAGTTCAAGTGTAATGTGAACAGATATCTTGCTACTCATCTTCCTTCATAATATCCCTGCAACTTATGTCCCCGATAGTAGCCCCCTACTTCAAAGTGGCATTGTGCCTTGTTTGGGGTGAAAATTGGATAAAAAAAAAAAACAACTCTAAAATTGTTTATTTTAACTTATTATTAAGCATGATAACTTAAACTGTGAAGCAGATTCTTAAAAAGAAAAACAACAACCAACTCATTGGTTCCTTTCTGTAGCTTCTCATATGTGGTATTGTTTCAGCATAGCTGAAGTCTATGTAGCTGTACGACGTTTTTTATATGTTTGTTGAAAATTTCTTCTTGATTTGTTTTCCCTTTTACTAGAACGTTTCAACCATTCTGCCGAGGATGATCACTTAGATAATGTTGTCACCCTGGCTGCTTGCCCCAAGATGAATATATTTGCTTCTGCCAGTCAAGACGGCTCACTTAAGATTTGGAATGAAACAAATAATCTGATCAAGTAAGGAAATGATGCAAATATTTCTTCTTTTTTTCTTCATGATCATGGTGATAATCATATTTCTTCTTTTTTTTCCATGATCATGGTGATGACCATATTTCTTCTTTTTTCTTCATGATCATGGTGATGATCATATTTCTTCTTTTTTCTTCATGATCATGGTGATGACCATATTTCTTCTTTTTTCTTCATGATCATGGTGATGATCATATTTCTTCTTTTTTTTCTTCATGATCATGGTGATGACCATATTTCTTCTTTTTTTCTTCATGATCATGGTGATGATCATATTTCTTCTTTTTTTCTTCATGATCATGGTGATGATCATATTTCTTCTTTTTTTCTTCATGATCATGGCGATGATCATATTTCTTCTTTTTTTTCTTCATGATCATGGTGATGATCATATTTCTTCTTTTTTTTCTTCATGATCATGGTGATGATCATCAGCCATATTGAAACAATGATGTATTTTTTTCTTTCAGAACACTTAATCTTGCAGCATGTCCTACCAGTCTATGTTTCTATGGTAACAAGGGAGACTTACTGATTGGAATCGGCTTCCACCTTTACAAGATTCCCTACACATGCTGTGAGTTATCTAAATTTGAAGACGTTTTTTTTCTTTCAATTGCAAAGAATATCTTTGAAATTTTAAAATTATTTTTGATATAAAGAACCAACTCTAATCCTCTTCTTTAATGCTCCCTGCATGATCCTATATATAGATATATATATATATATAATATAAAGCTGTGTGTGTGTGTGTGTGTGTGTGTGTGTGTGTGTGTGTGTGTGTGTGTGTGTGTCTGGTCATGAATAGACTCCTATATGGTTGACTATTTAAAAAAAATGATTACATATAATGATAGAAGATGTATCGAGACACAGGAATGGGTATGTTTTATCTGGCAGAACGGCGGTTCATTAAAATTGTGGGGTCTGCGTTCGTGCCTGGTCCACAAAGTATGGAAATAAAGAATTTAAAAATTAAAAAAAAAACGTTCACAAGTGTTTTTGATATAGATGTACATAAAAATACTTTGATAAGTATGTTTTAACTTAAATAGGGATGATATAATAAAATTGTGGGGTCTGCGTTCGTGCCTGGCCTCCATAGAATGGAAATACACACAAACTTTAATAAAGAGTTTTCATATCTATCTGCATAAGTATACTTTGATAATTATGTTTCAGTTTGAAGAAATATGGTATAATAAAATTATAGGGTGTTCGTTCACACCTGACCTCCATAGAATGGAAATATGTCACAAAGTTTAACAAGGTTTTTTTATATAGATCCACAGAATATTGTGATAAGTGTTTCAGTGTGAACAGGTATGGTATAATAAATTATGGGGTTTATCTATTTTATTTTTACTTTCATCATATTTTGCTTTGGTTTTGATACCTCCAAATTCGAAGCTATCTCTTTACAACCCTTCCTTTTCATAACCTATCATACTTTCATAAATCAGAGTCCATTTTCTGTAGGCTGTTTTTGAACCCAGTCAACGACGGATACTTTTACTAGTATATATATATATATATATATATATATATATATATATCATTCAAACACTACCGTGTTTGAATATATGGTTAAGTGGCGGTTTTAGTCATTCAGAACTGCTTTAAAGCTTCACTTTTTGACCAAATTTTAAACAATTATTACAGTTTATAGATCACCTTCTCGGCTATATTAAAAAGAAAAATTTCAATTTTCGTTCAGTAAAACAAGAGTCATGATAAATTTAGTGATGTTCAAAATCGTAAAAAAAATATAAGGAGGTGAGCGAAGTTTTTATGACTGGTTTCTATGGCATATACTGTTACTACTAATTCACTAATGAAAACATGAAAGGGAGATAATTGGGGGATTTTATTGAAAGCAGACGAGTGCCGTACATTGTTATTACATATGTGTTTATGGGGGCAAAGTAATAAGACTGAAATTAAACAAAGAACAAGTGAATTTATTGGAAGCCTGGAAAAATTATGGATTGCAATAGAAAAATGCGAACATGAAAAGTTATATGGTTAAGCTTAAACATGGAAAGGTAAAGGACTAGTTGTTAAAACTGGAAAAGAAAAGGGATAAGATATTCTAGTAAAAAATATTTAAAAAATTATTACTTAAAATATTGCAGCATTAAGAACTTTTTTTTAAAATTCAATTTATAACATTATATAATCAATTCTTACAATCAATTATTGAGACTAAAAATACCCGTATAATTCTGTTGACACTTCCTCATGAACTAGAGTAATTCAGGCAACAGGCAATAAAACCCAATCTCCTTCAAAAGATGGAGATAATGCCTGGGAGATAGAACAGATATTACACTTTGATATTAGTTCGCTCGTTCCATACTTTTTCTCATTCATCATTCCGTTTAGTCTTGAGAGATAATGATAACTTCCTACAAGGAAGTTTGCACATGTAAGTGTGAGGCAAGGGTTGTACAATCTAACCACAACTTTCCTAAGTTGGCATTGTTTGATTTCAGTGACAAGGAAGAATCCAGGAAGACTGGAAACAAGGCTAAAATGGTCACCCATTTTAGTAGTGAACAGGCTCAACATAGCTTAACTTCGGTGATCTAATGGTGTTTCAACGTGATCGTGTCGTATTTTTGTCATTGAACCATTACAATATATTCACTTTTAAATTTTATTTCTCATTGAAAAGGGAGGTAACTGTTGTAAATTCATGTGTGTATCTATATATGGTTCGCAACGAACAACGCCAAGTCACACGAAAAGCCGGAAATAAGAGTTTTGGGGCTGTTTCGTGCATTTGTACAAAAAAGTTACCTGCCCATGTCAACGGAATTTAGCACTGTCTGTATACAGTCGCGATAACATTTTTCGGCATACAGACAGGACTTGTGGTGCAATGGATAACACTTATGACTATAGATCAGAAGATTCCAGGTTCGAATTCTGGCAAGTTCCTAATAACTTTAACCATCATTTTATCAAATGTTTACTAATTATCCTTACCCTTAGTTATGGTATTTTTGTTTTTTCAGTGATTTTGTTTTGTGCATATGGGAATTTTCCATACTTCGAGTTTACAGGGTAAGCGTTGATTGCAAGACGACGTTAAGTGTACTTGATATTGAGTGTGCTTGATGTTGAGTGTGCTTGATGTTGAGTGTACTTGATGTTGAGTGTGCTTGACGTTGAGTGTACTTGATGTTGAGTGTGCTTGATGTTGAGTGTGCTTGATGTTGAGTGTGCTTGATGTTGAGTGTACTTGATGTTGAGTGTGCTTGATGTTGAGTGTGCTTGACATTGAGTGTGCTTGACATTGAGTGTGCTTGATGTTGAGTGTGCTTGATGTTGAGTGTGCTTGATGCTGAGTGTACTTGATGTTGAGTGTGCTTGATGTTGAGTGTGCTTGATGTTGAGTGTGCTTGATGTTGAGTGTACTTGATGTTGAGTGTGCTTGATGTTCAGTGTACTTGATGTTCAGTGTGCTTGATGTTGAGTGTACTTGATGTTGAGTGTGCTTGATGTTGAGTGTACTTGATGTTGAGTGTACTTGATGTTGAGTGTACTCGATTTTGTGTTTGACTCAGCATTGTGTGTGCCAACGTGGTACAGCCGCTAGTTATAAATAAAAATAAAAACATTGTTTGTTGTTTACTTGACAATGTTCATGTTACAAACCCCGCGATATTATTGTAAAAGGAAAATTCCTAATACAAAACAAATGTCTCACTATCATCTGTTGTTTATTGGTTAGTCTATCATATCTTAAATAGCATTTTCATTGGTCTGTCTCATTTAAGTATAAAATAGCTTTGTCACTGGTCTGTTATGCTTAAGTTAAAAATAACATTTTCATTACTCTGTTACACGTAAGTTTAAAACAATATTTTCGCTAGCCTGGCAAACTTAAGCTTAAAATAAAATTTTCATTGGTCTGTTACATTTAAGCATAAAATAGCGTTTTCATTAGTCTGTCAGGCCTATGTTTAAAATAACATTTTCATTGGTTTGTCAGATGTAAGTTTAAAACAGTAGTTTCATTAGTCTGTCAGGCTGAAGTTTAGAATAGCATTTTCATTGGTCTGTCATGTTTAAATTTAAGATGGCATATATTAATCTCTGTTTCTTTCAGATTTACCGAATTCCTACCAAATGAAAACGTCTTTAATGGTTGAAGAACCAATGGTCGATGAACCAATTCCAGAAGATGAAGACAAGGTGAAAGAATTGGAGAAGTTTCAAAAAGTTCCATCTCAGGCCATTAGAAGGTGAGATTTTCATAAGAATATTTCATCTTAAGATCTTTCTTTGAAAACATAAAATTTCCAACTTGAATCTCGAGTGGAAAATGATTTGTTGTCAAAGTGCATTCAAAGCATAAACAAAAAACAAAACAAATTTCAATAAATGTTGATGGTGAAATCCTTTTGTGACAGCTTCATATAATTGAAGATTGGTAACTATGTTCTTATGCACTTATCTTTCCATGGGGACAGGATCGATTTTTAATATGAGGACAACCCTGCATTGGGACAAAAGTAGCAACTGCCTTAGTCTAGAAGGATTTCTCCTTCACTGATAGTTGAAAACAGAAAAAATGAAGTGTAGTATCAGAAAGAGATGTTACATTTTGCACTTAGTCAAAAGGCCACTCAACATATCTTAACTTTGGTGATCTAATGGTGTGTCAACATGATTATGTCATATTTTTCTCATAGAACCATAACAATATATTCACTTTCAATGAGCAATCCTGCTTATTTTTCATGACGTAGTTTTTCAAAGTGGAAGAAAGGAGGTGAGGGTTAGGGTAAGAAAATACCATCATTCGTTTCACAACAACAAATGTACAGAACAATATCTACAAAGCAGATCATCCTGATCCGAAACACTGATTAAACTGTTCTGCTAAATAGTTCCATATTTCCTATGTCATTGATAGGATTGAAATTATGACTTTATTTAAAAGACCAGACAAGTGCAAAATTGATTTCAATAAACATTTCTATTTATTAAAATTAGATTGATTTTTTTTTTTTTCAATTTTCGAATAATAAATTATTCTTCTTCAGGAAATACAGAGATATTTTTTTTTCTTCTTTTTTCGTGTCATGGTGAATGTAAATCCTGGCACGTCCTCAAAAGTTGGATATTTTGAATGATGTTTAAATGGCCGACAAGTGTTTACATTGGTCTAACGCATGGGGCAATAATAGGAAATCTATTGTTTGAAAAGCACTTAATCTTAAATTCTTAATATCGAGTGCTTTTTGAACAGTGGATTTTCTATTATTATGACTGTATTTATTTCTATTGTTTTTTTGTTTTTTTTTTATTCAATAAAATTGAGATTCCAGTGATTTCTAATGTATTCATAGACTTCCTATTTATGAAGACAATCTGACCAAAGAAGAAGCCGAACAACTCATTTTAGAAAAACAGGAAAAGGCACATGTAAGTACATTAAGAGTTTGAATGCAAAATGACAAAAATTGTGAAACCATCGCTCAAAAATTGTTGCATTTCGATACAACATCCCCAAATCATGTTTTACGTAATGTGATATCAACATACTTTCCCTTTTTTTTTTTCAATTAAAATAACATTTTTAGTCTAGAACTAATATGTTCATCATTTTATTGTTTAATTTCTCAGTTTAAAGAAATTGGATTTATCATGTTTTCCAATCAAACTCTTCAAATGTTTTGCTTGGAATGATTAATGAAAGTGCAGTGTTGCATTTTAGTCGATTTGAATAATGGAAAACAAGTTATGTTACTTGCTTCTTTGGTGATTTCTTTACATGAACTGGACAATTTTTTATAACAAGTCATGATTGGTAAGTTGTTAAGATAGGAGTCTTATTCTCAACAGCACACATTACAAAAGCTTTTCATTGTTCTTAATTCCTTTTCAGCATATAATATGTTGAATTACACCACGTGATTACATCTTTAATATATTTATGCTTTTTGGCATTAAGCCGAGCGATTAAAGTGAGAGACTGTAGCAGACGAACTTGCAACAAGCACAGTAGCAGGAGTTAATTCTTGCAGCTTGAGATTTGAAATCCATTTTCTCCTGTGCTTGTCCAATCACAAGTCAGCTCTCAATAACGTGACTGAGTACGTAAAAGGCGAAATCGGTAACTCTTCCTTCTTTTTCTCCCTGGCTTCAACTGGCAGCAGACATTCACCTGGGCCCTTGGCCCCAGGCCTAACGTGATAACAGCAAGCCAACATGACTATCGTCAAAACTTTTTTCCACATACACTTCATACACATACTCTTTCCTACTATGAGACACTAACCCTTTGTCCTGTCTCTACTACCAGATGCACACGCCTACAACATGTAAACACATTGACCACTCTTTTCGCATTCAACAAATCCTTATCATATTAAACCTATCTTTACATACAAGAACATTTCCAGCTACTCCCTGGTACACACTACTAACGAAGATGATAAATAAAGTTTGTTTTTTTTATGTTAAAATGAGACTCCCTTTAATTGTCTTCATATTTAACTAAAAGACTATATTTCTGTGGGATGTAATGATTGTCTTTACAACCTGTTGGGAAAAATAATGAGCTATTTATTGAGAATTGTAATGTATGTATGGAACATGATTATGACTCTAAACAACATATCCTAACACCAGACAGTGCATATACTTCTGGTAAATTTTCACCCGCAAGCAAAAAAGGGAGTTAACTCATCTTCATTTACAACATACTTATATTAGCATTAATACCATTTATACAAACAACATAGCAAAACTATTCCTGTAACAGGACGTTTTTTACTTTACTAAATGAAATTACAATTTTTTTTTTAATCACGTTCATCCCTAACAAAGCATATTGCCACTTGGGCTACTATTTGAGACCATGCCTAGGAAAGATTAAGAAGATGTTGGTTTACATTACATTTAAACTTCTGCATATCAGTACAGTTAGGGGAGCAGGAAGCAGGAAGGGAATTTCAAAGTCTAGCTGTTCGAAGGAAAAACTATTAGAGTAGAAAGTTTTCTCGCATTTAAGGATCGCAATAGTGAAGGGGTGAGATTTTGTTGCTAAGTGGGTTTGTCAGGGATATGTACGTCAAGGGGACACAACTGCAATAAGTTCATCAGAGCACATTCCATTAAAATATTTGTAAAATAGGCACAGATATGCAACATTGCGGTGATGGGACAGGGGTTGAAGTTGGGTTGACAAAGTGAAACCTATTAGATTGAAAACTCTTTTTTGGACCCTATCCAAGAGGGAGAGGCTAGTAATAGTTGCACCAGCCCATATGTGGCAATACTCTATGCATGGCTGAATGGTGGCCTTGTAGGGGTAAAGGATACTCTCAGGTGTGAGTAGCCTTCTAGCTCGATAGAGGGAACCCACTTTCTTTACAGCAGCCTTCGCAATGTCCTCAATATATTTGTTCCAGTTCATATTGCCCGTGACTGTTAAGCCGAGGAGTTTGAAGGAAGAATTCTCAGGTAGGGTGTTATTTATCATAGATATCGGTGGTTGGAGAGGGGTTCTGTTAATTGTTTAAAGAGAACAGCTTAGTCTTACTAGCATTAAATGTTACCATCCATTTACGGCCCCATTCCACTATGGTCTGAATGATTCTGTCATTGTCTTAGATTTATGCTCATCCGTTCTTTCTTTTTTTTTTTACATAAGGAGTCACCACTTCTGAAGGCCGGCAGGCCCCTCGAGGATAAGGTTTAATGAGTGCACAGAAATCAATGGGACAATATCATAGTAATCGTTAGTAGTGGAAATTTGGTAAATTGGATTACTTAAGGGAACGGCTCATCAAAAACTTGTTTACGTTGGACTTGAAGATGACCAAATTGTAGTCAGCTGAAAAGTAGGCAAACGGAAGAGAGTTCCACAGGCGTGCAGTTCTAAGAAAGAAACTTTGTTCATGGAATCTACGTTTAGGTTTAGACACAGATAAAGAGTGGGGGAAATTATTGATAGTAGTTTCAGCTTGTTGAGTGCTTTTTGTGAAAATTTGGAGAAAGGGAACCATAGATTGGAGCTGAGACGAGAACTTGACATGAAAATAATGATAAAGCAGAAACAGACTCACAATGTCTCTTCTGTGAGAAAGAGGTTGCAGGGAAAAGAAAAGGGTATCCCTCACTAGGCTATGAAGTCTATTTTGAACTCTGTCAAAACAGGATAAGGTGCTTCTAGCAGCTCCTGTCAAGATGTGGCAACAGTACTCCATCCTTGGACGTACCTGGTTCTTATATAGATAGAGAATTGCATCAGCAGTGAGATATCTACTGGGGCGGTATGAAGGATCCCAACATTTTTCCAGCGATCTTGGCAATGGATTTGATGTACATGTTCCATTTCAGATCAGGAATAAAGGTTATACTCGGGAGCTTGTCAAAACATGGAGCCAAAACAAAAACCATTCATTTCAATTGATGCCAGACGAGGATCAGAGCGTTTATGATGTAAAGATAGAAGCTTGGTTTTAGATGCATTAAAATCAGCCAGCCATTAACTTCCATCATGCATGTTATAGAGCATTGTATCATCAACAAATATGCACATCTCAGACACTATCTTATCAGGGAGATTGTTTACGAATATCAGGAATAATAGTGGTCCAAAGATCGACTACTGAGGCACTCCAGCATGTTATGCTATTTGGATGTACGTCCATCAATGACAACCTGGATGGTCCTATGGTCTAAGAAGGATCTAATTATACTTAGTATATGTCTAGTTAGACCATATGATTTAATTTTCATTAGCAGCGCTTCATGCCAGACATTGTCAAAGGCCTTGGATATATCAAGAGCAACAGCTCTGGCTTCGCCAGCCTTATCCAATGCATGGTATATACATTCAGAGATGACTGAAAATATCTGCAGGAGAACAACATTGCCTAAATCCATACTGTTTGTCAGAGATTTGCTTTTGTAAGGTGGTGGACTAGTGCTTTATTAATTAAGGTCTCAAAGATTTTAGTGAAGAGGGGGAGGAGACTGATAGGGTGATAATTTAAAGTGTCAGTTATTCAATAAATATAATTCTTTAAATAAATATGATTAAATAACTAAATAAAAAAAAACATTCCAAAGTACAAATTCTAATTCTTAAGTGAATAACTATAAGCTGAGGTTTTGCTTCCACTGAAGCATGCTGCAGTGATTACCTCTGCTCTCACAGTCATTAGTATTCAAAGTTGAATCGTCTTAATTTTTAATGTAGAAAACTGAGAGTTTCTCGATTCTCAAAACAAAACCTGTTCCTCATAGATTCATACACATTACTAGCTGTACTAAAGAGACTTTCGTTCTCCACAGGTGAAGGTGATGTACTTAATTATTTTGAAGTCAGTTTGCTTAACATTAGTAAGGTCTCCTGTATCTTTTTCCACCACTGAAATGGATCATCACTTCTTAGGGAATAGTGATAAAGCTACATAATGCTCAAGTTCTTTTGTGCACATATGAATTAGGGATGTACTCCTTTTGAGTTTAGTTTGTACTCCTTGTATTTCTGTTGAACTTGCAGTTGCAGTCAACAGATTTAACTCAGCCTCTTCCTGCTTTAAGTTTGGATTTGCTATTGTAGGCTTATTTGAGGCAAATTCATCAAACAGGCTTGAAAAAGATACACTTTGATTTTCTTGACTCTCAGCATAGCTTAAAGAAGTGTATTCTGATTCTGCTTCATCATCAACAGTAAAAAGTAGAAAATGTAGAATCCGATCCTTAATGATGTTTTTCATATCGTTTTGTTTGTAATCTGAATCTTGGATCTAAGAAACTAGGCACACACAAGTTTTTAACATTTACATATAATGAAAATTTAATTTCCATTGATTCATTGAATTGTTCAACAGTGATAACGATTCAACTGAAATCAGAAATATCAGAATTAAATTGGACAGCTTTTGACAGAAATAACTTCAGAGCTCAAATTTTAGGTATTATCATTGATATAGTTGAAGTTCTGTTACCTGCTTCTTTGTTGATTTCTTTAAATTAACTCAATAACTGGACAATTTTTCGAACAAGTTCTCATTGGAAAGTTGTTATGGAAGGAATCTTATCAATAGTATGCATTACAAGAGGTTTTCATTGTTCTAAATTCCTTTTCAGCATGTGGTCACATCATGAATGTTTTTTTTTTAATTAAGCTGATCCTGCCTTTCAGCTAATTTGCTAATTGCCAATAGAAAGTGTTTAACGTGAGAGACTATATTTCTCTTGGTTGTAATGATTGATTGTTGAAAAAATGATAATTCATTTATTGAAAGATGCTATGTATGTAGGAAGCATGATAGTGATTTTAAACCATATTCTCTGACTCTGAGTGATTTAAAATACAAAAAATAATATTAATTTGATAGGAAACGAAATGAGAGAAATTTTCCATATGTTTACCTCTATTTGCCTAAAATTCAGCTTAGTTGCAAAAGGTAACATGTTAGCAGCACGTCATGCCTGTTATTTGAAAATATGATGTAGACGGTGCATGTCCCTTCCATGTATTTTCACCGGCAAGCAAAAAAGGGAGTTAATTTGTCTTCATTTACAATATATTTTAATTAATATTAGTACAAACAAAATGTGCTGATAAATCGGCATTAGAAAACCTGTTAATCGTCTGATTAGCTGCTAATTATCTGATTATCAAATATCAATTAATTGGTAATTAGCTGAATATCAAATAGCAATTAATTGGTAATTAGCTGATTATCAAATATCAATTAATTGGTAATTAGCTGAATATTAAATACAAATTAATTTGTAATTAGCTGATTATCAAATATCAATTAATTGCTAATTAGCTGAATATTAAATACCAATTAATTGGTAATTAGCTGATTATCAAATGCTAATTAATTGGTAATTAGTTGAATATCGAATACCAATTAATTGGTAATAAGCTGATTATCAAATATCAATTAATTGGTAATTAGCTGATTATCAAATACCAATTAATTGCTAATTAGCTGATTATCAAAAACCAATTAATTGGTAATTAGCTGATTATCAAATATCGATTAATTGCTAATTAGCTGATTATACAAAAACCAATTAATTGGCAATTAGCTGATTATCAAATACCAATTAATTGCTAATTAGCTGATTATCAAATACCAATTAATTGGTAATTAACTGAATATTAAATACCAATTAATTGCTAATTAGCTGAATATCAAATACCAATTAATTGGTAAATAGCTGATTATCAAATATCAATTAATTGCTAATTAGTTGATTATCAAATAGCAATTAATTGGTATTTTGCTGATTATCAAAAATCAATTAATTGGTAATTAGCTGAATATTAAATACCAATTAATTGGTAATTAGCTGAATATCAAATACCAATTAATTGCTAATTAGCTGAATATTAAATACCAATTAATTAGTAATTAGCTGAATATCGAATACCAATTAATTGGTAATTAGCTGAATATTAAATACCAATTAATTGCTAATTAGCTGAATATCAAATACCAATTAATTGCTAATTAGCTGAATATTAAATACCAATTAATTGGTAATTAGCTGAATATCGAATACCAATTAATTGGTAATTAGCTGAATATTAAATACCAATTAATTGGTAATTAGCTGAATATCAAATACCAATTAATTGGTAATTAGCTGAATATTAAATACCAATTAATTGCTAATTAGCTGATTATCAAATACCAATTAATTGGTAATTAGCTGATTATCAAATACCAATTAATTGCTAATTAGCTGAATATCAAATACCAATTAATTGGTAATTAGCTGAATATTAAATACCAATTAATTGCTAATTAGCTGAATATCAAATAGCAATTAATTGTTAATTAGCTGGTTATCAAATATTAATTAATTGGTAATTAGCTTATTATAAAATACCAATAATTGGAAATAATCTAATTATCAAATATTGATTATTTGGTAATTAGCTGATTGTGAAATACAAATTATTACTTGGTAATTAGCTAATTATCAAATATTGATTATTATTAGTAATCAGCTGATTATCAAATATTGATTATTATTATTATTAATAAGCTGATTATAAAATACTGATTATTTGGTAATTAGCTGATTATCAAATGTCAATTAATTGGTAATTAGCTGATTATCAAATACCGATTATTTGGTAATTAGTTGATTATCAAATACCAATTAATTGCTAATTAGCTGATTGTCAAATACTGATTATTTGGTAATTAGTTGATTATCAAATACCGATTATTTGGTAATTAGCTGATTGTCAAATACTGATTATTTTGTAATTGGCAAAACTGCTTATCAGTCATCCTAAGCACAAGGTCAGGAAAGTGGGATTTGAAAAGCCTGCACCCGAGAGGAACAACACTCTTGCCTGGGGAGCCCCATCGACATTCCCTGGTATGTGCCTCAGGCGATTAGCAATATATTATCTCCTTCTCAAAGGGCTAGACAGTAAAACCTGGGAGTGTGGACTTCTTAGAACTACATTTGACCATAACTTAGTTAACAGAGAACAAGACACATCAACAATAATCTGGTTTCTGTTGGGTTTGAGCTCAATAATTTCATCAAATTGACCTTTAAACGAATTTTGTATATGTATGTGTATCTAGAAAATCTTCAAAAGTGTTTCTTGTCATTTTTCATTAATCTATAAGAATTAAGACTTAATGGTTCTCAAGTATGAATGTTTTTCCTATAACTTAACGAAAGCAATAAAATTATTCATATTTATTTTCGCTTCTGACAAATTTATTCCGTATAAAATATTTTCCAGGCTTTCAAGGTGTTTACAGACCGAGAGAACGACTTGCGTCTTATCAAAGATGGCAAATACTTCAGCACCAAGAAAGTCACTTCTCAATCAAAGACCATTCAAAATGAAGCCTTTGAGAATTATCTGAAGCTTATTTATGACAAAGTCAATATGCAGGTAAGAGTAATGAATAATGCAATTGTAGGGGCCAATCAATCACAGCAAGTCAGTTGCCTGTGTTTGGGTACCTGGAGCTTTTATTATTTGCATTAGTTAAACTATTTATCATAATCATGTAACACATACAATGCATATAATGGTGCACAGTTCTATATATGGGATACATAAGCACTATTGTTGTGACTAGATCACAAGTAAAATAAGTCCTAGTGTTATCATCTTCTATAATATAAATCTCACTTGTCTGTTTAAACGTATGTATGTATGAATGTATATATGTATGAATGTATGTATGTATGTCAGCCTAAAACTTTTGACAAAAGCAACAGATTGGAATCGTTTTGAAGCTCGATCCTTTGGATGACAAATATCGAAAAATTGGGCAAAAACATTAATTCCTTCACTCTCAATTGAGCACTTTTCTACAGTGAGAGGGTTGCTTTTTTGCCAATATTTTCGAAATTCATCACCTCTTTTCGATTGTCTTGCCTTAATTTAAATTTACATCACTTCCGGTTTGCTGATGGGCGCAACAGCAAAGATGTTTTTTTTTTCACGTTCTTTTCCTCCTTCATGGTACGGGTTCAAGCCTGCCTGCCTGCCTACTACCACTTTTTTTTTTAGCTCAACACACACCTCCAAACACCTGGGCAACGCCGGGCACCCCTACTAGTATGCTATAAAAGAAACGTTTATCTTCTTTTCTTCTCTAAAATAATTCTCTTGTCTATCATGATACCCTTTCTGTTTTAAAAATAGTCTTATTTGATTGGCTAAGACAATTCTCGTTGACTAATCAACAGACACTCAATTTAGATTTAAAATCCTATTCTTCATCTTTTTTGAAAATATTCCAAGAACAACTCTTCTTGTCTAAATATTAATGGATGTCCACATAGTTAAAATGCATATTTATAGTTCAAAACATTGTTAACACCTTCATTACTAAACCAGCCTACCTGATAAAATGGGCACATGAGAATGGCAGATAGCAATATACTCCCATTTCATTAGGCACCATTTTACAGCAAGATGTCACTAAGTCGCTAGGCAGTGGCATTCGTATTAACGAATATTAAGAAATTAAATTATCATTATTATTTATTATTTTTTTATAGGTACCAAGCGAACTAAATTTCCTGAATGATGATATTGATGAGATGGTATCAGTTCCTCGAATCAAAAAAGATTATCCTGGTATGTATATAGTGATGATTCCTTCCATAGTTAATTTAATGGCTTCAGTTGGATTCTCATGTATGGATTCTCTTGGCCGCCATATTTTTATTTTCTTCAGTCCTGAACGGATATAAGTGTCCGAATATGAATTCATCTGTATGTCTACTAATGTATATTTTCTGTCAAAAATGTTGTACTACAGTCTTTACTAGTGTTTGCACTCACTATTTATTTAGATGTATTATATATTATGTAATATAATTATAATGTTTAGATTTTGTATGTATTAGAATGTTTCCCAAGACTGAACGAGGATCAACAAATGTTCCACACATCCAATACTTTTGTATTGGACGTGTGAAAATCAGTGAAGTTGCACATTTTTCAATCAAATCAATTAATTTCCTGTTCATGTCAGGGACTCACTGCAATGCACTGGGAGGAAACTTCGCATGCCTTCCAAAATTGACTTAGACCACAATACATTGTAGTTTACATTGCACTGTAGAGAACCTACTGTTAATTTTATGAAAATATTTTTATATAATGGCTTGAATAAACGTTTAAAATGTAAAAGTCATTATAATAGTTCAGTTGTGCTCTAAACAAAAACATCCGCTTATGACGCGCCCCTGTCTTATCAAAGAACGTAGAGTATATGTTTGATCCTTCTGCTTGTGCAGTGTGTAGAAGACTAGGATATAAATACCCTAACTCGCTACAAGAAAAAACAATGGAACGAATGGAAAGAAGGAAACAAAGAACCCAAATGCTGGAATAAAATAAACATGTCGTTTATTTTCTGTTGAGAAATGAAAGTCTTGGGTGTACACGTGTTCATTCGGCCGTTGATGACTACGAGCGTGGAAGGAAAGGGGAATGCAATAGAGAAACGCAAAGTGGCAAGCCGGCCTGTAGAAAGAGAGGGTTGAGCTCAGTGGAGAGTCGCGCACATGTCTGTTTTGATGGACCAAATCCGAAGGGGAGATTGAGTGAGAAAGTCAATCCAGGTTATGGAGATAGAAAGTATATAAAGTATACGTACGGTCTGACAACTTTTTGTCCCACGTAGTAGCAAGTGATGTGAGGTACGCACGTGCACGCGCATGCCGAAAAAGCACGCTGTCGGTCCGTAGACCGTCCAGCTAGGAGGCTGGTCTGAAAAGGGAGAAGCTGCTTATTGCTCTTTCTTTTATAGGGGTTTCCGCTGGTCTTTTGCGCATGTGTGGATTTCTTTTCAAAGGGGAAGTGACGTTGTCCTTGTGTGCGTACGTGTGCGCGTGTGTGAGTACATGTGTGTACGTTAGCGTGTGTGTATATACACGTGAATGTGAGTGTATGCACGCGAACGTGAATATATGTACGTGGTGGACGTGGGCGCGTATGTTTGTGTGCGCGTATGTATATGACAAGTAATATGGCTTGTAATGTGGACGCGTGTTTTTGTGTGAGACTAGAAAAGACTCGCGCAAGTGATAAAACTTGTCAAATGTACTTCTTTAATCAGATTTTTTTGATTATTGATTTTAGATAGTTATCAGGGGAATTTAGATACAAAGCCTATCTAAGAACACTCCCAGACACATAAAATATATTTGTGTGAAACTTTAAACAAACTGGTCCGGCTGTTTTGGAGTCCATAACACACACACACACACACACACACACACACACACACACACACACACACACACACACACCATGTATTTTCAAGTAATTGTGTTTTTCGTTTATTTTCCTCAAATTATTTTTAGGAATGTTGCTAATTTCTTGTATGGATTTCAGAATTGAAAAACCGTATGCCAGAGAAAATTCCTGCATTTTTCCCTGACTGGCGATCAGCCTATACCCGCCCTCTGCCACCCGAGGTTAAAGTCCAGTTTTCTCACAGAATCAATCCAAACAGTTATTTGCCTAATTCGGTTCTCATCAAACTATTGTGGCCCGACCGCGAGCCCCAAAAAATAGAGGACGGCAAAAAACAACACAGCATAGAATTAAAGGTAATGTAAAACTTAATATGAACTCCATTCTTAAATTCGATGAGATGTACAGATGTTAGTCTAATAATTAGTAACTCACCAAATTTATTTAGTTGTCTATTTAAACATCTATTATTTTAATGATCCTATTACAAATTTTAATAAAGAAAAAACGGGTTTGTATTACTGTACACATAGATTCGAAACAGTTGTCAAAAAACAAATATATAACAAATAAATGTTATCAAAGGCAAGATAAATTACTTTTCTACCAAACTGGATATAATTTTCGTGTTTTTATTCAATTTAACATGTTTATTCAGCTCGAAAAGCATACAGTGTTTACCGATGTATTGGAAAATTTAAAATGGCGGCCGACTCTCTCTTTAACACGGTAAGTTCGGAAAAAGATGTAATAAATAATAAACTATGCAAAATACTGTTAGAAATTTGCTCGATATATGTTACCATGACATAACTTGACATATATTCGGTGGTTTTTAATAGTATTTTGTCTAGTTTATTATTTATAACACCTTTTCCCAAACTTACCGTGTTAAAGAGAGAGTCGGCCGCCATTTTGAAGTTTCCAATACATCGGTAAATACTGTATGCTTTTTGAGCTGAATAAACATGTTAAATTGAATAAAAACACGAAAATTATATTCAGTTTGGTAGAAAAGTAATTTATCTTGCCTTTGATAACATTTATTTGTTATATATTTGTTTTTTGACAACTTTTTCGAATCTATGTGTACAGTAATACAAACCCGAAAAAGCTTATATAGCGTACATTCAAAGTAACGCCTGTAATATAAATAAGAATACGAAAATAAATAAATAAACAATAAAAATCAACTACTATGAAAGGGACACAACTCTGTTATACAACTAATAATACAACCATGATTATCTCCCTTCGATATAATGTGGACATTTTAAATTAAACAGTTAATTAATTTCGTATGAATTGCTAGCTGTTTTAGCGATATTTTTTCTAGTTAGTATCCCTTCGAGAAAGACATTGAGTACTTACTGGGTAGGAGACACGTGAAGGTTGCAAATATTGTAAGTGAAAGCTTTTCTGTGGAATCAATTTGATTCGAATTTGGCACACTTACTTAACCACGGTCATCTCACAACCTTAACAATTAAAACAAGTACAACATCTAACTTTAGTTTTAAACAATTTCATCTATATAATAATTTATACATAATGTCATCTATATAATAATTTATACATAATGTCATCTATATAACGATGTATGCATAATTACATCTATATAATAATGTATACATACTGTTAACTATGTAATTACATCTATATAATAATTTATACATAATGTTATCGATATAATTATATCTATATAATAGTTTATACATAATGTCCTCTATATAATTACATCTATATAATAATGTATACATAATGTTACCTATATAATTACATTTATATAAGAATTTATACATGACGTCATTCATATAATTACATTTATATAATAATTTATACATAATGTCATCTCCATAATAATATCTATATAATATAATAATCTATAAATAATGTCATCTATATAATTACATATATATAAACATCTACACATAATGCCATCTATATAATTGCATCTATATGATAATCTACGTATAATTTTATCTATATAATAATCTATATATAACGTCATCTATATAATTTCCACAGGTGTAGCAAGTTTTGTTGATTTATATTTTATTTGTGTTTGTCTATTATTTGATCTATCAGAAACTATTTGACAACTTGAAACACGTGGTGCCTCAACAAGTCGAGAAAGAGTATCCCGTCTTACCGCCTTCACCGATTTCCACATCATCTTCAAGTGAGCAAATACCGATTCCAGAAACACCAAGCCCGGAATCTCTCAGCGAAGCGATTTTATCGGTCGAAGTAAGAGTTCTTCATGTAATCTTCTATACATTACTTCGTGAGTAACCAGCTGCCCATGCGTGTCACTCGAGCCGTTTGTTGGTTTAAACCTTTTCTTTCTCTTCTTCAGCTATCTATGTTGCTTTCTACCTATTTGTGATGTCAGTTACTAGACAATATGATAAATAGGGCTAGGACAACAGCATATTCTTTTCATTGTTTTGACTCTCGAGTGTGTATCCGTTGATATCTTATATGCTTTTATATAGAGTGATGTGGTTCTCGGTTGATTAACTGTGTCTATGTCTGATATATACTCAAGAGTCAAAACAATGAAAAGAATATGCTGTTGTCATAGCCCTAATGATAAAGAAGGAAAAAGAGAACAGAGAATCAGTAACTACGGGCATTGCTTAACTTTCCTGCCTTTCAGTTTTTTCCCAACCTTCTCTTTCTCTCTCTCTCTCTGCTCTGTAAACTTAATCTCTCTCTCTCTCTCTCTCTCTCTCTCTCTCTCTCTCTCTCTCTCTGTAAACTTAATCTCTCTCTCTCTCTCTCTCTCTCTCTCTCTCTCTCTCTCTCTCTCTCTCTCTCTCTCTCCTCAACCACTACACGTTACCATGCATATCTTCACTTCATTAAGTCGTATTACGTAATTAAAGTCACAACTTTTTTTCCACAAAAATTTGTTTAAACAATTTGTGGAACTTGTTTAATGTATTTATTTGCTTCCCCACCAAAGCAAATTAGGCACAAGGCCGTTTTTAATGTGGGGTAAAAACCAGTTCCCCTAAAAGTAGGCAAAAAGGGGGCACTCTGGTTACCAAAAATAATACTTGTCCCAGTATAGAGGGTTTCCCCTCCATTGACTGTGCCAAATTACCTTAAGTGCAGCATCTGCAGACAGATACTACACTTTGATCCTGGCCCGAAGGCCAAGAACAACAGAAAAAAGGCAAGCCTAACTTGTTTAACTAAACTTATAAAAAGTATAACATCTGAAAATGACACCATGAAATCTATATATGTATAAAAATGACCTTGTCTCTTTGCGTGCATGCATGTGTGTGTGTGTGGAACGGTCTCTGCTAAATTACTCTGTCGATTTTTGGTCTAAAAATATGAAAATTGATATACAGGGGATTTGAACCTATGGAACAAATTCGATTTGGTTTTTAGTTTGTAACAATAGCCGCTAAGGAGTCAAAATTGAAAAATTGAAACGTGGCTGGCATAAGTCACCTTAAAGTGCTCCTATGCTATTCTCGAATGAAGCAACCAACCCACGTAAACTAAGCACTAACCAGCATCAAGGAAACCATAACAGAAGTAAAACAAAATGCTACAAAGAACACAGTACGAACACAAGGGAACCGAAGTAGCCAAATATTTTATAAATTGTGCCCTCCTCCCACTCCAAAAGACATCAGTCTCAGATGATACTACATAAAATAACTGTGAAGGTTCAAGGCAAATGAAAAAGCCGAGAATGGAAAGCACTAATCAGACCTCCACTGCAAGAATACAGTGAGTACTTTGCCCTGTGGGAGGTTTATTGCCATCCAAATACCCGGAGAAAATCAATGGTAACTGGCTGTTGCAGTAATGCAAAGTAATTTGCACAGATCATTGAAAGAAGTGGAGAGTACTGAAAATCTGGGAGGACTGATGATGACCTGTATGAAAACTCCTAGTGAATACAAATAATAATGATAAAGATATAAACACATGAGCAGTGCCACTAGTAATATTCTCTGGACCGTTGATACACTGGACCAAAGAAGAACTGAGACATCTTGACCAAAAGACCAGGAAACTTATGACCATGCACAATGCACTACACCCAAAGAATGATGCTGACAGACTCTACATAAAAAGGAAAGACTGAGGAAGAGGGCTGGTAAATATAGCAGACTGTGAATGACACACACACAATAAAAAGTATTAGAAAAATACAGAACACAGAAAGGCTAATCACTGCAGCAAGCGACACTGTAAAAATAAACAAGACAGAACACAGAGGCAAAGATTAAAATGAAGAAAGACAAATGGGAAGAGAAACGGTTGCATGGGTGATTCATAAGGATGACAAAAGATAAGATTCACAAAAACACTTGATTATGGCTACGAAAAGGACACCTAAACAGAGAAATTGAATCATTACTAACAGCTGCATCTTAAACACTCAGACAAATCGCAAATCGTGCAAACACAAACCGGTAGCAGTACTTGAAAACAAAAATCATAAAATCTTATGAGACATGGCAGTACAAACAGATAAACCTATCCCAGTAAGGAGACAATATGTTATAATAGTTAGCAGGAAGGAAAAATCCTGCCAGATTCTAGATTTTGCTGTTTCAGCAGACCGCAGGATGACCAGCAAGGAGACAGAGAAGCAGACCTAGCCAGAGAGCTGAAAGGGATGTAGAACACAAATAAAGTCAAGATAACGCCAGCAATTGTAGGAGAACTAGGAACAATCATGAAAAACTTTGAAAAATGAAGGTGAATAATTGGAATCGGGAGGGGGGGGCGAGAAAATATAATGTGGAGACTAAGCCACATGAGGTACAAACGTTAACTAACCATATAGAAACTGCAACAGAAGCAAAACAAAAGCACAGAAAAACACCACATGAAAACAGAAACTGCAAAATTGTAAGTTAACTACCACCACCCACCCGCAATTTTTTTTAAAAGTAGTGTCAGCAGACTTTTTACTGACTGTTTTTTTTCTTCAATGTAGCATCATGGTGACGAAAAAAAAAATGTATAAAATTCTGAAGATGACGTCAATCATCAAAATATTAATTTTAAACAAATAAATATTTGTTTATTTTCATAATATTGTGTTGTAACTTGACTTATAAACATATTTTATATGCATTTTATTTTAAGATAACGCATGCTTTTTTTTATCATGCTTCAACGTTAAATAACTCAAAAAGCATTGATACATCTTAAAACAGCAATGGCATGAAATAGTCAAGAAAATTTTTTCTTACTGTATTTCGGAAATAAATATTCCCTCAAAATGTGTTGATACACCATAAAATAGATAAAATAGATTTTTATTCTACTTCAACAATAAATAATCCCAGAAGAAGTCCCAAATAAATATTCACCCAAAAGGTTTGATATTTTGTCAAACACAACATACAAACCAAAAATTGTACTCTCTTGCCGTCCTCAAGTTGCCATTTGCAATTTTGTACTATAACAAGAATCTCAGTGAACAAAGATGTTGTAAGTTCAATCCCTGAACTTTGCTTCAGCAACATTTCTAAGAAAGAATTCATCTGATAGAAGAAGTTGTAAAGTATGGAAAATGGATTAAGAACAGACTACTATACTCGTATCCAGCATACTAGTTCTCATTAGGATGGAGAAACCGAGAAGAGAGCACTAACCAGACCTCGTCTGAATGGGTGCAAAGAAGACTTAAACCTTGAGGAGGCTTATTGCCACCCAAATTCCAACAAATACTAATGATAGTGACAAATCAATGGAAAAAAACTGTTGCAATGATGCAAATTCATTTGCAAAAGTTATCAACAAAGATGGAGAGTACTGGATATTTGGAGAGACTTGTTGTGACCTGGACTCCAGGGAACACAACTGATTATTTTCAGTGGCTAATATTTGATGATGGCTTATGGTAAGAACACCTAGTGACTACTACTACTACTACTACTACTACTACTACTGCTGCTGCTGCTAGTGTAATGTTGTGACCCTTTTGGCTGTGATCATAGCATAGTATCTGTGTTACTGTGGCAAGCAGGGCCAAGGTTCAAAACATTATCATTATTTTTTTATTTTTTATTATTATTATTATTATTATTATTATTAATTTTATTATTATTATTATTATTATTTTATTATTATTATTATTATTATTATTAATTTTATTATTATTATTATTAATTTTATTATTATTATTATTATTTTTATTATTATTATTATTAATTTTATTATTATTATTATTATTATTTTATTATTATTATTATTATTATTTTTATTATTATTATTAATTTTATTATTATTATTATTATTATTATTTTTATTATTATTATTACTAGTTTATTTGAGCGACAATAATGTTACGTTGTTCTTATTTAGATGACGACTTATATATTTGTTGTTGTTCATGTTAGTAAGAGTCTTGGAGTGATAGAGACAGTCTTAGGAGTGTTCATGTTGTTGAGTGTTCATGTTTGTGGAGATAGCATATTGGAGACATAAACAGGGTATTTATAAAGAGAGAGAGAGACAGTTCTGTATAGATATATAATAGACAGTGTACATGTTACTACAAGAGCACCAAGCCTGTAATTCAACTAAAAGAGATTTTTGAATATCTTGATAGATAGACCGAGAGTTCGTTTGACATTTACGTTTTGGCATATAATATAAACACGCTACCTTTCTCGTTGTAATGATGAACACAGAAGACGGCAGTTATAAAAACACATGATGATACGTTTATTTCTTCTTCGACCGGTCGGACATGATTTTGTATTTCAGGGATTCAAAGTTGTTACATGGTTATCTCTAAAACCCTCTCACTTCCAGAGGGTGTCTAGCTTCACAAGTTCGAATCTTTGACTATCCTATTTCATATTTACTCACTTACAAGAACAGGCTGCTGTTCTTGTAACAATAATAATTGCCAATTGTTAATAAACAATTAAATTGGGAAAAAATGATTGCCATATAATATCACAAAAATAATGCGAAAATAGAAAATAGATGTAAACATGATTTTGGTTCGCATAAATAAATAACTAGATTGGGGACATCAGCTGTTGGTCTGAGACACGTAATGACACGTGATGAAATGTAGATTTGGGGAGATTCTAGCCAGTCGTTAGCTGGACATCAGAGAGAACGGACGACTCAAAATGACGCGGGGAGTGGCGTTATTTCAGGCAGCCAAGCTGTAAAAACGTGTAATCTCTGAAGATGCCGGCCGGATCATGAAAATAAATGTTTGTAAATAATTCAGGTATGTGTTGTGTTATTTACATCTGTTAAAAAGAACTGTTTGTCTACAACTGTTTCGATACATCCACGTCAATCGTTTCCTGTTAGAACTGTTGCATAAATGTTAAAATATACACACTAGACGATTAACTAAATGATACGACGTATATACATACACGCATTTACACGTACACGAATGTATAGAAAAAGATAAACTCCACATTCAACGTGTACGCCGTTACAGAACATATTCATACACCTGCCTATATACTACTACTACTACTACTACTACTACTACTACTACTACTACTACAATTAATAATAATTTTTAATAATGATTAATAACAATGATAATAATAATTAATCATAATTAATAGTAATAATAATTAATAATAATGAATAGAAAAGAACATAAAACAAATAGCCAAAGTATATTTGCTTTCTTTTTCTCTCGTGTTTAGAAAACAGAAACACTGGAAACTGTGGAGGAAGTGCTACCAGTCGACACAGCAAATGCTGAGACAGTAATTGTCGAAGGACCGGAAGGAAGGAATTCTGTTATTAAGTATGTCTCACGACCAAAGTCCTCTTATGCTGCCGAAATAACTCCAGCATCTTCAGCATCATCAATGCTACGGTTACCTTCGGCAACACTGAGTCGAGAAGTAGAGATTACTACACCGGAAGAAGACAACTATCCACCCGAGGTTGGAAAATACCAAGAAATGGAATGGTTCAAAACATGTTTCCCTGAACAAAATCAAGTGAGCATTAAGTTTTTTTTTCCATCTTCAATAAAATTGAATTATTAACAAATTTTTTATGCTCTCTCTCTCTCTCTCTCTCTCTCTCTCGCTCTCGCTCTCTCTCGCTCTCTCTGTCTGTCTGTCTGTCTCTCTCTCTCTCTCTCTCTCTCTCTCTCTCTCTCTATATATATATATATATATATATATATATATATATATAAGGTTTAGATGAGATAAATCTCCGGTACCGTCGGTTTCAAACCTGATAATAGAGAACCGTTTTAGATACCCATATCAAGCTCTCTTCAGCCGTTACTCATCTGTTTTATAACCGGAATTGGAATCATACAAATACATTACGCGATTTCCTTAGATTTTTACTTGTGCGAATGGAAATTTAATTAACTTTCTTGAATTTACATTTTTGAATTTTACAGAGCAAACAAAAAAGCGACCGTAATAGAGGTCAGTGTACCCAATGATACAGGGCTTAACAGAGTTGAGAGGGAAAAGATAACAAAGTATCAAGGACTTATGTATGATATGAAACGAAATTGGAAATTAAAAGACGTTTCAATTATACCAGTCATCATAGGAGCAACTGGGCTTATGAAAAAGAACTTTAAAAAGTACATAGCAAGCATACCTGGTGAACCAAGTGCAAGTGAAATACAAACGATTGCACTGAAAGGGACGACTAGAATCCTGAAAAGATCTCTTGGTTGGACTCACTAAAATAGGGGTAAATGTCAGACATCTGGTTGGATGTCCCATCCCCTAGAAGAAAAAGTTTAAGAAAAATGAAAAAGAAAAAGTGAAATCACTTTTTCTTCACCATATTCCCTCTGCTTCACTTTTTGTTATCAAGTAAGATCTTTGACTTACTTGCAGTTTCATGAAATAAATCCGATCCCGCATTTTACTAATTCCTACCCTCTGATGAGAAGGAAAGTATTTCTTCGAAACTCCGCGGATTAAGGACTATCCACTTATTAAGTGTTTCCTTTTCAGATTAAATATGTTTTTAACTCTTTTTCAAAGTGTTTTTAACATGTTTTATTAACTATTTGCTCTTATATATATATATATATATATATATATATATATATATATATATATATATATATATATATATATATATTGTTAAAAATAACAGAAAGCTCCAGCTTAATTATACTTTTTATTTCTTTGATTTTTCTTATGATCTTTTTATGTTAAAAGAATGCTTATAAAAATTCCATATATACCATGAACGTTTTCCATTCTTTGTCGAATCATCATTATATGGAAAAATAAATGAACGAAAAGCAGATAAAAAAGAGAATTTCAAAAGATGGCTGTGAAATGGGCGCTTGAAGTCAGGTAGACGCCGGGAGAAAGTTTAAACGCTATTCTAGGAGAGATATTAACTATTTAATTTCCCTGATGTCAGAATTAACGGCAATAGATACAATTGTGTTACATTACGCATTTAAAAATATTATTACTGGTTTTATGCACAATATTATTAATTTTACATTTTTGGGTTTTGATGTAGATATCTTTGAATATTATAATAATGTTTGCTTAAATGAACATTTGCTGCCCAAATACACACTCAATATATATATATATATATATATATATATATATATATATGATTTTATTTGATTTCAGGTAAACAAATTACACTATTCACGACAATAGAGATACTGTTTCAGTCAAAAGATTGATCTCAGCAGACAATCCACACTTCCTGTTAACTTAGAAGCAACTCCACAGAAAGGAAAAAAAAACTGATAATGTCAAACTTTTAACAGAAACAGTAGCTCTATTGTCGTGTCCAGGGTAATTTGTTTACCTGTTATTGAATAAAATCATATCTTGCTCTTTTCATTAAACACAATCAATAACCTCGTTAAATTCATTGTTTTTTGCTTTTGAATAACTTTAAACTGGAATAATATATATATATATATATATATATATATATATATATATATATATATATATATATATATATATATTACAGTTCTATCTGCTTAGGTACATATGTTTCGGTTACTGAATCATATCGACGATCCAGCAACTTCATCAGACTTTACAGAAACAGAGAGATTTCTGTAAAGTCTGATGAAGTTGCTGGATCGTTGATACGATTCGGTAACCGAAACATGTGTAACTAAGCAGATAAAATGGTAATATATATATTCTCTGCAATAATATTGAGCACTTTCTTCAGGTTTTTACTAATTACCACTTTTGCTATCTATCTATCTATCTATATATATATATATATATATATATATATATATATATATATATATATATAGTAATTTATAAAATATATATGGATGAAACGCGGAATATTCAGTGTAGCTTAATCGCCATATATATTTTATAAATTACTAACTAGCTCTACCTACGTATTGAGCACTTTTGAAGTAAATATTTCAAGTTTACGCATAAATCTATACATTCATATATTAATTTTATGTGAGTAAATGAAGTAGTTATATATATATATATATATATATATATATATATATATATATATATATATATATATATATTCTCTTTATATTTTGATCTATTCGCATAGGTTTTACCTCGTCCATGGAATAGCGAAGCTTTCGTCAATAATCTCTTGGAAGTAATGCCAACTGCAAGCGCAGATCATCGAAGTGAAATATTGCTGGTTGTTATGGACGTGTTTGTCAAATACGGCTCTGCTAACAAAGATGTTATCTATGAAACAGTGAAGGACGCTTTAAAGAGAGATCCACTCGAAATGGCGTGCATACAGGAAAGTGAAAAAGTCTTCGTTAAGTCAGCTTTGAAAAATCTTTACACCTTTTTCCTACTTGAAGATGACTTCATGGTATACCTCGTGGCATATTTTGTGCATGGTGACCGGGAAATAAAGTAATCAGTTTCTGTTATAAATTAAATGTATTTAGACACAGAGAAAAAGAAAAAGAGAAAGTGAGAGAGAGAAGGGGGCAGACAGACAGACAAAGAGACAGATAGAGACAGACATATGCACACAGAGTCACAGACAGACAGAGAGATAGACAGATAGAGACAGACAGACACACAAAAGAAAGGGAGAAACAGAAAGATAAACAGAGTACAGTGCAGTGATTTCTTGGTAACTGCTGCATATGTGCATACATGTTCAAATTATGACCTCATTCAAGGTCTACCTTCTCGAGGTCACTGACAGAGAAGATTTCCATTAAGTGGCCTGAAGAAGCTAGACTTTGAATAAGGTTGGAGTTGAAAAATGTATGTACATATGTAGCCATAAAAGTTTGTATAAGTAAAAATTTATACTAAAATACAACCTCTTTTCATGGGATTAACACATAAACTATCAATCCTACAAATATTTATATATATATATATATATTTATATATATATATATATAAATATATATATATATATATATATAATTATTTTTTTACTATAATAATTAAATACCTACAGACACTAGTGTTTCATCCTTTCGGGATTCTTCAGTGCAGGGTGTCACGATTAACACCAGCCGAACGATTCGAACCCCGCGACACGAGACATCTCTGGCTCGATTAGCGGAGACCGTATCCATTCGGCTACCATTAACCGTGTGAAATAGCGTTGAATTTTAAACATTTTAATTTAAATGTTCATTACGTCAGTCAGACAGTGATCTAATCGTTATACGATGATCTATGCATAAGAGCTAAATTGACCGACTTTTATATATATATATATATGTATACATATATATATATATATACAAGAGGAAAATATAGAGGAATCCATAGCAATACATCACTCACCAATTCATGCTTACTCCTCAGACAGTGACCGGCAAATCATAGGGGTCTTTCCATAAAGTTGCTGCTTCGTGGGATGATTTTGCCAAGATATATTTGTTCGTAGCATATGGGTGTATGTGCTGTCTAGTTTTCTTTCCAATCTTTTGGTGAGTGTCCAATCTCTAACACCGTAAACAAGGACAAACTCTATCACTGCCCTGAAGAACTGCCTTTTAAGTTTGTTAGTTATCCTTGAAGTCCATACTGAACGCAGCCCATTCAATATGGCCCATGCTTTTGAGATGCTAATTTCAATATCTCTCTCCGTGGAAACTATATTGCTGCCCAGATACGTAAACTCAGCGACTTCTTTCAGTGTTGTTCCAACCAGAGCCCTGATCTCTCCTTTCACATTGAAAGTCATAAACTTTTTCTTATCTGCATTAATGGTGATGAAACGACCGTTAATAAATGCCTTTTCTTTCGATTGAAAAAAAAAAACTTGAGTCAGATTTGTTTCCTTTTGTTTCTTTGTGAGATTTTCTTACAAAACGTTAGGTCCGAATTTACATGTAACAACAACGTTACATAAGATTATATTGCATGTAACGTTAAGATTATTTACATGTAATCATGTAAGATTATTTACATTTACATTATTTACATGTAACAACAACGTTACATAAGATTATATTGCATGTAACATTAAGATTATTTACATGTAATCATGTAAGATTATTTACATTTACATTATTTACATGTAACAACAACGTTACATAAGATTACAAAGGCTATACCACGTTACATTTCAACATGTTATGGCAACATAAAAATCTCACCTTCTTACCCTATGTTAAGAATGGCTTTTTAAATAGTCTTCCCTTCGGCTGCTTACGTAATCTGCCAGATGTTGAAAAGAAATTGCTGGAAATTGGGTTGGAATGCTGACGGTGCTGTTCAGGCATTTTTGAAGATCAGAGTGTGCTTATGTTGGCTGGCTTCTCACAACCACATCTGACATTGTATCTAACATCTAGGCAAGGAGGCAAATAATATAACATTTAGCAATAAAGTTTTTTTTTCTTTTGTTGTTATTCTGTTTTTTTTTTAAATGATTTCTTTTTTAAATGATTTTTTAAATGATTTTTTTTAATGATTTTTTTAAAATGATTTTTTTAAATGATTTCTTTAAATGATTTTTTTAAAATGATTTTTTTAATGATTTTTTTTAAATGATTTTTTTTAAATGATTTTTTAAAATGATTTTTTTAATGATTTTTTTAAATGATTTTTTTAAAATGATTTTTTTAAATGATTTTTTTTCAATGATTTTTTTAAAATGATTTTTTAAATGATTTTTTTAAATGATTTTTTAAAATCATTTTTTAAATGATTTTTTTAAAAATGATTTTTTTTTAAATGATTTTTTTAAAAATGATTTTTTTTTAAATGATTTTTTTAAATGATGTTTTTTTTTAAATGATTTTTTTAAATGATTTTTTTAATGATTTTTTAAAAATGATTTTTTTTTAAATGATTTTTTTAAAATGATTTTTTTTTTTAAAGCTTATGATTTAATATTTGAGATATTTCTTCCATTTCTTTCGTTTCACTTTAACAAAACTTTTTTTCTTCTTCAGAAAAATAATCTTAAATTCTTTGAAATCAATGGGAATGAAAGACGATTCCAGTTATTACTTATGTAGAGAACTGGACACCTGGAACATTTCCGACTTTGAAAAAAATAGTATTTGGCTGGACACGTTGGAGAAAGCTAGATTATGGCTTGATGAGTAAGTTAAATTCAATTCAATTTATTTGACAAAAAGTAAAACGTTACAATATAGGGAAGGTTCGTAGAAACTTATGCAAAAGAGGATAAAGTAGCCGAGCACCTGTCCAAATTTTCCTTGAATCATTGTGTTGCTGGCACATTTATCACTTCACTTAGAAATAGTGATGAGGCAATTCCAATATTTTTCCTGATTCTGAGACAATTACATTATAACTAGTGATACTTGACTCTCTTCGAGAGACGAGCATCAAAATCTTGACATATGGTTTTAATACCCTAGTCGGGTAACCAATGGCCTATACATAAAAAGATGAATGCATAAGAAGTTTACCGATTCTGTTCTATATTCTCGATTCTAATACAATAGCCGATTCTGTTCTATATTCTCGATTCTAATACAATAGCCGATTCTGTTCTATATTCTCGATTCTAATACAATAACCGATTCTGTTCTATATTCCTGATTCTAATACAATAGCCGATTCTGTTCTATATTCTCGATTCTAATACAATAGCCGATTCTGTTCTATATTCTCGATTCTAATACAATAACCGATTCTGTTCTATATTCCTGATTCTAATACAATAACCGATTCTGTTTTATATTCTCGATTCTAATACAATTACCGATTCTGTTCTATATTCCTGATTCCAATACAATAACCGATTCTGTTCTATATTCCTATATAGACCAGTTGTGATTTCATTTCTTTTTAAATCTTCCAATGTTGTTATTTTATTTTTATATGACCATAAAAATTCTTATATGTATACATTTTGGTGGGGGTGGATCTATGTGAGTGATTTTAGTTTTACTGATAGTTTAAAATTAATGAATGTTTATTGTTTTATCATTGGTGCCAGCAATGGTAAATTAAGTTAAAAAAACAAAAAAAAAACAATCAAGAAATCGTTTTTGGCATCGGAAATTAGATACAAATTTTTTCTAATCAACCTCTAAAGTGTTTTTGGGTTTTTTTCGAATCTCAATTCTGTTTTCAATAAATCGTCCCAACACTACTTGGAAGTCTATACCAAAGTCTAGGGAATCTGGTTGAGGAAACAGCCCTCCCATCAAATTCAATTCAATCGAAATGGTGGTGAATTAATTTCATGTAATGTCTTGTGCAAAAATGAATAGTAGGTCCGAGGTATATCTACTGATTATTAAGGAGATTGTAAGCTAAAACGAAATCACTACATAATCGTTGGTGCTCAAGGGAGGACAGATTAAACTTCTTAAGTAGGTTTTTACCGTGAAGATCAAATAAACCCTGATCCATTCGAGTAGCAAGTCTTTTAACTCTTTCCAGATACTGGGTATCACTTATTAGATATAGTGCAGAAGCCTGGACACAATACATAAACAATGGTCTGACGATGAAAACATAGAGAGGGAAAAATATTTAAAACTTTAAACTTTAATTTAAATTTAAGAATTAACAAAACCCCCGCCATTTCTTTCTCCTTGTTAAGAATAGCTTTCTAAATTTTATTTTTTAAAAACAAAAATACCAGATGAATTTGGATAAATTTTGTGTGCAGTCTTTTTTTTTTTTTTAACTTAACAGGTACATTCATAATAAAGGTTTTGTGTTCAATTTCCATTTCAATAAAGATTTTGTGCGATTTTCTTTTTTAGGTGTAGTAGCTTATCTGGAAGAATATCATTACTTGAAGTAAATTGTCGATAATGTCCATTAACATGTTTTATATCTCTACTATTAGATGAAAGAAACTGTGTGTGTATGTGTGTGTGTATGTGTGTGTATGTGAGGAACTTTGTGTGTGTGTATATGTGTGTGTATGTGTGTGTATGTGAGTTCGTTCCTTATGGACTCAAAACAGCTGGCCGATTTTTATGAAATTTCACACGAAAGTACTTTATGTGTCTGGCAGTGTTCTTAGATAGGTTTTGTATTGGAATGTCTTCAATAAGTAATCAATAACTGAAAGAATCTGATGAAAGAAAGATCAGGTAGTTTTGACCAAAGTTAACACATTACACAGCCTAATATCACAAATATATTTGAAAAGTTTTATTACCACACAAGCTGAGAGGCCCAACATACAAAATCAACAGTAGGTTCTTTGATATGACAGGGGAACGTTCGAAATGAATGTTTCTACATATTGTTTTGCGTGCAATTTCCATTTAAATTTTTTCTGTGGTTAACTGACATTTGCTTATTATGTGGGGTGATTTTTGCACTCGAGGGTGTTTCTTAATATTTTTCTGTTTTTATCAATATTGTGTATTGTATGGTGCCAATCTTCCTTTTGCTTCTAATTTCCTCAAGTCTTTTACCAGATTTTTGGAACTGCTCCTCCTCCCCATCATCTTCATACTACTACTACTATTACAACTACTACTACTATTACTCACTAGTTCTCACACAGCTAATAACCTGTGATGATCCTTGGAGCCTGGGTGACAACAAGTCTCCCTAGATTTCTAGTACTCTCTGCCTATTTTGATAACTTTTCAAAATGACTATGCATTATCGCAGCATCTGTTTATCATTGACTTCTCACTGACAATAGCGATTGATTTTCAGTGGAATTTGGGTGGTAATAAGTGTATGCCACAGTACTCTTCATACTTATCCAAGGCGGTCTGGTTTGTGCTCTCTCTCCCGATTCTTTTGATCATTATTATTACTATTTTATTTATTTATTTTCTTTATCACAGATGGAAAGCCCGTTTCATCGAGCATCTTCAAATATCTATGAATATGCTGAAGAGTGGAAAGAACATCCAGGGTCATTTGTCTCGAGAACAGTTAAAGTCAGCCACAAAACTACGTCAGGTAGGCAATGAAAGTAAAGTCAATTAATAACATATAGCAGATTAGTCAGACTTCTATTCTCATTTTGAGTGTTATTTTCACAACGTTTTGGCTGATGTAACCTTTGACCTTCAGGTGAATTTAGGAATCTTTCTGTTGAACTTGAGATTCTGCACATAATTTCGAACAGAATCCTTTATTTAATCTACGGGGTTTGCATGCTCTCATTCCGTCAGCCATGACCGGATAGAAGTCTTAAGTAATTCGTAATTGTATTCTTAGTGTCGCCTATACTAAAGAGTGTCACTGATGACAGAATATACCTAGTACTTTATCCGTTATGCTATGGGTTATTTGCAGAAAAGGTCTGAGGTTTTATCATCTGAAATGTTGTGAGAATAACACTCAAGATGAGAACACTAGTCTGAATTTTTCTTTCTTTCTTTCTACTCAGTTTTACTTCCTTTTCTTCCCCGTATCCGAGGGTTGGAAGTTCTGCCATGTTTGACATGACATATGAGATTGAAGTAAATTTTTACGGTTGGATGTCCTTTCTAACACTTCTAAAGGGACAGGTATTTTTTGAGACACCATCACATCATCGTTCTTCGCTAATTGGAGCAATGTTTAAAAAATCAGCAAATCAGTTTTGGCTATTAATTGATTTGGTATGAATCATTGAATTTTGGTTTCCTGTCATTCATCTTTTAAAATCTGAAGACCGCTAGAAGTATTTTAATTGTATCTTTGTACCTGAATTTATGCCTGCTACAGATTCAATATTCGCTTACTAATTGTTTCAAAAAAAAAATAAGGTTTTAAGATAACTCTGAAATAAAAAGAACAATTAGAGAAAGTAAGAAATAGTTGATAGAAATACTTTCATTCACTTGTCTTTACTACATTCAGTTTTTTCACGGCACCAAATATGTATGTTACTTAATCTCTTCATTTCTTTTTGCCTCTACCATCTATATCCAGTCCGACGGTTCAATAGGGCATCTTTATATGGTAAAGCTTAATGTTGATAAAAATACTTTCATTCGTTTGTCATTACATTCAGTTTTTTGTTGTTTGAAAAAATCCTGGTCACAGCACCAGTCTATATTACTTCATCGTGGTTTCCTTTCTCTGTTCTCATCTCTATCAATCTCAAAGGTTTAATAGCATGCCATGTTTATTTGTCCTATGTGTACTTGTTGAAGACAAACTGACTGTAAACAACGTTCAACACAATCATGATTCAGTTCTTATATTTATTCCACTGGTCAGGGAAAACATTTTGTGAACAGTTGTTTCTATCTGCTCTTTTGTTTTTACTAAAACTTTTCCCAGGCTCGAAGTTGTACTTTATAAGCGCATCCGTTTAAAGCTGTTCACATGTGAAGTTGCGTAATCTCTCAATATAAAACATAAATTCTAGATTATGATAAAACCCTATCTACAGCATATATAACGATCAAGATGAATGTGATGACATATGATTATGTAACTTTGTACCATACAACACTACTAGAAGGGATATTAGTTTAGGCATGCCTAGCCTTTTTTAATGTCATAGAGGATGAAATATTCTGGTTCTTCTAGTGTTATACAGAACTAACCACTGTGCTATCAAATAAAGTTATCGGATCCATTTATCCTAAATCTGCAAAGGAAATTTATACTTCAAAAGAGTATTCACTAATTTTGTTAATATTTTCAACAGCATAAGAGTCAACAAAATTGGTTTTATTTAATGTACAACTGAAATAAAGATAATGACCGGAACGATATAGTCATTATAATTACAGATAATTGCAGATTTTTAAAAGAATACTTTTTATTTCAATTCTCTTCTTATGTTAAAAAAGATAACAATAGAAATAATTTCCTAACAGTAAACAACTTTTTCTTTTCATTTGAAACAGAACTTTACCATGGACTCTCAATCAGGTATGTGAATTTACATTTATATATATATATATATATATATATATATATATATATATATATATATATATATAATCCAATAAATTTAAGTTTTTAGTGTATTGATATTTATAATAAAAACCTTTTTTTCTATTTATTTAAGTATTTATTTGCATCCCCATGTAAGCAAATGTGATACAAGGTCGTTTTTAATGTGTGCATGGGGGGGGGGACCAACTGCCCTAAAACAAGGGCAAAAAGGAGGCACTCTGGCAGTGTCCAAAAAAATAGTAATTGTCTCAGTATGCAGGGTTTCCCCAACATTAACCAAGGACCAATTAACTTAAGTGAAGCATCAGAACAGATACTACGCTTTCAGCTATTAAATCTTTTATTCAGGTTAAAAATACAATGTAAGTTCAACATGAACAAAAATTTAGGCACAAGGCCAACTCAAAAGGGAGGAAAATGGTCATCCTTGTCACTCCAGAACTAAAACAAAAGTTTCTCTTAGCTAGTATCTTCTTCCACCATAATTCCGCATTCACTCTTTCGTAATGGGGGACGTCCTACTTAGAACCCAATTGTTTAAAAAAATTTTTATTGACGTGTAAAAACAAAAAAGATAACAATAATGATACAATAATTCATCTGTGTCGAGGGCAGGGGAAGAAAAAATACAAAAGTGGTTAGTAGAACCCCCCCCCAACCCTATCTAGTTGATAGACCGCCCATTCCGCTTTGGTTTGTAAAAGAACCTGAGGTCCTGTGGGACAGTCTCTAGGTTGGGATACTCTCTAGATGGGACGAAATTGAGAAAAGAAAATTAGTGGGTGAGGGAGAGGGTGTTAGTGATTGCAGTTAGGAGGGGTGGGGATCTTGGAGGCTTCCTAGTCGAGGAGGGATAGAGAACTCACTCAGCTAGCTAAGAGGCTAAAAATTAGATTACACTTGACGGAACTGCGCGTTCCATATCTAGGCAGGGAACATGTATTCAAATTTGACTTCTTTTTGTACACACAGATTTGCTACATGTATCCATCTTCTGTCGAATACCGCACAATGCAGCCTCTTTCTATCACATCTAATCTTCATCCGTAGTTGGTGTTTAAAGAAAGCGATCAGACTCTGATCAGAAAAAGACAACACCCCCCAGCCACTTGCAGTTGCGATGTCCAAATCACCATTCTTGCCGCGGCCAGGACCGTAATGAAGACCATTTGTCTTTCCCGGTCCCACGGCGGCCTCACGTTGTCAACGATATTGGATACGGTATTGGATCGATGCAAGCCTTCACCTCGCTGACATATGACCAATACCAGCAGAGCTTGTGGCAATTAAAGAAAGCATGATCATTCGTTTCTATGGTCATTGTTTTGCAATGGAAACAAGCAGGTGACTCCACAAAACCGGAACTGCATTGTATGTTGTTGAGAAGTGCATTTTAAGACTATCGCCAGGTCAGAGAGAACTCTTTGTTCAGATGACTCGAACCTGGCGCCTGACTTCACACAGAGCAGATCTCACTCTGCTGCCAACCCAAATGCGTGCATAGCGAGTTGTCGGCGCCCCCCCCCCTCCACCTCACTAGATTCCTGTGGAGTTCCCTACAGGTAGCAGGCACAAAGTCGCGGCTTGGCACTCTTTTAGGAAGGCAGAGGAAGAGGACTTGTCTGTATGGAAGGCTGCATAAATAACACAAAAAAGAATTAGAAAAATACATAATGCAGAACACCGAAAGAAAAATTACTGTGGCAAGAGACATGGAAGAAACAAACAAGATAGAAAAAGAGACGAGGAATAAGACGAGGAAAGAAAAATGGGAAAAACGGGAAGAGAAATATCTACACAGACGATTCATAAGGATGACAAAAGAAGAGACTAACGAAAACATTTGGAAATGGCTACAAAAAGAAAACCTTAACAGAGAAACTGAATCACTATAAACAGCTGCACAAGATAACGCAATTAGAACCAAGCACATCAAAGCAAGGATCGATAAGACACAAGAAAACAGCAAATGCAGACTTTGCAGACAAAAAGACGAGACAATAAGTCATATAATAAGTGAATGCAGCAAACTAGCCCAAAAAGGATATAAAAACAGACACGATTAAGTGGAGAAGGCAATACATTGTCAGTTATGCAAACAATTGCAACACACAGACAAATGGTAATAGCACAAACCAGCGACAGTATGAGAAAATGAAAGTCACAGGATCCTATGGGACATGGATATACAAACGGATAAACCCATCCAAGCAAGAAAAACAGATGCTGTAATAGTTAACAAGAAAGAAAAGTCCTGCCAGATGGTAGATTTTGCTGTTCCAGCAGATCACAGATAAGTTCAAGGAGACTGAGAAGCGGAGTAAATAGACGGAACTGACCAGAGAGCTCAAAGGGATCTGGAAAATGAAGAAAGTCAAAATAGCACCACTAATAGTAGAATCACTAGGAACAATACCAAAAAACTTTGAAAAAAGAATGGAAGAAATTGGAATCAGAGGGATGGCCGAGAAGATACAATGGATTTCAATAATAAAAACTGCAGAAATATTAACAAAACCCTTGAATATGGAGACCAACACAACACATAAACTACACACATAAACTACACACAGAAACGGCTACAGATGTAAAACACAAAGGAACCTCACATGAAATCATGAAAACTGAAATTGTATAATTGTAAGATACCGCCCCCTTTTTTATCGTATAAGTGTCATCATAAACGGGCATCACACCAAATAATGAGGGTCAAGGAGGATGGAAAGATCGAGGAGAGAAAGCACTAGCCAGGCCTCTGCTGGCTGAGTGCAGAGAGGACTGGGACCTTCGGAAGGCTTATTGCCACCCAAATACCAGTGAAGACCAATGGTTGCTGCCAATGAGAAATCAATGGTAAGCGGCTGTTGCGACAACGCAAATTGTTTTGCAAAGGTTATCGAAAGAGGTGGAGAGTACTGGAAGTTTGGGGAGACTTGTTGTCACTCAGACTCCAAGGAACACCACAAGTTGTTCTCAAAGAGCAATCTTTGATGATGGCTTGTGTGACTACTCCTAGTGAGTAAATAATAAAAATAATAATAATAATAATAATAATAATAGTAATATTAATAATAGTAATAATAATAATAATATTAATAATAATAATGATAATAATCGTAATCGCAATATATATATATAGAGAGAGTATATTTACATTTTTAGAATACTGTTTCAATTTAAATTCACTTTCACCAACAGTATGTTATATCTTATTATCTTATCGAACAAGAATTAATTTCTAATTCATTTGAATTTTAACTTCTCTCGTTTTTATTGTCTTACTTACCTTGTGTTGATGTAATCTCACTGAATCATCACTATTTCATTCTTAGTTTCAATTCTTTTTAAGATTATCATGATCAAAGTATTAATTGGAAATATCTTTATCTTTTAAATAGCAACCGTCGACTTGAATTTCGACGACAGATGCTCGACTGTTGAGCAAGTAACATACATTGAAGTCGTTAATTATTTCTGTGAGATGAAAACGGAAGCTGCAATGATGAAAAAGCCGAAAACTCCAGTGAAACCAGTTCAAGACGGCATTGATAAAACCAACTCTAAAAATACAGTTCTCATGCTGCCACCTATTATAAAGTAAGTATATCATCATCAAACTTTTCAAAGACGACAGTTTGAATCATGTAAAACTTAAATGATATTTTCTAAGGAAGGGTGATTCAAATAGCATATCACTAGAACAACATATGCACACTGGCTCAACTGATGTAGACATGATCTTTTCTAAGGAAGGGTGATTCAAATGGCATATCACTAGAACAACATATGCACACTGGCTCAACTAATGTAGACATGATCTTTTCTAAGGAAGGATGATTCAAATAGCATATCACTAGAACAACATATGCACACTGGCTCAACTGATGTAGACATGATCGTTTCTAAGGAAGGGTGATTCAAATAGTATATCACTAGAACAACATATGCACACTGGCTCAACTGATGTAGACATGATCTTTTTAAGGAAGTGTTGTAAATATGTTTCTTGACAAGGGAAATAACTTTTGGGATACAAGAATTATTTCCTTTTAAATTGAAAAAAACATTTAAAAGTATTATAGGTGGCATGCATCCACCTAACAACTCACATCTCTGTTAATGAAAGAATAGCAATAGAAGATTCAAGTAAATAATAGCGCCATTCTGTTATTATTTTCTATATTATATTTCTCTTAGTCTATCTGCTTATCTGTTTGCCCATCTATGTGTCTGTTACACTTTGGAGGTGGGGAATAACTTCACCGATATGGCTGAAATTTTGTATGAATCTTTGTTATTAGAAGGTGCAACGAACTAAGTAGTATAGTATCAATTCTATGCACAGTTAGGGATTAATAGAGATTAATAGGAATTACTATTTAAGTTCCACTTTTTCTTGGAATCCACTGAACCGATCTGGCTGAAATTTTATATGGATCTTTGCTATTATAAGGTGCAGCAAACTAAGTATTACGGTATCTGCTCGATGCATAGTTAAACATTAATAAAGAGTAATTAGGCTTAGTATTTACGTCCCGATTTTTCTCAGAAACTAATGGGCGATTTAGCTGAAATTTTGCATGGACCTTTGTCATGATACTTTTTGTTTCTTCTTTTAATTTATAGACACAAAAATCTCACTCGTTTGGGTGAAACTCATTGCAGCACATGCAAACCGCACAGAGAAACCGTATTTTATACAGGTGAGCACGTTTTTTTCCAACCCCTGGTTACTATATTTGCCTCGCCTTCTGGTGTTATTTGCAATGTTATTTGATTATATACATGTATATTATATACTGTACTGTATTTTGTTACTAATTTTTAATGCCGTATCCCGGGGTTCTACTGAATAGTAGTTCTAATGTTGTTCAAAGTCATGAAAGCAATAACACACTTTATGTGGGTTTTCATAATCTCTTCTCAAGTTCTAGTTCTGTCTAGTATTTTTATCTTTATAGTAAACAGCATTAAGGTAATATCCGGTGTTAAGTCAGTTCACAATACCCCTTCAGGAGTGAGAAAGATCTTTGAAAGACACATCTACCCTGTTCCACAAACATAATCCAAGAGAGTTAACTGCTCTGATCTTTGTGTCACGTGCTTCTTTTCTTATACAACTATCTGTTTGCTATGTCACTTTCTTGACACGTTAATTTTATTTCTTCGCTCTAATTTTGAACATATCTAACGCCCAATCTTGCTACACGCGTCAAGATATTAGAAACGTTTTGGCTTTATAAAAACATAAAAAAGTTTGACATTTATTTCTGCCTCACACAAGAAGTGATGGGGGAAAATAGAATACAAAAAGCTTGTGATACTCAGCTGAAATGTGTCTCATTTATCTATGGTTAAACATACATCTAGTTAACTCAAATAAAGGGGCTTATCCAAACGAACTTTTATTAGTTGAATTAGTATTTCTTATCACAGTTTCTAGGTTTTTTGTTTGTTTGCTTGTTTGTTTGTTTGTTTTTTTTACACTGGAGAGTTAATTTCTCATTTGGTTAATAATAAAAAGTAAAATAGATGTCCGTTTTCTTGTGAGTTAAAAACAAATTTAGTGTAGAGATGGGGTTATGCTAAAAAGAAAAAAAATATTGTTCCTCTTATGAGAATCGGATTCGGAAATTGCTCCAACCAAATTACATGTTTGTATATCTTATAACATGAAGGTAGTTTGTTAGCACACACACACACACACACACACACATACACACACACACATGTGTACATCACGCACACACACATCTTCTCTATTATTATGTTGAAGCTAAATTAATCAACGTTCGTAAAGAGTTGTGTTTGAAGGCTATGACAAAGTTGCTTTGTAGAAAAACAATCTTTCAATATTGCAATCTTTCTTTTTACCTTGTCAGGTTGATACGCGACAAGGTAAAAAGAACGCTTGCAATAATTTTCAATTATAAATTATTTATTTACCAACATAATGTGTCAAACAACGATAGTATCCTGGTGTTATGTGCATTAAATTTTCGAGAAAGAAAGTAAAAAACAAAATCTAAGTAGGTAAAGGCTTGTTTATTCCCAAGTAGTGGGACGACAGTAGAGTAGACTCGCAGAGACTTTGAAATTATTGTAAAAGTGTTGATAGAAATTTATGTTTGTTTTATGAAAATATTGTTATAATATTGTACTAGTATTAACTATATTATTATGTGTTTCACTTAAATGCAATTATAATTATTTATTTAATTGTTTATTATGTACATATATGTGTTACAGGGAAGGGCTGTCCCCTTCCCATGTAAATAAGAAGAATATTAGATAAGTGAAAATGAGATTAGGATAATCCTAGAATTGAACTTTGTAAGCAAGGTTAAGAAATGGAATCTTAGAAATCAAGTCTATTGTTAATTCTTTTAGAAATCTGAATATTAAATATGTCAGTAATGAATGAACAATGCAAATTAAACTATATTGTTTAAAGTAGGTTAGAGTTATATATTGAGGATTCTTTTGTTCGCCAGGGGTGTGTTTGGACAAACATATGTAAAGCCACGTGAAATTTGTCATGTTTGAAAAACACACTTCTAACGTCATAGAGAAAGGGAGATTCTCAGTATAGGATCTATAAGTTAGTTAGTCAAGAGATGAGTTGAGAGTTGAGAGAGAGTTGAGAGTCAGAGAGTTGAGAGTCAGTCAGTTGGTCAGTTGATCCCTTGGAAGCGAAGGGAGAACATTTAGACTATGTAGATCCAAATTACAATTCCTGACGTCATCGACCGGCCGATAAGATGAATAAAGAAGTCATCATTATGTTGTAACTGTTGTCTTATGTCATCTTTCATCATGAAAAAAGGTAATTGTGTTTATCATCTTATAATGAACATTGCGTAACCCTTCGAATATTATGTATCTCCCCTCCTCTGTGTTAAGAACTGTGTATCATATCACCCTCTCCTCAATATATGTTAAGAAGAACAATCCCCTGTTTGATATATGTCTTCCCTTCAGCAATTGTCACACTCGTCGTCATGATGCAATATATATAAATGTCATTATCATTCTAATATCGGTGTTATAAGGACGGTTCTATATGAACACCCCAAGAAGCATTGTATAGATACCCATTCAGTATATATATATATGAAGTCCCAAACATCCCAGAACTATATAAATGTCTTCTATCAGCATTGTCATCACCATCATTAACCCCGTTATATATGTCCCCGCCATCTTCTTAATATGTCCCCAGCTACACAACATATATATGTATATTTCATTCTTCTAATTTTGTAAATAAAATCTGTGAAACAATGTCAAAGTTAAATAGAGTTATTTCCCTTATATCCTTATATAGGGTTTTTCTTTGTTTCGATTTTTTGCATATTATTATTATTTTTTTAATATTATTACTTATGTAATTCTCTTATACAGACCTAATAGGAGTAAGAGATCATTATATTTTATTTAATGTTTTATATTATTACTTATTTTATAAAGAATGGTCCTACTACTTCGTATTAATGTCCTACATGAACATCAGATGCAAGTTTCGTGTGTATGCTGCTATTTCAACATATATGCAACTTAAATTTGAAAAATATTGTTTGTCACTCATAAGTCATTTATGTTTGCCGCGTGTGGTTATACCAAAAAGTTGTAATTGAGCTCTGTCGGTTATATTTTGGGTTGAATTTCCTTATTAGTAACGATTCATTGTTCTGAGATTCCCTAGGTCCTTTCCGTAGCTAGTATTTTTGGAATGAAGACGCCTTGGTTCTTGTGTGTTCTGGTATGCGGATGTGCAATAGCATAACTGCACTACCAATGTAGAACTCATTGCATATAGCACATTGTAATAAACATTTGTTTTCCTAAGGCTTTTTTCTTATATATTTTAATCAGACAAAATACATTCTTGAGTTAAGTTGGGAAAAAATCGATATTTTAATTGTTCTATTTAGATGTAATTTACAATTAACTGATCAAGTGACCCATATCTTATTATCTATCACTTTTATCCTCTCTTACTGCATGTTTTGACCTCCGTTTCTTATACGATATATCGCCTCTCTTTCTATCTTTGAATCTAAATACAAATAGACAGAAAGTCAACCACACATAATTTTCCATATATTGTAAGCGGACACTTCATTTCAATAAATAGCACCACATAATTATCAAAGATGTAGAATGAAAAACGCACCTTGCAAGTAATATAAAGCCATCTTTGTCATAAGCTTGTATTCTCATTTTTGCTTTTTGTTTTGTAAATGTAAATATATCTACGTGTTCTCACATCTATATCGAATATATCGTCGCAGCTTTGAATCTACATATCTTTATATATATATTTATATACTGTATAAATATTTTTTGTTAATCCTTTCAGATTACCAAAAGCCACCTGTTACCTGTCAAGGTTATTTGCCACACCAGATGTCCAAAGGAATTTCCCCAAAGTTCCATTATTATACTCCAAAGATTACTCTCGATCCATTTTCGGATTCCAAATACCAATGGGATCCAGATATCAATGATTCTGTTTTGGTGACTGTCAGAGTTTGGCCAAAGTATTTTGTACCGGCCATGTCAGTCATTCCACCAATCTCATGAGTTTCAGTGAGTTTTCTCAACAGGGCTTCCTTGACATATGCTGCAATGGAGGTGGGAGTATAATGTGTTATATATTCCATATGTTGTAATGACCTTTTGAGCTCGGAGCAATGTGTAGTATCTGCTTGTTTCGGTTCTGAACAAACCGAAAAGCAGTGGATTTAGAAAGGGTTAGTAGAATTTTACTAACCAAATGTTTTGTTTTTGTTCTTTCCCCACTCCCCGTTTTCTTTCAATAAAATCTTCATGCATTTATATTAGTGGTGGGACGATTCTAACATTATTTGCGATTCCGATACAATTACCGATTCCATACTACATTTCTGATTCCGGTATAAGTACTGATTCTGATTCCAATTCTTTATAAATCTCTAAATATTTTCCCATAGAGTTTTTATTTTTTTCACGATTATCATAAAAACACACATTAAATGTGCAGATATTTTCTCAAATGCAAAAATTTTAGTTTTACTGGTAGTTTAAAATCAATAACTATTTATTATTTTTCATTACAATAAGCAGTAGAAGATTTTGCTTTAAACAAAATCAAATAAAAAAGTCAATTAAAAGAATCGTTTTTGGCATTAGAAAGTAGACACCAATTTTTTTTAATTTCAATAGACCTAAAAGTTCCAATTTCTCTAATTTCTGATTCCGATCAATCGTCCCAACACTAATATATAAGTATATTTCCTACATGAACTATTGAAGTATATTTATGAACAATAAAAATGTTCATATTAATTGGGGGGTATTTTAAGTAGGGCGGCTCCTACAGTAAATATGGTATGAGTGAGATTATTCTAGTAAAGAATAGGATAGACATTTTTATTATTTGTGGTCAAGGATGACCAACTAAATCGATTTTTACCCACACTTTTGAATAGCCTTAGGCCTAATTTGTTGTAAATGTATTTTTTTAAAAATATTTTTGCAAATAAATACAGTAGAACCCCCAGGACACGTATTTTTCAGGTTATGATGTGAAATACAATGTTTTTTCGGTCCCTAGTTACGGTATTTGCCCCGCCTTACGGTGTTATTCATTATATTATTTGATTATATACATGTGTATTATATACTCTACTGTATTTTTTTACTAATTTTTAATGCCATATCCCAGGGTTCTACTGTATTACAAAGTCTAGTATCTGTTCTGATGCTATACTTAGTTTTATTCTGTCTGCTGTCTGTGAAGGAGAAGTCCTTCTAAACTGAGACAATTTTTATTTATGTCTTAATCTATAGTATACTTTTCTGGAGAGCTTGATTTTTCTTGCATTAAAAACGAACCTTTTGTCTAAGTTTGCTGTCGTGGGGGAGCCAAGTAAATATGAAATATGTTGTATTGTTCATCGTTTTTTAGTTGGGGTTAAAGATGTTCCCTTTGTACTTTTCTTGGGATGCTAGTATAATGATGAAGATGACAACTTATTTTAAAATATATTTTATTCAGACTGAGTGTAAGAAGTATGGCATGGTTTGCTTGAAGCATTGTTAAAGAATAAAAGGCATTTTTGAAGGCTTACAATGTAGAAATGTGCAGTCGTTATGAGCAGATAGATAAATGAATAATAAATAATTCAATAATTTTTTTATTTTATTCATTTTTTTTATGTTTATTTATTTATTTATTTATTTATTTACCTGAAATTTTTTTTTTTTTTTTTAACTGTGGATGGTATTTATTCCAAAAGTTCTTCCGGGTATATAACAGAGGATTTGTCTCTCCACTGATGATGGGTTATATACCCGGAAGGATTTTTGGAATAAATACCATCCACAGTTAAAAAAAAAAATTCAGGTGAATAAATAAATAAATAAATATAAAAAAAAAAATTTTTTTATTGAATTATTTATTATTCATTTATTTATCTGTTCATAACGACTGTACATTTCTGCATTGTAAGCCTTCAAAAATATCTTTTATATTTTATTCACTTAGTTAATGGGTCTCTATTTGTTTAACTATAAATTTATTCTTCTGGACTATCCCCCACAAGAGCAATGAGACGTGTTAATTAGCTTATTTAACAAGAACCTCACATGACGTTTAGATTCACGAAAATATTTGAAGCCACTTTAATTGATTTCTAATGAAGCAGCCCAACCTACTTCTCATACAGGGTTTCAAGTGATCCCAAGGCCACCTATGTCACCCATAGACAAGAGTAGAAAGTTGACCTTGGGTTTACTTTCGGCAGTCTCATAACTCTTGCTTTTGTCATTTAGTCCTTACATTCAATCTGTGATGTTCCTGACAAAGGGGGAAGAATTGATGTTTTCTGGGTCAGAATCTATCCATCTAACACTTCTCGTTGGCTGATCTTTTGATTTTGAAGTAGTTTCTTTTTATTTTTTTTATTTTTTAGCTCCTCACATTAAGTGGCTTCATGCCTTGTCTCAATCAATTTCCATAAATAACAATAGTATATAATCTGTAATTTTTATTTTTATCAAATCAAATCAAAATAAACATTTATGCTTGAATCTTACCCACACAAGGAACTTTTGTGAAACCTGACATAGTTATATGGAATAAGTTAGAGTGAGTGGCAACCTTGGTTGAAGTGAGTGTCCTTAATGATGGAGGTCTGAACAGAGCTGAAAGGGAGAAACAGGCTAAATATCAAGGTCTTATGTATGATATGAAAAGAAACTGGAATCTTAGGGAGATATCAATCATACCAGTTATTATAGGTGCTACAGGGCTTATGAAGAAGAATCAAGTTGTACCTAACTAATATTCCTGGTGAATCAAGTGCAAAAGGCATCCAGACAATTGCACTTAAGGGAACAGCAAGGATACTAAAAAGAGCTCTCGGTTGGTTTCAATGAAAAGCAGGGCAATGTTGGCAGCTGGTATGGCTGCCTGATACTCAGCATTACAATCTTCAAAGAATGAAAATCAGAAATAGCAAAGTTATTTTAATTTGAACCGAATAATTATTACATTTTTCCTGCTGTTTTCATGCACCTCAATGACGTTAATATTTTAAAGCAAAAAAAAACCCAGAAATTAATTGATTCCTGATGTAATTCTCTACCTATATTAAAATGTATTATCTGAATCATTCAGAGTACTGAGTGTTATTCACACAACTTTTCATCCGATGTAACCTCCAACCTTCTTCAGATGTATCTTTAACCATTATGTTGCAGGTTTTTGCACAAGAACCCGTGACTTAATTAAGTAAAATTCAGTTCTAAGTTACACTTTTCTGAACGAGAAAGGTTCAATACGATTGTAAATTACTTAAGACTTTTACCCAGTCATGACTGACAGAACGAGAACATGTCACCCCCGTAGATTGAATAAATATTCCGTTCAAAATTCCATGCAGATTCTTCAGTTCAAATAGACAGATTCCTGAGTTCTACAAAGTGCACCCGAAGAAAGTCGGCAATAACATAGGCCGAAATGTTGCGCGAATAACACTCACGATGAGAGCAGTAGTCTGAATAATCCAAATAATATGAATAATCAATCCTCATCTCAAAAATTCAGGAACATGTCATGAAATGTAATGTTGCTGCCAACTTTGAGGAACGTGAGGTGTGGGTTTCATTGCATAACAGTTCAAAATCGACTGAACCAGTTTTTTTTTACAGTCTTTTTCTCACAAAAGAAACGTTCTTAGTTATTCTCTATTCTATTGTTATTTCCATGAAAGATACTCGTGAGCTCCAATCTCCAGTTCCTCCTTGTAAATCTTCCGTGGAACTTGTCTTCCTACCACCACCGCAAAGAACTTTTTTCTTCCTCCATGTGCCTACCATCAAATTGAATTTCCATGAACAGTCCCATCTGTGAAACACGTTGCCACAAGATTGCTTTCCAAAGGATTACAGCATGGTCATCTTCAAATCTCATGTCAATAAACACTTGTGTCATAAACCATCTTTATAATTCATTCAATTTTTATTCCTCATTTATTCCAGTCATCATTTTCAATTCTCTCATATCTATCATCATTCAACCGACAATCCACCCATCTTATTTACTTTTATCCTCGAGTGGATTTTAACCTTAGTAAGTTGTGATTTATTAGTAAAATAAAATATTCTTAAGATACTTTCATACAATTTTCACGTTTACAGATGAAAAACTTAAGATTAAGAAGATACGAGCAGAACAAAAATGCGGTGATTGTGCAGTATAGTTAACAGAAAAAAAAATGGAGTGGAAAAAATTTTCAACAAAAGTTACTTTTGTACCAACCTGGATTAATTTTTCGGTTTTTAAATATTTTAAAGCATTTTGATATTTTGTTAAAATACAATCGCAGAGGTAAATGTTAAAGGTCGTGGCCAGAGTAAAATGTGAGATAAGTTCCATATAGGCATTAAAGTGGTTTTATGTTGCTGTTTTTCAGTTCGATTTAAAATCATTTAGATTTAAAATCATTTCAATTTAAAATCTATTTAGTATCACGCATGTAAACTTTAGAAAAGCATGCTTGAAATATGTCAATATTCTCTGAATAAGTGAAATCACACGACATCAGGTCAAATTAGGTCGCCATCTTGCTTTGATTTTGCTCTAGTCATGACCTTTAACATTTGCCCGAGCGTGTTAAAGTTATATTTTCATCATGAGGGAAACAATTAATCACCGTAGTTTGCTTGACGTATGTTTTTTTTCTTTTTGCGAAAAACTAACAACTGTACAAGTAACTGTTCACAACGAAATAAAATATATTTTTCTCTTTGACTGAAAGCAGAAAATGATGAAAAAGAAAAACTAATCAAAAGCTGCTGGAATCTGTGATAAATAGAGAAGTGGCTAACCACCTCAGCAAAAATAACCTATGCAATATGATTTTCATTCTGCTAGATCTGCAGTTTATGTGCTAACTGTAATATCACAAAAGATTAATGAGTCTCTCAATGAGGACTTAGTTTTTAGAGCAATAGCTCTTGACATATCAAAGGCTTTTAATATGGTATGACATAAAGGTCTACTTCACAAGATTGCCATGTACTGGATAGTTGTAAATGTTCTCTCAATTATTAAATCCTTTCTCTTGGATAGGTTTATAAGCGTAGTCGTTGATGGACAGAAATCAAAAGTTCATAGTATCAACACTGGGATCCCTCAGAGTTCCATCCTGAGCCCAACTCTCTTCCGGATCTTCACCAATCCTCTCCTAAATCACATTCTTAGATCATTAGTAGACATGACAATCTATGACGACACTTCAAAAGCCAGCAATGACCAAAATCTTTCTGATTCCCTCTCTTTCCATTTTAAGAATGTTGTGCAATGGGGAAAAAGGTGGTTGGTTAATTTTAATGCATCAAAAACTGTTGTTAAGCCGTCCTCATAAATAATCAAATTCTACCCAATTTACACAATAAATGAGTATTACATCACCACTTTAACCTTTATCCTCGAGTGACCTTCGGGCCTTCATAAGTGGTAACTCCTAATTAAGAAAAAAAAAAAAAAAGAAAAGTACCGCAAGTGAAAACGATTTGGAAATAACACAGTGAGATTTTGTTGGGTGATACAGTGTCCCTTGTCCGAAACGCAATCACAAATGTTGTGTATGTTATTCAGATAATAAAAAATATTATTGATTAGTGGAGTGGTAGTAAAATACGCTTAAATATGATATTTTGAATTGTCCAGATTACGTACATATTATAGAATCGGGATTTCAAAAATTAAAAAAAAAAAAAAAAGTAATTAGGTGCCATTAGCTAGAATCGAAACCGAAAGGAAAACTTTAGCATTTAAAGCTGGTGATGTTACCACTGTAATTTTGACCTATTTTGGGCCCCTTAAAAACAATTTTAATCAGTTAAAGACCCATAAAAGTACAGCCCGTAAAAATCCAATCATCTGAGGCCCATAACGCCGCTCTGCAACTTTTAGGTTTGGAAGAAATAGAGTTTGAAAATATGGAGATAGACAGACAGACGTATAGCCTTTTATATATTAGATTTCCAATCTTATATTCAAGTGTATTTATTCTGATAAAAAACAACAATTTGTCGTCGAGGTAATTTTGTAATGATCTATGCGGTATTAACAAAATTGCGAACAATGACAAAAATAGTTCACCAAGTTTGAAAAAAAAGTGGAGGACTTTAAATGTTCTATGTTGGAATCAACAAAAAAAAACAAAACAATCTGGTGTAGACATTTAAAGAATCGAAAAAAAAGAAAAGAAAAACAAGGTGAGACGACTTTGAACAACAGGAGAAATCTTTTTCCAAAGATTTTGAAAAATTCTCAAGAGAAGGTGTAAAAAGTAACTAATTCTTTTTTAAGCTTTGGTAATCAACTAAATTTGAGAAATGAGTTACAGGTTATAAGTAAATAAATCACATTTGCAAGATAGTTTCGAAGATATTAAAACAAATTTGATAAAATTGTTCTGCGTGAGCAGGCGAGGAAAAGTTCAACTAATGCTTTATAAATTCGAAGCCATTATATATTAAAGTACGATAATTAGATACTACCAACAGATCACAGAAATATTTTGCTTCAGGAAATTTGCTGTTAAAAATATTCTGTCGAATTTTGGCCACCTTTCAATACACGTTGATAATTCTTTGATTTGTCCAAAATGATTATATTATAGAGTGGAACGATCAAGTTGTCGCCATAAAGAAAACAACAACAGTTATATTTTAAAACTTTTATTTAAACAAATCAATTCAGGTAACTTGATTATGTAATAGAGCGAGCTGAAATCTTTTAAATGTAGCTGCCTTCAGCCTCAATCACCGCCTCGATACGGGCCCAGAACATGCCTTTCCCACAAGCGCTGGCAGTAACTCGGTGAATACTCGGCGGATAGCTGCGATCAGGCTGGCTTTGGTGTTGTGGGAGGTCATATTGGTGATCAAAAACATAGGACCAAAAACGAAGTAGTCCAGCGGGTTCAGTTCGGGGAGAATATGGCCAGTGAGAGAAAGCTACAAAGTCGTAACACTGTTTCTGAAGTCAAGCTTGTGTCTCTTTGGACTTGTGGGCCGGTGTCGAGTCCTGTTGCCACACTCAGGGTCTGTAAGCGGCCACCTAGTTGCACCAGAGGATCATCACACTCTTCAGCACATTTAGGTACATTTTGGTGTTGACTTTCTAGCCGATTCCGACGATGTGAGTTGCATGATGTAGCCCTCAATTGAAACGACCCCAAAGACCATAATCATGTCCGGAAACTTTGTTTTTATCACCCCGAGTAAGTCCCCGTTAGCCGGATTTGCGTTTTGGGGGTACTAGCAATGGTCATGTTATCATTACTTGGATCGGTAGAGAGCATGACTTGTACAGCGGCACATCATCGATCTCGCTCGTTGAACATTGTGTAACTTTCCGACATGATAGAAGGTTCCTATCGCTTTTGGGACAACAACAGAAAACTGTTTTTCATCAAACGGAAATGGAATCATCTCTTTTTTAGAGGGACAATTTTATCGTTCCACCCTGTACATTTACAAACGAAAGCCTAGCTTGACGAAAATTGACACATTTATATGTACACAAATTGCCGGATCAATGGTAATTACTTTAAAAATTGGGTGTCAAATAACAGGTAAAAAATTTAACATTTTTAGGCGAATGATATATGTTATTTATAAACAAAAACTGACAGCTCTCATTCTGTCAACCATGGCTATGAAGACGTCTTAAATAATTATCAACTGTATTCTTAGTATCCCTACGGGTCCATAATGAGTCGTGACGTAACAAATAAAATACTAAGTAAAATTAGATTCTAAGTGACATTCTGAAGGTTGAAGGTTCAATCCTCAATGCAGGTGATTCTAAGAATACAATTGCGAATTACTTCAGCAATGGCTCCCCGAACAAGAGCATGCTATTTACGTGGATTAAATAACAGGATTCTGTTAAAAATTCCGTGCAGGAATTTGACAAGATACACATGAATAAAGTTTTAAACGTTTTGAAAATAACACTAACGATAAGAACAGTAATCCGAATAATACAAATTATCAATTATCATCTAAAAATCCAGAAACATTAAAAAAAAAAAAAAAAAAAAAAACTGAAAGTATTCGTCATGGGTTGATTTCAAAACTTATTTGGAACGGACTGGATGGATTATTTTATTTATGGAAAATGCCGATGAACACGTGTAATAATACTGTAAAGATGCTTCCTATTATACATATATTTTTAAAACGGAACTTAAATCTCTGATATTTTTTTGTCAATGTGCTCAAAGGAAAAGGCGACATTCGAATTAAAAAAAAAAGATTACACAACCGAAATTTAGACCAAGACATAAAATTATAAATCTGACTTATGTCATCTGACTTATGCCTTACGCATTCTAACATATAATAGTAACTTGAAATTAGGACTTGTTTTAAGGATCGTTTTAATACACAACGAAGATAACATACAGGTAAATTGTACAGCCAACCCAGCAATATGATTATTACAGACATAATATTTTTAATTAAGAACATGAAAAGATGATTTATTTTGCAAACTGACCAACACCCATTAATATAACTAGTTGGATCTCACAAAGACATACAAGTTCATACTACGAATCGACTGCAAAGATGAGGAACAGTTCATTTAGTGGGCATCTATAATGGAATATCTTCCATTGAAAAAAATGTGACTCAGATAGTTTGTTCAGGCTAATTCCGAAACTAAGTATACGTCTAGAGGAATTATTGTTTTTAAAGTATATGATTTAATATAAGAAACGTAGTTTGTTTTACGGTAGAGGAATTCCTAGTAACCGCCGAGAAGATTTTATTCAAAGCTGAATGTGATAAAATTATTTAAGAAATAAGGACAGAAATCATGAGCTTGCAAAATAAAAAAAGTTAAATTAAGGAAACATTTTTGTTCTTCTTGTGATTATATTTTGTTATATGGAATGGTGATACCGCGAATGATGAATTATTCATTCGTATCGGATTAACTTGGTCTCCTAGTACTGAAAGGTAAAAAGGGGGCGTGAGAGTGAAAGAAAGTGAAATAGAGATAGATAGAGCGAAAGAGAGAGAGAGAAAGAAAGAAAGAAAGAGAGAGAAAGAGAGAGAAAGATATATATAGAGAGAGACTCTTATTTTATGCTTATTTTATAGGAACATGGCTTATTCATGATCACTTATTGAATCATCTCAAAAACACGTCTTGTCGATCCAAGCTTCTACATAAGACTTTTAGAGATAGGAAACTGCCACCCTCTCAATCGTATGTTTAGTGTCATTTCCAACTAAGTTCTAGCACTTCCTTGATTCTCCTTCGATAGAGATGTGGAATATCTACGATTCCAGGTTAGCATTGTCTGGAGGTAGCGGTTTCAATCTCACCAAAAGCCAGAGGATTATTGGCCAAACCGTGGTGAGATGACAACAACTATTCAAGGCAGTAATTGCTGTGGATGTAGTTGGAGGATTCGACATTTCTATCCCGTCGCCAGAGGAATAATTGGCCGAAACAACAACTAGAAAATAAGGGTAATAGTCAAAATAAAAAAAAATTATTCAATTAATTCCATAATTGACAATGAAAGAGAGAGTGAAAGTTAAGTATGGTAACTTTTTATAAACAATATTTGCCACGTCCTCACGTCTTTCATCATTGGCAGCTCCTCCGAGGCTCCTAAGACTAATTTCATTTAAGCATATTTATCACTTCCACCGAAACTCCCATAGAAGGTTCACTTATCAATCTCCATAATCTTGTTACGCTATATACCATGAACAGCACCCATCTAAACGGGTGTATACGTTTTCGTATTGTTTGTTACTAATATCTTTAGTGGTTCTTCACTTTCTGAACCGTGCTCGTCTATTTATGGTGTATGATGTATATATGCACGTGTTATGTTCGGTGATCGTCTAAATTTATATGCGTGTGTGTGTGTGTATATATATATATATATATATATATATATATATATATATATATATATATATATATATATATATGAGATAGCTTATATTCACTGATCCATCTGGAATTCATCTTCTTGGAGGGGGCTAGAACCTGTTGGACGAAAAACATTCACTCCAAGACGATAATTGGTTTTAGTTTTTATTCACTTTCTCAGATGTCGACGTAGATGAACATGGAAAGTGATTTTTTCTTGTGGTCTTTAACAGTCTCCATTGAGAGACACGTCACCTCCCTCCCAAAGAGGGGAACAGACGATTATTAACTCTTTAACTCCGCTGTTCACCGTGTCCAAATTCCAACTCCAAGTCATCTCCAGCTAACCTGATCCACGTGACGCACACGTAGATCCGATCAGCTGATAAGATCGTCCGGTAAACTTGTCTATGATCTAGCTTTGTTATATTTTGACAGGTTTAATGAAAACATCATCATATCCATCTCTGGTCTACCTCTCCAGCTAGATAGATAGATAGATAGATAGATTGATAGATAGATAGATAGATAGATAGATAGATAGATAGATAGATCGAGATGGACAGATAGCTAGATCGATAGATTGATAACTAGTTACAAAGATAGATAACTTAGTCTGTTCTACCTATTCCATAAAAATCTAACGCCATATCACCGTATCAAACACGTTCACTCTTCACGATACTAGATTTTACAGACAGGGTCAATCCTTTTGATGGTTTCATATCTCTCCCTATAATACATCTTATCTGCTCCCTAATATACTAGCCATTTATCATGCAATCATTTTTATCTCATTCCAAGACGATAAAGAAAGAGAGAGTGAGAGTTAAGTATATTAAGTGTATTCCTTACTATACTACACTTGTTTGCAAGTTTTCTGGCGGTCACTTGACCGAATGCTCTTTTAATATTGCAAACTGACCGTGCTGATTTATGACCAATTTGGAATTTATACAAGAAACCTGTCCGCATTTGCATCCGTTCCATCATTTTCTTTACAACGTGAATTCAAACATAAATGCAATAAGACGGAATGTAAAGGATGCGCTACACTTAAAAATGATACGTAATGTGAACATATTCGAGTGGTTTATTTATTTCAAAATTGAGTGGTTAATTTAAATAATACATGCACCAACGTTAAATACGAATTCCATATATTCGTATTTTAGTGAAATTTTATTAGCGTTATTTCCATGACACGCACTTGCCATGTTGCGTGTTGTGTTGTCTTCGCTACATACAAGGTCGAGATAATCTATATATCTATAAAAGTGAAATTGTCTGTGTGTGTGTGTGTGTCTGTCTGTTTCTACATTTCCCTACCAAACTACTCTGCCAATTTTCAATCTACAGACTCGAGATTTGACATAAAAGGTATTGGGAAAAATCTTTTTAATCGGTTTTCAGCCAGAAATTTCGCCGTCAAGGGGTCAAAGTTCAATGATTTGATCTTTGAGAACTCTACCAAACTCCTCCGCCAATTTTGGGTCTAAACACTAGTTGTAGGTTACTTGGACATGGATCTAACTTTATAATTTATTTGAACCCAAAATAATAAACGTTAAGGGGTCAAAATAGGGGTCAAAGTTTTTTAAAAAATTGACCCCTGCGGTCCTTATCAAATTGAAATCTTACATAAAGTGCATTCAGAGATAGGATAAGCTTTTGAATCGTTTTTTTTTTTTTTTTTGCCGAAAATTTGGCTTCCAAGGGGTCAAAGTTCAAAAGATTTAATCTTTGCGGTCTCTAGTAAACTACTCAGCCAATTTTGGGTCAAAATATTTGAAATTTTACATCAAGGATATTCAGATATGCAGCAAGCTTTTTAATCAGTTTTTGGGTGAAAAATTTGGCTGCCAAGAGGTCCAAGTTGAAAGAGTTGACCGTTGCAGACTCCTCCGCCAATTTTGGGTCTAAACACTTGAAATTATAGGTGTAAGTTACCTGGACATGAATCAAGCTTTTTAATATATATATATATATATATATATATATATATATATATATATATATATATATATATATATATATATATATATATATATATACTTTGGCAAATAAAGTAATGAACAGTATACATGAGTCAAACATTTTAATATATATATGTATATATGTATATATGTATATATATATATATATATATATATATATATATATATATATATATATATATATATACTTTGGCAAATAAAGTTATGAACAGTATATAGGGCCAGAGCAAACCCGGGCTGAACTGCTAGTAAATTAATAAAGCGGATTATAATTGCAAAACTGAGTTCAATTTAAATATGTATACGATTATTCTCAGAATCAGAAAAATTATGAAAAATAAAAAAGATTTGGAAAACTTTCTTATCACTTAACTAACGAAAGATAAAACGCCCCCCCCCCCAGGTTATAAAAGGAAAAAGATTACTTTTTCAACGTTGGTGCTTATTGGGATAACAATCCTCGATAACTACAGTAAATACGTTTCTCATTTATGTTATGCATACAGAGTGTCCCCAAAAAACGGGCCCAGCTCCAATTAGGCCCTGTTTCTTAGTGTTTTGTCTGAATGAAATGAAACTTTGGTCACAACTTGTTTATTATATCCAAAACATCACATCAAAACACTACGGTCTTTGGCCTTTTTTTTCTCCGTTCTGCAGCATATGTTCTAGATGGCCTCCATTTAGCTTTTGTTTTGTTTTTTGTTTTTTGGTCACCCTGTATTTGGTGTCAAGTAGAAACATTTAAAATAAGAATAATTATTAGTGTTGGAACGATTAATCAGAATCGAAGATCGGGAATCAGAAAAATCGGAACTTTCTGGAGTATTGGAATCCGAAGAAAATTTGTGTCTATTTTCCGATACCAAAACGATTCATTTAATTATCTTTTTTTTTTTTTTTTTCATTTCAAACAAAATCTTCCATTGCTAGTAGCAATAATAAAATAATAACTATTTATTGATTTTAAACTATCAGTTGCCCTTTTCTCGCTTTGTTGAACAGATTCGAATGTTCCCTCTTCTGTAACTCATTTAGCGAGTTAAGACAATTTGAAAATGGCTGCTTCGTTCCGAAACGAAATTTTCTCCTCCTACTTCATAGATCATCTCTCACTAGTTTGTTTTTACATTTCAAAAGATATGTGTCCATTTAACGCGCGTTTTCGAGGAAAAATAACAACTCTATAGTTAAATATTTAGAAATTTATAAAGAATAGGAATCGGAATCAGTAATTGTATCGGAATCGGAAATTTAGTACAGAATCGCTAATTGTATCGGAATCGGGGGAAATATTGGAATCGTCCTGTCAATAATAATTAAATATTGTTGGGAATGGTAACAAAATACTGTGACGTCGACAAGAAGAAAAGAACACAACCCAAATGAAAAATATTATAAAATCTTGTATTTATAGGAAAGAGAAGGAAGAAAGAATGTTTCCTTGCAAAAACAGTTGTCTTTTGCGGAACTTATCTGTAAGATTCAGTCTGTTAACGGTGTATGTTTCCCGTGTCGTTTTGACTGGGTTGAGGAAACAAAAGAAGGCCTTGAGTTTTTCTGTGCTGTGGTTGTTGTCGAAAATTGTCACATGTGTCAGGTGTTAAAATGAAGGAGAGAGCTGACGGGACGTGTTGTATTTGAGGGCCAAAAAGCACAAGAAAGGGGGAATTTGTAAAATCCGCTCTCGTGGGTGTTGGTGAGGATCCAAAAAGGAAGACTGTGATTGGTTGTGTTTTATCTAATAACAGGGCACGTAATCTATCCTTAATAATTTTAATAATATCTCTATGTTTACGTTTTTAGAGAGAGAGAGAGAGACAGACAGACAGACAGACAGACAGACAGACACAGAGAGACACAGAGAGAGGGGAGGTGGAGGGAGACAGAGACAGAGAGAGCTTGGATCTTGTCCAAGGATAATAACTAACTGATAATTTTGGTCCATTACCGACATTATAATCTTAAATAGTCTACAGTTTACAATATAAATGTGAGATTTCTTTCACCAATTTCGGTTGCCAGCAAAAGGTACTTGGGCGTACCATTTTCATCTGAAGAAGAGTAAATAGTTTATTTCTAGGATAAATTGCTGATTGATGCAGGAACAAACACATCAGTTTTTACGGACATAGATTATAACAATTATAATAATTGACAGAAACAATTTCCTCCTAAATAATAATTAAATTTCTTTATTTTTAACTTTTAACAAACATTTTGTTTAAATTTTGCAGTTCATTTGTCGATTCGATTTAACAACCTTCTTCATCGTCCAACTACGGTTTTCAGCTTTGCAAATTCTTTTCATAAACCTTCTCTCTCTCTCTCTCTCTCTCTCTCTCTCTCTCTCTCTCTCTCTCTCTCTCTCTCTCTCTCTTATCTTTGTGTCTCTCTCATTTCCTCCCCTCCTCATTATTTTCTCTTTCTTTTGTTTTCTTCCATACTCCCCTTTATCATTTCTTTCAATGTACTCTTCTTCTCTCTCTCCGCTCATTTCCTCTCCATCTTTTGTTTTCTTCCTCGCGTACTCTATTTCGATGAAGTCTTTTATTTATTTTCCACTTCTGTTCACTTTCAATCTCCCCCTCCCCTTCTTTTATTTCATTTTTTTCTTTTGATGTATGAAGCTTTATTCTGTCTTTTTCTTTAGTTTATGCTTTTCTCCTACCCCGTCTACTTTTTCTCCTTTTTCTTCATTCGTCTTATTTTTTTTCTGATTTGTCTCCCTTCCTTCGTCTCTTCCACCCCCTCCTTTATCTTTTCTGTTTATACTAATTTTCCCCTTATTTCTCCATTCCTTTTCTCTCCTCTTCCTTCTCCCCCATCTTCCTCCTCACCTTCCTCCATCTTCTCATCCCCTCCCATCTCTTCTTCTTTTCTGCTTTGTCTCCTATCGCCCTCCTCATCCTCCCATTTTTTACTATTTTTACCTCTCTTTCTTTTTATTTCCTTTTTCCACATATTCTTTTCCCCTTCTTCTTCTTCTTCTTCTTCTTCTTCTTCTCCTCCTCCTCCTCCCCTTCATTTTCTTCTTTTTTATTATTTGTCTATCATCCATCTCTTCCTTCTATTTCTCCTTCTAACTCTTTCACTCTCTTTCTCTTCCTGACCTCCTTCACGCCCTTCTTCTTCTTCTTCTTCTTCTTCTAATTATTATTATTATTATTATTATTATTATTATTATTATTATTATTATTATTATTAACTCACAGGGAGCTTTCACATAGGTTATCAAAGATTTCATTGATTACAACCTGTGGTGTTCCCTGGAAGCTGAGTGACAACAAATCTCCCCAGATTTTCCAGTACTCTCCACCGCTTTTGATACCATTTATAAATACATTTGCATTATTGCAACAGCTGCTTGCCATCGATTTCTTGTTGGCAATAATCTTCCCTAAGGTCCCAGTACTCTTTGCACTTATACAGTGCAGTGGAGGTCTGGTCAGTGCTCACTCCTCGGTCTTTCCTTCCTCCTTGACTACTTGGCTATTTGGTTTCACTATTTTGGAGGGACAGTTATGTGGTATTGGATGATGGGGGAGGGGTTAGAAAACTTATAGGTATGCAGCTTCAATGGTCTTGGTTTCACGTGGCGCTCCATGTTTTGACTCTGTAGCAGTTTATTATTATTATTATTATTATTGTTGTTGTTGTTGCTGTTGTTGTTGTTGTAGTAGTAGTAGTAGTAGTAGTAGTAGTAGTAGTAGTAGTAGTAGTAGTAGTACGTTTTCTTTTCTTCTTCTCATATTCTTCCTCCTTACAACTTCTCCATCTGGCTCTTCTTCTCCTCCTTCACCTTGATCTTCTTTCTTTCCCCCGACCTTGTCCTTTTTTTCATCTTCACCATTTCCTTTTCCCTCTTCTTCCTGCTTCTTCGTCTTTTCGTTAATTTTTTAAAATTTATTTTTCTCACATTTTTACCTTTTCTCGTCGTCTCTTTCTTCGTTTCGCTCTTCTTTTTCTTTTTCTCCTCATCCTTCATTTTCATCGTCTTCTTCCTTTTCTCCTTATTTTTCTCTCCACACCCTTCTCTTTTTCATCCTTTCTCTTTCCATTTCTTCCTTTTTTTTCATTTCACCATTTTAGCGTTTTCAGTTTTGTAGTCTTATTGTTTTGTTGCACTGATGCGAACAATTCAGTTCAATTACCCATTCCCGTTTTTTTGCATTAACTGCCATCGTCTTGTCAACCTCTCAAGTACTTTCCAGTTTCCTCTGATGTCCTAAAAGATTTATTTTGTTTCATTTTTGTCTCTCCTGGGAAGGGGAGTTTCTTTTTTTATTATTTTTATTTCTACTTCGTTTCGTTTCACCCTTTTCTCGCTTTGTTGAACAGATTCGAATGTTCCCTCTGCTGTAACTCATTTAGCGAGTTAAGACAATTTGGAAATGGCTGCTTCGTTCCGAAACGAATTATGGACGAAACGAAAATCATCCTTTTCGTTTTTTTCCTTCTGTTTTATTTCTTTAATTTAATTATTTTCGTTCATTTGTTTATTTTTTAACAATTGTTTTTATCAATTTAGCGTCTAACTTTTCTGAACTCATATAGGGAAGCGCTAGACGAAGTCACATGTCAACGTATATGAGAGTATAAAATGCAAAACGTCTGCACAGAATGAGATGGTATTGGTAATTAGTGATGGACAAACCTGCCATTGCACAATACCTTCAAATGTGAAAATCTTGGGCAATTTCTGAATTTTTGAGATTGGAATTGATAATTTGGAATATTCGGACTACTGTTCTCTTTCTGAGCTATATTTCCGTAACGTTTCGGCCCATAACCTTCTTAGGCGTATCTTGTCGGGAATTTTTCTGTCGAACTCTAGAATCGACATAGAATTTGAAATGGAACTCTTTATTTAATCCACAGATGTAGCACAGACGGACTCATAAGGATCCGTGTTGTAGCAGATAAAGCACTACATAAAATTTATCCCTAGATGACACTCTTATAGAGGTTGAAGGTTCAATCCTCAGTGTATGATGGTACGAAGAATAAAGTTGTGAATTACTTTAGACTTCTACTCGGTTATAGTTGACGGAACGAGAGCATGCTACCTTCGTGGATTGAATAAAGTGTTCCGTTCGAAATTCGTGAGGATTTCCGAGTTCGACTGAAAGATTCCCGAGTTCGACAGAAAGATTCCTCGAGTTTGACAAGATACACGTGAAGAAGATCGAAAGTTTTTTTGTTTTTTTTTTACTGGCTGAAATGTTGTGCGAATAACACTTAAGATGAGAATAGCAGGCAAAATAACCCAAATAATACAGCATTTTTATGATGTACATTCTATGCTCCTTGTGTTTAATACTAATAATAGAAAAGCTAAGAAAAACATAGCTTTTTGTGCAATAATTTATTTCAACCATATTAGGTGATGTGAACCTAAGGTTGGGACGACGGGAAGAAACCACAGAACACGGTAACTTGATCATGTAAGAAATATATATTCACCGAAAAGGTTAAAAGGATAGGATAAAGGGTAAGCGGAGCTTACTATCCGGTAGTGTCTATTATGGGTAGTTGTATGCGCTGCGCATAACTAGTACTCCTGCTGATTTACAGTATAACGATACTGCCCCCCTGAGTGTTATCTCACATCGTAATATAGTAATGGAAGAGTCTATGGCAGGAAAGTTTCGGTCTCAAAACATTAAGATAGAAAGCCCAGCACTCTGGTCCTACAGAAAATGTATAAGCACCCCCGTCGGTATCTCCCGGTAGGGGCGCTTAAGGCGATTGGTAATAAACCAACTCATTCTCAAAGCCTGAAAAGGTTGATCTATGATTACACAGAGCCCGACTGAGCTTGGTAGCTGGTGTTGCAGGGGTCCACTCTGTCAGAGTGATTGTCTCGGGCGGATGAGAATTTTTACCCATATACCTTTGACCACTTCTGACCTCAACGTAAATGTTATGTATAGCTCAACAATATGTACTGGCTAATGTATATCAACAAACGTACCAACACTATATATATATATATATATATATATATATATATATATATATATATATATATATATATATATATATGTTATTATTATTATTATTATTATTATTATTATTATTATTATTATTATTATTATTATTCACTAGGAGCAATCACATAGGCCATCATTAAAGATTTCTCTTTGAGGACAACTTGTGGCGTTCTCTAGATTCTGAGTGATAACAATTCTCCCCAGATTTCCAGTGCTCTCTATCTATTTCGATAACAATTGCAGATGAGCTTACGCTATCGCAACAGTCGCTTACAAATGATTTCTCATTGGTAGCAATTATTGGTTTTTATTGAAATTTCGGTGGTTCTAAACCTCCCCAAGGTCCCAGCTTTTTTTGCACTGGTCCAGCGTATGTCTGACTAGTGCTTTATCTCCTCAGTCTTTACATCCTCCTTGACCTTCCTCACTTATTTGGTGTGGGGCCAGTTCATGGTGACACACACACACAACAACAACAACAACAAAAATGGGGCAGGGGCACAATGAGAGTTAACTTACAATTATACAGTTCCAATTTTCATCATTCCATGTGATGTTCTTTTGGGTTTTACATCTATAGTAGTTTCTGTATGTCTGGCTTGTGACTGTAGCTCATGTGTGTTAGTTTCCGCATCCAAGGGTTTTCCTTAACATTTCAGCCTTTTTCATTATTATTATTATTATTAATATTGGGGAGAGAGCTCGTGACAAAAGGGGCGAGAGAGAGAGAGAGAGAGAGAGAGAGAAAGACAGACAGACAGACAGACAGGCAGACAGACAGGCAGACAGCCAGATATATTTCTCTAGACTAACTACAAAAATTTCATCTTTGTGAATGAAAGAATCCGGGAAATCGTTAGTGGAACTGCGTGCAATCTACCTTTAGAGAAAAAAAAAGGAAATGATAAAATATTCAAATAATATGTCAATCCAACATAGCGATTTAGACGTCATGCGTAAAGCGAACCTTGAACTCTAAGATTTCCAAAGCGATGACAGAAGTCGTGTAATTATGCATATTATTCAGTGTTTGTGATAGTCGAGAAATTGCGATAAAACAAAGAGCTGCATTGAGTTGGAAGAGAGAGTTGGTGCCATTTGTATCTGGTCATACTGATGATGAGATTCGTGCGTTTTGGAAATCGTGGACAATTACAGTGCACAGAAAACAATTCTCTCAAACATCATGTAGATCTTGCGAGGCATTTGTAACGTCCGTTACTTTTGAACGTGAACAAATTATAATCTGAATTAGTTGCAGAGTGAGAAACAGTTGACAGGACGAAGAATTTGTTTGTCAAACTTGAAGTTTTGAAGAAAAAAGAAAGAAAAATGGAAGGCTTGTGGGTGGCGTCTGAATATGCATCGTAATTCAATGCTGAGAAATTTGCGAAGTTTAAGAATTTTGTTCGTTGACGGTGAAAGAAAGAAAAAAAAAAGAAGAAGACTGGAGGAGGGGAATTAAAAAGGCCAAGAGAGGTGAATGAAGTTGTGTTCTAAAGAGAGACGTACAAACTTTATGCTGAAGAATTTAAGAAGAAATCAGAAATATAAAAACAAAGAATAGTCGATAGTGCAAAAAATGAATGACGGGAAAAACAAGGAAAGAAAAAGACTGATTGGAAAAAGTGAAAGAAAGACCAAAGATGAGAACAACAAAAAAAAAAAATCAAGGAAAAATAAGAAAAAACTGGAGGATATATAAAATAGCAACAAAGAAAGAAATTAAATTGAAGAATTCAAAGATAGGAAAAAGAAAAGAATAAAAAGATTAAAAGAAGTAGACATGAACTAAAACAATAAGAGCATTAAAAAGAAGACAGCACAGACACAGAATGAATAAATAAATGGAAACTAGATTGAAACTGATATAACGTGAAAGTAAAAAATAAAATATTGAGAGATACAAAGAGAAGTAGGAACACACACATACACACACATATATATATACATGCACACATATATATATATATATACACACATATATATATACGTGTATGTATATGTGTGTGTGTATAATTGATTTTTATTATTGCGTTCTTTCATGTTTTCATGTTTTAAATCAATTTTGATAATACATTTGAGTTTTTATATATCATCATTTTTAATATATAGGAAGATATAGAAAGAGTGCCCAGCATAAGCAATCAGAGATTGGTCCCTTTTGTGTTAGATTTGAAACTGATGGTACTGACATTTTTCTGATCTTCTGTAACCCATATATAGCTAAATATTACGCTCTTATATTAATTTTCCTTTATAATCGAGAACTTTGATGGGGGTCTGTCCCACAAACCTGACGCAGAAATACACATATACACACACACACACACATATATATTATTTTTTAAATATAATTATCCACTGACACGTGTTTCGTCGTCTACGACTCATCAGAGTGGCTGAATCTAGCGAGATTCGAAATCAGGACCCCATGATAAGAAGCATAAACCTCTACCACGGGACCAACTCGCTCAACTACTGAATGTATTGCGTTTTTATGTAGATGTTTTTATTTGTTTTTGTTAGCGATACTCATTGAACGAATTCAATTATTTATGCGAAAGTGCATTTTTACCTAAATGCGAGTTAGGAATAATTTTCCCTTTGACCAATTTGGTACCCCCTAAATGGGGAGCGGCATATATATATTATTTAAATATATATATATATATATATATATATATATATATATATATATATATATATATATATATATATTATTTTTAATATATATATATATATATATATATATATTATTTTTAATATATATATATATATATATATATATATATATATATATAGAGAGAGAGAGAGAGAGAGAGAGAGAGAGAGAGAGAGAGAAAACGGAGTAACATAATAAGAAAAAACGGATATATAAATATTTGAAAATTTTAATGGGTAATTTTCACAGTTACGAAGATCGTGTCAAAAGTAAACCTATTTTTAAACATTTTTAAGAGCTACGAAGACTGAAGTGGTACCATTAAAATGAGTGACCATTTGTGCTTCAGAATTTATTTTTCTACATAGTCACTACGATTCTCAATTCATTTTTTCCAGGCATTCAAGGACACATTTCTGCTTCTGACGCACGTCCATGACAAGAGTGTCTTTCTTAAAGTCTCACACCATGAATATCTGAAAAGAAAGATAAAACTTTAAAGTCATGGATGCATAAGTTTAGTCAACATAAAAATACAATTTGTCATCCCCTCTGATCGATTCGGATGGAATACAAAAATAGGAGACATTTATAATTTTTAAACAGTTTGTGATCTTACGTGCTCTTATATTTTCTACAGGGTGGAACGATGAATTTGTGGCCCTCAAGAAAACAACACTATTTTAAAACTTTAAAACTTATATTGAAAAATCAATACAGGTAACTTGATCATGTAGTACAGCTTACATCTATTTAATGTAGCCGCCTTCAGCCTCAAATACCGCCTGGATACAGGTCGAGAACAGGGTGCATGTCTTTTCCACAGGCGCCGACGGGAGCTCGACGAGTATTCAACGGATAACGGCGATTATGTTGGCTCTGGTGTTGTTGGAGGTCATGTTAGTGATGTTCTTGATGTATGACCAAACGAAATAGTTCAGCGGTTCAGGTGGGCGGAAGAGGGGCAGTCAAGGAAGGGTACAAAGTTGTAGCACTCCTGAATCCAAGCCTGGGTCTCTTTGGACTTGTGAGCCGACGCCGAGTACTGCTGCCACATGCAGGGTCTGCCAGCAGCCACCTGATTGCACGAGGAGATCACCACATTCTTCAGAACATTCAGATACATTTTGGTGTTCACTTTCTGGCCGACTCCGAAGATGTGAGGTGGCATGATGTGGCCCTCACTTGAAACCAAAGACCATAACCATGGGTCGTCCGACGCGTTGAGCTGTGCCCTCAAGCGTTGGATGTCCGGATTTGCATTTTGAAGGTGCTGGCAATGGTCCTGTTGTAATAACTTGAACGGCAGAGAACATGTTGTACAATGGCGGATCTCCGATCTCGCTCGTTGAACATTGTGTAACTTTCAGCCGTGATAGAAGGCTCCTATCGCTCTTGGTATTTGTACACAACTGGCCAATCAGTAGATGGCCTTCAATAAAAAAAGAAAATCGGTTTTCATCAAACAGAAATGGAATCATGTTGTCTTTCCTAAGACGACAATTTTATCGTTTATATGTTTATATATTCAAGTTTATGGATGCAGCTGAAGAATGGATTAAGAAATTATTGGATGCATTGCATAAAATTGAAATATATTTCAGTAAATTTATAAACTTTTAAACTCTTCGGAGCGCACAGGGTTTTTTCAAAAAAAAAAATAGGAAAAACTATGTGCACCTGATTAACATTTCTATATTATTGTTT
>NC_136499.1:63829581-63867081 GCF_053919585.1 Euprymna scolopes
TCGCAAAAAGCCGAAATAATAACAACAACAACAACAACAACAACAAAATGAAGGAAAGAAATTCCGAAAAGCTTGTTGCCAATATTTGCAAAAGTGTTGCGCAACTTTTGCGCTCACTTTTGTAGATAAGTTTTGGAACGCAGATGGAGAAAGATGTCAGCTTGTTTTAGACATTCGAACGTCTGTCATATTCGTCTTCACCATTGTTGCTACCCTAGTGTAAAAATAATAGAAAAGAACTTTACCTATTCTCTTTTGAAATTCATTCTGTTTTGTTTATTCATTTGTTAAATATTTTCATCTTAACTCATGTGTATTTGTCTTTCTAAGATTCGTTCATTATTTAAATATATTTTACGCTATAGAACTTAACATTTTTATAACTTCATGACTTTATATGTGCGTATTTTTTTTATTCGTCATCAGTTGAGCTAGGCAAACACAACTTTTTAACATGTATAGAAAAGAAGACTAAGACGCCCGTTTGAAGTTTTAGTTTAAGTTTATTTATGGATATAAATAGCTTACATATAAGAGGGAAACTAGTATTCTCTTAACTGATTCGTTAACTATTTTATTACGGACAAATGGGCGATTGCAACGAAAAGATCTTAGACGGCATTTCGTTTTTGGCAATCATCAAAGTTTTCCTTTCAGTTATTCCAGCATCATTGGCGATCTGCGTCGCGCAACGTCTAATAGGTAAACTTATCTGAAACTTTTCTTTCTTTGTCCACTCGATATCCTTTGCGTCATGCGTCATGTCCTGACTTCCTTTTGTTTTAATCTATTTTAGTATATTTAATCTCACTTGACATTACATGTCATCTCTTTCTGTTATTTTTGTTTTGTGTGTAACTAATTTAATTCTCTATTTTGTGGCACTTCGATCTGTACTTAGTTCGACCCTTGTCCAGATTAACATAAGCAGATGAAATCGCTATGTTAGATAATAACATTTAAAAAAATTAAGTTAATTATTATCGATCTATCTGTCTATCTATGTATTTATTTATCTATTCAATGATATTCTTAAAATATTTTATATTGGGAGTTATTTATTGTTTATAGAATAAAGTATTGCCATGGGTTTTAGCTGAGGATGTTTACATAAATTAGCTAGATTAAATAAACAAAATGACCTTGGGTAGGCATACTTGGAAAAGTCGCACATTGAGATACGTGTGCTTTTTGAATGATGACGTAACGGAAATGAGGTCAAGAGGTTGGGAAGTTTAGTCAGTGGAAGAGTTGGAATTTGGTTACTGACGTGAACAGATGTATTTCAAGCCAGGAAGTGAGACTGTAAAGAATAAGCATGTAGACACGAAATGCAGACTCTTGTGAAGACTATTTGAGACAGCTGAAATAAATTTATACTTTAAAAATATAAAGTGTTGTCCTGTAGTTTCACAAAAGAAGAAAGAACAGAGGTCCCAATTGGTTATGGTGTTGGTCATTTCATGTTTCATTCATGAAGCTCAGCAGTAAAGATAGAAAAACTCTTGAAGAAAGAAAGGTATGAAGCATATATTATTATTCTTATAAAAAATGATACCTTATGTAAATATTTGTAATATATGCCCGTGTGATAACTCTGATACAACATGGCTCTGTTTATACGTTAATATCATATCCATTGGCTAAACAACAATACATACAATTTATACGTTTATTGGATCCCGTTATAAGAACAATATCTCCCACCTCTCTATATAACATACGCCTTTTCGGTGCCGTTTGGAGAATAATATATATCATCCTCCCAACCCTGACTATGTAATACCTATCCGACATAGAGTCTAGCATTATGTAAAACATTATATATTTTCTTGTTTTATGTTTATTCCAGTAGTTCTATAAAGATTTTACCTTCTTTGATATCATTATCTTATTGCATTGATATTTCTTTACATAGCGAATTGTTGTCATATTTAGGCTGTTGAATCGTAAGAATATTTCGAATCATATTTGCCATTTGGTTGATCCCTGTCTTTTTTCTATGCATTCTCTCTCTCTCACAGACTTGTTACCACAAGCATCAGGCTCTTCTGTAAGTACTATTCTGTCATATGTTCTTCAGAATTGTTTGATTTATTCCCTGTTTCCTTTGTTCCAGCTCGTTTGGCTTATTGGTCTAGTGGTCTTCATCTATTTACTGTTTTGCTACATCATTATAATACAGTTTCTTATTCCAGTAGCTTATTTCCAAGACCCGCAGGCTTGTGGAATGCTCTCCGTGTCGACTGTATTTCACTCCTACTTTTTGCCTTTATCTTTTCATGACTAAGGTCAATAAGAACATCCTATCTTTGCGATAATTAGTTTTAATTATTCGGTTTGTTCAATTCTTTCACAGTTCCGGCTTATTCTGCAGTACATACAGCCGCATTAAATACCTATGTATTTCTAATAATGAGTTTCTTTACAATTTTTTTTTAAAGGAAAGAACAAGTTGTTTTTTTTTCTTCCTTATTACATTTCTTCAATTATCTATATTTTAAACAAATCTTTCAGGGATTATCGTCTGATCATATTTTCTTTCTTTATATATATATATATATATATATATATATATATATATATATATATATATACGCCTATGAATTTGTTGTGTGTATCGATATTCATATTAAAAAGTCTTTTTTCTATTTATTAAAAAAAAAAAGACTTTGTTATATATGGATCGTGGAATTGCATTTATCTGCAAAAGATCTAGCTAATTTGCATATTCTTTTAAACATTCATTTTAATTAATTCCCTATCAGTTTTTTTCGGTTTTTTATTGGATGATCATCTTTAGTTAACTATTACGTGTAATTATATTCAAGCAGACATCTAGTTAACTAATACTTTTATGTAATTATATTCATGTAGACATTTAGTTAACTAATACTTTTATGTAATTATATTCATGCAGATATTTAGTTAACTAATACTTATGGGATGATCATCTTTAGTTAACTAATACGTGTAATTATATTCATGCAGATATTCTGCATAATTTACATGAAATTTTCTGATTGGACGAAAAAACTACGGATCGGAGATTTTGTTCAACCAAGAGTAGGTTTATCAACCATCTTTATGTGATTTTTTCGCTTCTGTTCCTGAATCATGTTCTCATCTGTTGGGTTGTTTCCATCATGCTCTTATTGATGTTAAGATTGATTTTTTATTCCTTTAAGTCTTCAATTGATCGTCACTCACGTAATATTTGCGTAAAATACAAACCTTTTTCTATATATATTTACTCATGCGTATATATATATATATATATATATATATATATATATATATATATTTGTTTTTAAAAATTTCCTATCAAACTCCTCTGTCAGTTTTTGGACCACAGACATGAAACTTAATATGTAGGGTATCCGAACCCATGCGAAACTCTATATTTAGGTTTAAGCCGGGGAAAATCAGTGCAAAAGTGTGAAAATTAAAAATGGAATTTGCTAGGTGAAGATCGAACATTACGAATATATATGCGTAATAATTATTGGTTCATGTTTTAATTTTTAGCCTTGCAGCAAACATGTTTTCATAGGTCAGGCATTAACGTCAAAGGAAAAAGTAATTCGTAAGCTAAACGTTTTGGTTTCGATTCTCGGTGATGGCGCAGGAGTCTTTTTTGTATATGTATAAAAGTGAAAATGTCTGTGTATGTGTCTGTGTGTCTGTGTACCCCGTGTCTGTCTGTGTCCCTACTAAATAACTGTCAATTTTCAGTCTACAGACTCGAGATTTGACATAAAGGGTATTGAGATTTGGGAAAATCTTTTTAATTGGTTTTCAGACAGAAATTTGGCTGTAAAGGGGTCAAAGTTCAACAATTTGACCTTTGAGAACTCTACCAAACTCCTCCGCCAGTTTTGGGTCTAAACACTTGAAATTTTAGTTGTAGGTTACTTGGACATGGATCTAACTTTATAATTTTATTTGAACCCAAAATAATAAATCTTAAGGGGTCATAATTGGGGTCAAAGTTTAAAATAAAATTGACCTCTGCGGTCTCTACCAAATTACTAAGTCAATTTTTGGTCTAAACATTTTAAATTTTACATAAGGCAAGCTTTTTAATCGTTATTTGCTGAAAATTTGGCTTCCAAGGGGTCAAAGCTCAAAAGATTTGACCTTTGCGGTTTCTAGAAACTATTAAGCCAATTTTGGGTCTAAACATTTGAAATTTTACATAAAGGGTATTCAGACATGCAGCAAGCTTTTTAATCAGTTTTAGGGTGAAAATTTGTCTGCCAAGAGGTCAAAGTTTACAGAGTTGACCTTTGCAGACTCTACCATACTTTTCCGCCAATTTTGAATATTTGAAATTTTAGGTATAGGTTACTTGGACATGGATCAAACATTTTAATTTAATTTGAGCCCAAAACAATAAATGTTTAGGGGTCAAAGTTGAGGTCAAATTTAAAAAATATTGCCGTCTGCAGTCTCTACTAAATTTTCGCTATGGTAGTTAAGAAAGCCTATTATATAGAAAGGCATTACCATACATATTCACACTTTTTAATATATACATATGCACATAAAGTTATGAACAGTACATAGGGCCTGAGCAAAGCCGGGCGGAACTGCTAGTATAATAATAAATACAAAATCTGCATTTATAAAAAAAATATCATATTTAAACGTATTTTACAACCGGGCAATGTCGGGCGGCCTGCAAGTATATATATATATATATATATATATATATATATATATATATATATATATATATATATATATATATATATATATATATGCGTGTGTGTATTGTATGTATATATATATGTATGTATACATAAACAATACATATATATATATATATCATGTACATAAAAATATATAAATATATATATATATATATGTATATATATGTGTGTATGTATATAAACAATATATGCATACATATATATATATATATATATATATATATATATATATATATATATATATATATATATATATATATATTTTATTATTTTATTCCCATTTTTTTTTTCTGTTGTTGTTATTGTTGTTGGTTTAACCAGCCACTCCAACCTTTAAATCGACCCCTGGCATCCTACCGACACAAGAACCACCGCACAGGCGCACGCCTTCCAAGCCAATACCTCTTCCTAAAAAAATCATCCTTTTCCCTCAAATCCCATTCCAGGTGATTGACATTAAAACGCCCACTTAGCAGCATCGAAAGTAGTCACCAAGAACGAAAAGGAAAAAGAAAAAGTGCTCACCATCTTGCTAAGGCCGGTTAAAATCGGTTAGTTTTAAGTGGCCCTCGAGGTCTACGATGACATTAAAAAAATATATATAAATAAAAATAAAAGAGAGAAAGCGGCCTCAAGACTCAAATGCGCGCCCCTTCACAGTGCACCTGCAAGAATAAGAGAGAGAGAGAGAGAGAGAGAGAGAGAGAGAGAGAGAGAGAGAGAGAAATAGGGGGAGGAAGAGTAGAGAGGGGATGGATGGGGCACTCAAATAATAAATCCAACCATGCGTAACTAGAAATAGTAATCCGATTTGCGGCACTCGTCATCTTAAAAACACGGTGGGTTCGCGTTCATTTCTTTTGCATTTTGCGTGACCCCACCCTGTTAGTACCCCTCTTTTCTTCTCACCCCCCTCCACAATTTCAGCAGACGAGAAACTTAAAAGGCGGTAAAAATAGAATGTCGAAAAGAAAAAATAACTAAATAAATAAAATAAAATAAAAAGTAAATCTGAAAATGCCTATGGGACAAATTGTTTCTTCTTAAACGTGCGTTTGTTACATACGTCCTCGGCACTCACTTGTTTGCTTGCCCGTCGGGTTGTCACGGTTCATTTTCAGTTTTAAATACTATTTTCTTCGGTATATCACGTCTCTCTCTCTCTCTCTCTCTCTCTCTCTCTCTCTCTCTCTCTCTCTCTCTCTCTCTCTCAATTTCATTATCATTCTGTTTTTGTTAGGGACTGAACCATCTTATCGGATGCCAGACATTCACTCGTTATTTCAGAAACTTCCACCGAGAGATCTTATTAAGATTCTAACTGTCCTTTTAGATCAATTGCTTGTACCTCTCTTGCACTTGGTTCACCGATTAGTTTTTGAAATTCTTTTTTATGAGTCCGGCTACTCCTATAATAACTGGAATAAGTGAGATCGTTCTAAGATTTCAGTTTCTTTTCATTTCGTAGATAAAACGTTGGTATTCAGTTCCCCCCTCCCTCTGTTTCAGTCAGCATAATTAGAAACACTGACTTCTACTGAGGTTGTTACTTTCTTATATATTAGAATAGTATTTTCTTTTGTTTGTCACGATTGAAGTTTAACATTTTAATCGAAAATGCGCATTTATCTTATAGATGCGCCAAGCGAATGTATAAGAGCTTTTGTTGACTAGTCGGTCCGTCACGTTTATGTGTGAAATAGTTTTTTCATTGCTAAATTGGGTTGAGAATGGCTGAATTTGACTTTTGATACGTCCAAAAATCTCTAACCATTGTCGTCGGCCAGTCTGTCATGTTTAGAATTACCTTTAGAATGACCTTTCCTTTTGTCGTTTATCGTTTATATTCGAAATAGCATTTTCGTTTCCAAAGGCTCAGTTAGAACGGACGTATCTTGTTAAACATACATATCTCTGCGATGTTATCTAGCTCGGTCGGTCTGTCGTGCGCTTAAGTTTAAAATAGCAAATTTGTCGATCTTTAATGCACACAGTAAACAAAGGCGCTTGTGTTTTCTTTTTTTATAGTTTGTATTGCCTGTTTGTATTTGCGGGCGGTGTGATGTATGAGATGGGGGTGAGGGGGGTATGTAGCCAAAGTGCTTTACCTGACAATCGCACATACGAATACGAATACGAAAAGGGTGCCACATTTAATTTTCAACTCCGCCTTCATCCCTGCGATTCTAAATAATAAATTAAAAGAAATAAACAAACACTTAATGATGATTGCATGAAGATGACAATGGTGGTGGTGGTGAAGCAGTTACCAGTTATATACAAGGTAACCCTTCCCCTATTCAGCTTTTTAAAAATCATTTCTAAGGTTGTAATGAATTACTTATGTTCATCAGTTTAAAAAGGGGATTCAATTCATTTGTATTATTTGGACAAGCAGAATCCGTGGAAATTCCACGGTAGTTGAAAACTTTTAAAACACGTAATAAATAAAATGAATAAAAAAAATAAAATAAAACAAATAACGACAAATTTAAAACAGCTTTTTTTGGCGAATTCTTTTTTAACTTTTGAAAGCTAAAAAGAATTGATTTAAAAAGTTAAGATTTTTTTTTTCAATGAAAATTCAATACACAACACATATTTGAGTTTTTTTTTGGGGGGGGGGTCTAAATATTTTTTTAATATAAATTATAAGGGAACAGATGTCAATTCACTTGCGCATTATAATATTTTAAAAAGAAACTATAACAAAAAAAATTACAGTCTCCTTTCAACATAACTTTTTTTATTATTATGAAATAAAATAGTCAATTTTAAACCGTAAGCAGACAGCCATATTTTTTGTTACTTTTAGAGAGGAAATGGTTTTAATGATTTTTAACTGATAAAGAACGACTATAAAGGGAGATAATTCGTTTCTCATTAATTAATGCTTGTGATGATGATGTTGTTTTTTTTGTGTGATACAGGACGCACGGACAAGTAAATTAACATTTAGATTATTTTGATTATTTGAGCTACTTTTTCATTTTGGATGTCACTTACACAACGTTTCGGTCGATGTAACTTCTAACCTTTTTCATGTGTTCCTGGTCAAATCGGAAATCGTTATGCCTAACTCGGAAATCAGTACGGAATTTCGAATGGAAACATATTTAATCCACAAGCATAGTTTGCCTTTGTTTCATCAGCAATTACCTAGTAGGAGTATTAAGTAATTCGTACTTTGTTATTTTTTGTATCGCTCGTACTGAGGATTGAACTCTCAACCTCCAGAAGACTGTTGCTTAGAACTGATTAATACTTACCACTTTTATCCGTTGTGCAATGCAATGGATCTTATGTGTTTCGCTGGATGTTGTCTGTTAAAATCTCTCGTTGAACCTATCGAGGGCCTTTCAGCCAATGCCTGAAGTAGCTTTTAGGGAGGGAAAGGGGGAGGGACAATACTGAAACGAAAGGAGTTCTGTTAACAGTGATAATATTGCTAAGAACCTTTCAGAAGGCGATCAGGAAGGAGTGATAAAAACGTATTATGGTTTCTATACTACGCGCTGAAATTTTCTGATTGGCCAAAAGAAACTACTGATTGGAGATTTTGTTTAACCAAGAGTAGGTTCATCAACCGTCTTTGCGTGATTTCTTTTTCGCTTCTGTTCCTGAATCGTGTTCTATTTCCTTTTCTCCTCTATTGGGTTCTTTTGATCTAGCTGTTGTTGATGTTGAGGTTGACTTTTTTTTTTCTTTTAGTCTTCAATTGAATATGTTTAACTATAAGAAGGCTGATAGAGATGCGCTTCGCAACTTCCTATGTGCCATTCAATGGTGTCCTGTTTTTGGTATGTTTCCGAATGCTAACAAGATTATTGACTGGTTTCTTGTTAGAATTGACACTTTCATTCCTCATCGGCAGTTTCAAACAAAACCTCATTCTCCTCCCTGGTTTTCATCTGTTTGTGCTTCTGCCGTCGCCCATCGTAATCAGTATCGTCAGGGTGGTCCTGAGGCTTCTAGACAATTCTACAGAGAAGCTAGCAATGCCTGCAAGAGAGCAATTTCTGGTGATAAGTCTAGGTGTTCTCAAATTTTTCGTAACTCTATTTCATATCAAAAGTTGGGTTTCATGATTTTTGGAGAATCTATGATGGTTTTATTAATAATAGAAAGTTTGATATTCCTCCCCTATTTAATGGTCTCCACGTCATTTCATCTTCTAAGAATAAGTCTGATGTCTTAACTCGTCTTTTTGCTGACAATTCGCCTTTCGATGATTCTAGTGCTGCTATTCCGGGTTTTCCTCCAAAAACTAATCAGTCTTTTGATTCTGTAATTATTATTCCAAAGATGGTTGCTAGAATACTTGCTGGTCTTGACCAATCTAAGGCTTTCGGGACTTGATTTGATTTTTCTTCTTTTTTTTTTTTTTTTTTTTTTTTTTTTGAAGCCTTGTGTTCCTGAATTTTCTTCTCGAAAATATTTAATCTCTGTCTGGTACAGTCTTGTTTCCCTTCTCATTATCTCAATTTTAAAAATGCTGGTGGTCGGCCCAACTATAAATATAGTCATGTTTAGTTTTCTCTCTGTTATTAGCAAAGCTTTGGAATGATTAGTAAAGGAGAAGCTTGTTCATTTTCTGGAAAGTTTGGGCCTCTTTAGTAATGTTCAGTATGGATTTGGTGGGGTTTTTTCAACAACTGATCTATCAACTGTTGTAACTAAACGGATCTGTCGGTTTATAAATAATTCGGGAAAAGGTAGGGCCATAGCGCTGGACATTTCGAACACGTTTGACAGAGTATGAGATTCTGGTCTTCTACAGGAACTTCGATGTTATGGTATTGGTGATAAAGTTCTTGACATTGTTAGGTATTTTTTTTCTGATCGAAGCTTGTGAGTATGTCTAGATGATGTATCTTCATTTTCTTTTCCTATCAATACCGGTGTTCCTCGGGTTTTTATTTTATGTTCTTTTCTGTATAAATGACCTTCCAGAGAATATTATTCAGAAAATTAACATTTATACTGATGACAGCACCCTCTATTCTGGTATTGTTTCGCGTCCATCTTCCTCGGGGCAATTGAAATAAGCAACTGATCTAGAAGTTGATTTGGGTAATGGATTGGGGTAAAAAAAATATAGGATGTTTCGTTTAATCCTGTTAAGATTCAGTTATTGTATTTTAATCGTAGGCGAGTCCCTTTTTACTGAGATTCTTATGGATAGCTCCGCTTTCGACTAGTAATCGACTCTTGACTTCTTGGTCTTTCTTTTTCCTCAAGTATTTCTTGGAGTCCATATATTAAATCCATTGCTCTTTCTGCTTCTTGTAAAACCGGTTCTCTCTATCGCTCTAAACACTTTCTCACAGCTTAGGCATATTCTTTATTTCTACAAATTAATTATCAGGCCATTTATGAAATATTGTTGTCATGTTTGGGCTGTTGAATCTCTTTACCGTTTGAAAATTCTTGATAAATTGCAGAAACGTATCTGTAATTTGATTGGCCCTACCCTTTATTCTTTACTGCAACCTTTCTCTTCAGACGTGATGTTAATAGTCTACGACTTTTCTACAAATATTATTATGACATGTGTTCTTCAGAACTGTCTCATCTATTCCCTGCTTCCTTTGTTCCAGCTCGTTTGTCTCGCTGGTCTAGTGGTCTCCATCAATTCAGCCTTAATACCTCATTATAATACAACTACTTATTCCAGTTACTACTTTCCCAGGACTGCAAGGTTGTGAAACGCTTCCTGCTCACTGTTTTCCTTCTACTTTATATCCTTGTTCTTTTAAAGATTAAAGGCAATATGCATCTTCTGTTCTGTGATAATCATCTCTCGTTCTTGTAAGCTCCTTACATCAAGTGACTTCATGCATTGTCTGGAGCGATTTGCATGAAATGGTACGTAAAATGCGCCACTGCTTTTGAACAAAGGAAATACTTTTATATAAAATCTAAGATTAACTCGAACTGTTCTTAAACGTTCTATATAATATTGCGTTTATTCTAATTGGTAAGTGCTAATATGAAGAAAATCATGTAGATTTGGTATCTTTACTTAAATGCAATTGTACTACTAATACTTTTTTTTAAACATCCGTGCAGGTAAAAGGACATTGCTGAATATTTATTCTCGGAGCATAATTCAAATATTTGAAATTACAACTTATATGTTTTGGACTTTTGAAGTCTACATAATTAATATATATATATATATATATATATATATATATATATATATATATATATATATATATATATATATTTAAATTGTAGTATATATATATATATATATATATATATATATATATATATATATATATATATATATATATGTACTACAATTTAAAAATATATTTATATTGTAAAATATACGTGTGTTCGTGTGCGGGGTGCGTTGTATATATATATATATATATATATATATATATATATATATATATATATATATATATATATATAGAGAGAGAGAGAGAGAGAGAGAGAGTGAGAGAGATAAAAAGGAACAAACCGAGTTATGTGTTCATCAACGTTTCGTCTTTATTTCGAAACTTCCTTTGATAAAGACGAAACGTTCATATATATATATATATATATATATATATATATATATATATATATATATATATATATATATATATATATATATATAGCATATACACACATATTTTTGTTAATTGTTACCTCTAAAAAGTCTTCATATTATCACTCTACCACACCCTACATAATATGTATGCCTAGTCTTTTTTGTTTTAATTATGTTATATATTATTGAAAGAAAAAAAAACAAACACACTTTTAGTTATAAAAATAAAATGTTTTTAATTCGAATTTCTTTATAGAATCAAGTAAAACTAATTAAAACCATCAAGTTTACTTACAAAAAATTATTAGTACTCCCTGTGGCGAAAATCCGTGTTTCTTTATAAAAAAATTCTTTCTCCCCAAAACAAATTTTCCAGCTACCTGAAATGTTAGTGAAGATATCATAAATAGCTTTGAAACATTTACTTCTTTCCAACATCATCTTTACCTTTCTCGAATTTTAAGCGCTTTATTTCTTGTGTTACCATACGCATTCGTTTCATTGCATTCACCATTGATATATTGGCCCTGAAAAAAGAAAATTTAATCATTAAAAAATTAGACTTAGGACAATAAACAATTATATATATATATATATATATATATATATATATATATATATATATATATATATATATATACTTAATTCTACCTGAAATGTTAGTGAAGATATCATAAATAGCTTTGAAACATTTACTTCTTTCCAACATCATCTTTACCTTTTTCGAATTTTAAGCGCTTTATTTCTTGTGTTACCATACGCATTCGTTTCATTGCATTCACCATTGATATATTGGCCCTGAAAAAAGAAAATTTAATCATAAAAAAATTAGACTTAGGACAATAAACAATTATATATATATATATATATATATATATATATATATACTTAATTTTATCACATAACTTAATATATGAAAATATTTTATGCATAAATTGTCAGTATTTACTTCAACAGTGCTCAATACATAGGTAGAGCTAGGTAGTAAGTTATTAAATTGCCATATATATTTTTATAATTTATATATATTTTTTTTTTCTTAATCTCATTCATCCAGAGGAAGTCTCGAAATAAAGACGAAACGTTGATGAACACATAACTCGGTTTGTTGCTTTTTATTTCTCTCTCTCTCTCTCTCTCTCTCTCTCTATATATATATATATATATATATATATATATATATATATATATATATATATATATATATATATATATATATATTCCTTGTACACATTTGTGAATTATTTCACGGAATTCTGCCTTTTGGATGACATCGAAATATCTTCTAATAACGAGATTTCTTTGGATTTTTACTTCTGGATACCGGATTTTTACAAACTTTTCTTGGATTTTACCGTTATTGGATATTCTACTCTTCACTTCACATGAAATCATTTTTCTTTTCCCTCCGCTCATGCCCTCTGCTTCACTATTTTTTAATTTTTACCAAGTAAGCTCTATGGATTACTTGCAGTTTCATTAAATACTTTGCAAGCAAAATCCGATTCCGCATTTTGTTAATTCCTACCCTCTGATGAGAAGGAAAGTATTTCTTTCGAAACTCCGCGGATTAAGGACAATCCATTTAATTTGTGTTTCCTTTTTTAAAATTAAATATTTTTAATTCTTCTTAAAGTGACTTAACATGTTTTATTAATTCTTTCTTCTTATATATATATCAGAGCACATGCCATTAAAATATTTGTAGGACAGGCACAGAGATTCAACATTGTCGGAATACTATTTCCATTATTCTCATCTCACACACACACACACACACACACACACATATATATATATATATATATATATATATATATATATATATATATATATATATATATATATATATATACACGATGCACGACTCTTGTCTCATAATTACATTCGCAGCTACACTGACAGAGGTGTCTATTGGCTCTTGAGACTGAACGGAGGCATCGCATATATATCATAGATAAGAGCTCAGTCGAGCACCAACCATAAAATAACTATAGAGTAGAGAAAGACTAGCAACCTCTCTACTGTGAGAAATTGAGTGTAAGGAAAAGAAGAGGACATCCACCACTAGATTTCGAAGTCGATGTTGTTTATTATCAAGGCAGGAAATGTTACTCTCTGCGGTGCATCCACAGATGTGGCAAGAGTACTTTACCTTAAAATGTATTTGATTCGTATACAAGTAAAATATTGCGTCAAGAGTGAGATAGTTTCTAGAGCGACATCCAACTATTTTTTACCAACGACATTAGCAATGGTGTTGATGTAGGTTTCTCATTTCAAGTCTGGAGTAAAAGCTAGTCCTAGAAGCTTATACAAGCGGCCGGCTTCCTCAAAGAGATAGTCATTTATTTCAATTTGGACAAAATGGGGATCCGAGCATTATTGGTAAATGAAGATAATCTTGGTTGTACATGCATCAGAAGTAATTAGCCACCTTTTTTCGCCGTTAGATGAGGTACTCCAGGTCGGAAATAAGAAAATCAGAAAGATCTTGACCATTAATGGTCTTCACAGTGTTGCTATAGATGGTTATTTCATTTGCGTAAATGTCAATAAATAATCTTAGAATGCGATTTGGTAGATCATTGAAGACTATGCATGTGATAGTGTACTGCTTTTTGTTTTTGTTTTGTTTTGTTTTTTGTTGTTTTTTTTTTAAATATTGGATGCATCGTACTATCCCTATGCATGTGATAGTGTACTGTTTTTGTATTTTTTACATATTGGATACATCACACTATCCCTGTGACAGGATCGCTGATAAAATAAGACATGGCTTGATGTTGTCATATGCATCCACAAAACAATGAAAAATTACACTAAACAAATATACAATTAGTGTATCTCAGAATAAAAACGTGATTGTCATCATTGGCAGGGGTTCATGTTATAACCAACATGAAAGAGCCGGTCGGCATCCCGCGAATGTTGGCCCTTATTTCAGTTAATAGAATACAAGATACTAAATAGAGGTAAATAAATATGATCAGCACAAACTAAAGGGCATGAAATGTTTCCGATAATTTTTTAGAGATGTTATAAGAGATCTGAATCCGAATTTTGGACAGGCCATTTCATGACGTTTACTGGACTGTTCAAACTTTTGATTGACTTGACCTTACTACATAGGGGTTCTATTCTATACTCAAATGAATGATCAGGGTAAGATATAGACAGCGGCATAGAAAGAAACGAGCTCTTAAAATGCATCCAACAAGTCTTATAAAATAATGTTTATAACAATGATTCTATGAGGACTGAAGAAATAACAGCATTCCAACTTGTCATGAAGCTGTCTGACAATTTCGAAATGATTCAATGAATTGCTAAGCATTGGTTAATAACCAATCCTTGCCGGGGGGGTGGGTGAAATCTGTTATTTACCATGCGCATTGAACTGTTATTTGCAGTCAATTTATAATTGGAGATGGAAATGTTTAAAAGATGGACTTCGTCATTCAATACGAAAAAATTTTTGAGCGAAGCAACTTTCCTGGCGAGCAATTATCTTTATAATTTATATGTGGGATAATAATTTCTTTCGGTTTCAGTTTTTACATAAAACTCGAACTTAGCGGCTATTTTCTTTTCAGAGCGCTATGTCTACACATTACCGAATGATTAGTTAAGGAAACCCCCATTTTGTCACAGTTGTACTTGTATAAATATATTTCATTTAAATCAAAACGGCTTAAGCATAATCGTGAGGTTTTTGTTCACGCTTTGCGTCCTAAAAAGGAAATACATTTTAACCGATTTTATTTATAACTATAGGACCCGTTAACCGCCGTTGCCAGATGGAAATCTGCCCCCCCCCCTCGCAGAAAGTAAACTACGGTTGCTGTTGGTGGCCACTGTCATCCCTGAACAATTGCGGAAATGGCTGAAATGCAATAATCTTGCTTTCATTAATTAGTGCTGGTTTGGGCCAATAACATGCTATGGATTTAAAAAAAAAAAAAAAAAGCAATTAAGGGAATGTGTAAATCAGTATGAATTAATAAAATTACGAAAATGGTCCATTAGAATAATAATAGACAGTAAAAGCAGAAGTTTTAGAGCTTAGGGATTCTCGCTATATATGAACTGTTTAGAGTAATCTTAACTGTTTCCATTTGTTGTTCAAATATTCATCTTCTTTTTAATTCTTCCAATAGTATTAAATAAAATCCCATTTTCTGTTGTATTTTTAACGTGTAAAACAAAACAATTACGACTTTTTTCACTTTAATTCTTTGAGTATTGTTATGTTAAGAAATGCGCTTGGAATAGACGTTTCAGACTCCCAATGTTAAGAATGGCTTTCGGAATAGACACCGCCAATCTCCCCATCTTAAGAATGGCGTTCTAAATAGACAGGCCAAATATCTCCATGTAAAGAACGACTTTTGGAGTAGACAACCTCCTTTTGGAAAAAAAAATCCCCCAAAATTTAATCATAATAATCGTTATCAGCATACTCACCCGCAAATACTAAAAAAAATTGGGGGTGGCAGTGTAGGTAGGAAAGAAGTAGATTTGTTTAGCGCGCGTGTCTACAAACCTGACAGCCAATGAATTACAGTGCATAATACAGGTCTTTGTAGCGCTATAAGTACTTGCGTCCGCAAAATTTTAATGAGATTTTCTTAATCAGCACAGTTGAAAACGTATAATAGCCGTCATTCTAAAGAAAATTTTCGAAGTGGACCTAATGTACAAATTTACACCCTCATAAAAAGTTAATGTGTGCGCAATATCGAGAATGCAGTAGATGATATTGCCAAAACATTTATTTTTAATTCGGCGACGATTTTAACAGATTGTGGAGGTTTAAATAAAGTATATTTAAATAAAAGACATATAAAAGAAAACGTAACTATGTTTGAAAAAATATAATTAATTACTGGAACAAGTGTAACAAGCGAGCTAGTAAGAGAGAGAGAGAGGAAATAATTGTTTGTTCTTTTTTCTTCGGCACAGAAAGAAATGTAAAAGCGAGCGAACGAGAGGGACAAAGAAAGGGAAAGTTGGCAAGTATATATACAGGGTGATAGGAAGGTAGAAATAGAGGTGTAGGGAGAAAATGCAAACTTACGCTGTAAAATGTAATAAAACGAACGCAGCAATTTATTGAGAGGCCGAGAGTAGGTATCATTGCGACTCCATTGTGGAATGGTATATTAGCGTTTGTTTAGCATGCGAATACCGTTAATCCAGAACATAGGAATGGTCAAAGCTCAGCCAATCAGCTTGATCGGAGTTAGTCTGGCGAGCCTTTATTTATTTTTTAATTGGAAAAGGGAAGGATTATGTTGTGTCTATGAGTTTATGATCCAGTTACGAAGAGTGAAACCCTATATCTGTCGAAAGTTCACAATTCCTCCCATTGATGACTATGGGCGGCAGGAGGTCTTGATATTTAGAGGGAAGAGTTGAAAATACTTCCTCTAAAGATGTTTGCGATTGTGAGGATGTTGCTCCTAAGATGAAATGTAGGATTTTATTATAACGACTAGATGTGTCTAAAATGACGTTCTAAAGTAACATAAGATAATGGCTAATAATTTAGATATAATAAATTTCTATGTAGCATCTGTTGTTGCAAACCTATGATACTTTGGTCCAGAGGGAATTTCTGCAATAAATATATTATATACGGAGATACGAAAATTATAGAAAGTATTAATAAATAGCAGTCCACAGTAATCCTAGTGAATAGTTTATTACGAACAAACAGGGAATTACAACAAAACATTTATACTATTTATCTTAAAGCTAAAGAGAGAGAAAGTAAATGAAAAAGAGAAAAACCAAATCAAAGAAGAAATAAAAAAATAAATTATAAAAAACGAAGAACAAAATAGATAGAAAGTGAAATAACAATGAATAGAGAAAGTGAAATTACGATAAAGATAGCGAGAACGAAAGTTAAGATACAATAAAAAAAAAAGAGAAGAGGAAAAGAAAAAGTGTAAAAGAAAGACAGAGAAAGATAGAAATAAAAATAAAAAGAGAAAATGAAAATGAAAAAGGGGAGGAGCTAAACAGAGAGAAGAGAAAGTGAAAGTAGAACTGAAAAATGAATTAAAAGCAATAGAGAATAAAGAAGAGATCTGAAAATAAAAATGAAACTATAAAAGGAAAAAAGAAATATCATCGCAAACAGAATAGTGTGTTATGAAAAAACTTTTTTGAAAAGATAAAGAAAGAGATAAGGGTTTAACTGAGTCGCAAATGAAAGAGAACATGTACGAGGTGGTAGCTATTTGAGGTGAAGTAAGAGGCGCTTAGAAAGGTCAGAGTTCATTCTTAAGGTGTAGCAGGAGGAGGTGGAGGATAACGGAGTGAGGATGACGCCTGGACTTTTCGGATTCTGCGCCAGATGGGAAAGTCTGCAAGAAAGTGGCAGTCGTGTGACAAGGTCGGCGCCAACAGTTGACGATCTCGCCGGCGCGATGCGTTAGTGGAAGAACTTGGAGTGAGAGCTGGGGAACATAGCGAAAAAAAAAAAAAAGAAAAAAGAAAACAGAGGATCAACGTTTTGATCAGGCAGAGAAAATGAATGACCACACGAAGCGGAAAGATGAAAAGATTGAGAACAAAATAATAGGAACGGAAGAAAAAAATAATAACCAAAGGAAATAAACCTGACAGAAAAAGAAAGAACGATAATATATAATCATTTACATGTATATTTTGTTAATCTGTCCGGAATAAGAAGGAGATAGAGATAGAAAAAGAAGGAGAGACAAGCAGACATACAGACACGCACATAGACACAGAGGCGCAGAGAAAGAGAGGCATACGCACAGACAGATAGACACACTTACAGAGAGAGAGAGAGAGAGAGAGAGAGAGAGACAGACAAAAAGATACACAGACAGACAAGCAGACATACAGGCATATACAAACATAGAGAGAGAGGCAGAAATAGACATACAAACAGACAAACGTACAGTTAGAGATAGAAGGTGACCGACAGACATAGAGAGTGAGAGAGACCGGGACAGAAAGACAGAGGGAGGGAGAAATTCGAGCATTTCTTTGGAGAAACAAAGCTGTCACGTTTCTGACGTCTGTTTGTCAGAAAAAAAGATTATTTGGGAAAATAAATCGAAAAGAAAAAGAAACAGAAATGATAAAAAGAAACCAAAAAGAAATAACGAAATTGCGAAAGGGGCATGTTAAAAGGTGTAAATAATTCGACGAAAAAAAGGACATTTTTTTTATTTTATCCTGTTAATTAAGTATACTTTTTAGTTAAAAATAAAATAAATTTGATAAAGATAAAAAAAAAGAAACGATATCATAAGAACTTCTACAAAACAGAATTTACAAATACGGAATTGAAAAATAAAAAAAAAATGATGTTTTACCAACAGAAAAGAAATTGATCACATTGACCGGGTGAAAAGTTTAAAGCTGAAACTAAGTCGACGGAAACTCAAGTACTAATAAAAAAAAGAAGAAAAATAAAGATTAAAATAAATATTTTACAAGATAGAAAAAAAAGGGTCGAATCCACAAACAAATAAACTTATTTCACACAGGAAAAAAGACTTTAAAAGGCAGATTAAAAAAAAAAAGAAAAGAAACAAAATATCATTTCCTCAATTTTAAAGCTAAATTCTCACAAACAAACTGAGAAAGTTGAGGAAGGAGATTTTAAAAAAACATAAAATATAAAGAAAAAATGAAAAAGTATGTTCGACGAAGAAAAAATCGAATGGTTAAGGCCGAGTTACAAGCGTAAATCGGAAACTGTTGTAGAAAAATAGAGAAGAAATATAGAAACGAAAGAAGTCAGACAAAAAAAAACGTATAAAACTGAATTAACTACAAAAAAAAAAGAACAAAACATGAAAACAAACGCTTAACTAAAAAAAAAAGGGAAACCGTCAAACTAGACACGGCATTAGGAAACTGACGTGAAAGCGTTTCGAAAGAAAAAAAGGAAGGCATTATCTGAAAAACGTTAATAAAAAAAAACAACACAATTAAAAAGAAGAATTTAATAAACAAAAAACACGAAAAGAAAGAAAAACAAGCGTTATTGAGATGAATTCATTAACATGCTAAGCGATGAAAGTTATATTTCAAACGTAAGCGCTTCAAACCAAACTTAAGCGTCACCGATTGACCGGTCGACCTCACATATTATAGAGATGTAATTTAACAGAAAAGAAAACATAAATCTATTAAAAAAACGAAAAACGAAAAGGAAAACAAAGCAAAGAATGACAAATGAAAAGAAAGAACAAGAAGAAAAAAGATGAGTTAGATTAATTGAATGCATCAGTTAAAGACGCTAACATCTCGTGATAAGCCTTAAAAACACATCTGAAAAAAAAGAAAAAAGATACAAAAAAAAAAGAGCTGGAATCGAAACCCTACCCCTGGCTGACAAAAGAAAAACTATACATGAGTGCAGTATTGCTGGCGACTTGTGCTTTAAAACAGATAATACATGGACACTTTATCACTCATTTTAAACAAACTTTGGTCGATGAAACACAATAGCATTGTGGCTTACTGGCTCTTCTTGTCTGCAGTTTATTCGGAGATTTCTTTCGCCAATTTCGGATATTCCACCCCCAAAGCGATGGCGGACGAAATGTCAAATTCGGCCAAACTTGACCGATACAACCTGGCCAAGAATTACAGGTAAGTGATGGTTGAATTTTCTTCGTTCATTTAAAAGTAACCGCCCTTTACATATCCTATAGTTGGGGTGAGTGAGTGTCTTACTCCCACTGAATTGGATCCATTGTAGATATTGACGCACCAATAAAATCGGAATAGGTATGAACTTTTGCTTTGATTTCACTAGAAATTCATACACATACCTTAAACATATCTGTCAATACATTGTTTTTCGTGATGAAAAATAATAAGTCATACCTTGACTTCTTGGTACTTATGCAGAATACGGACCATGCCGAAATATTAACGTTATTATTTAGAAAACCGTTCTTAACATGAAGAGCAAAGGGCGTTCTATAACTATTTTGTATATTCATCTTACCATTTAATAAACAAAAGATACCGTAACACTTGAATTTTACTTGAAAATGCTATCTAAAAAATAGCACGGTCCGTATTCTGCATGAATAACTACGTCTGTATTATCCTTAAAGATAATCCAAAAGTAAAGGGAAGTACAAGGGGTGCTCCAAAAGTAATGCCTCCTATTTTTATTTTGCCCGAATCGATCAGAAGGGATTACAAATTGCATTGTTATGATAGCTGAACTCATGCATTCAAGACCTGAAAGCTTCATCTCTGTTGCAGATATTGACGGTGTGAGACTCTAAGAGAGCAACCCTTATCATGGACGCGTGCCATAAGCAAAGATACGTCATTGAATTTCTGGCATTGAGAAAGGCGGTGACTATGTAGCAAAATAAATTCTGGAGCACAAAAGGCCGCTCGTTTTCATTGTATCAATATCGTCTTCGTAGCTCTTCAACTTTTTGAGTTTAAAAATAGGAGGCTTTACTTTTGGAACGATTCTCGTATTAAATTGTTAATTCAATTTACATGCGTGTCTGTGGTCTGTAAAAAAAAAAGAAAAGATTTCCAAGTCTGACATAAAACACGTCAAGTAGAGAATGCAAGAATTGAACAATGTGAATATAACAACAACCAAAATGGAGATAACAGTTCGAAACATGTAAAGACTATAACGAATATTAACTCATCTAAAAAAGTATCATCGAATACGTAAAGAGTGATTGAATCAACTTAGAGTGAGAGAAAAAATAGATAGTCAAGAGAAAGAGAGAAGGAGAAGCGGGAACGTGCGACGTTGTCAGTTAATTATAAATTACTGCTTATTAAAACAACGAAAGCAATTTTCTTCGATCATAATACAATTGCAGAAGTAAAAAATATTTCAACATGTATTTCGTGTGATTAAAGTATATAGGAGAAATGTTCCAGCCTAATAGTAGATTATTATATGATAAACTAGCAGGAAGACCCTACGTTGCCCGAGATTAAATGATGATCAACGAATGTTTCACATTCCCATATTTTTATTGTTGTCGAAATCGGGTACATCGTCCATTTTTTTTTTTTTTTTCAATAAAAAGTAATTGCCTGCACTAATTGGGAGCTCATCGCGGTACTCTATATTGCACTATAATAAATCTACTGTTGATATTATAAAATTATTTTTTAATGGCTTGAATTAAAGTTTTAAATGGATGAATCAAGTATCATGGTTCAGTTGTGCTTTAAATAGAAACATTAATTTCGAACGCGCCTCTGTCATATCAAACAAAATACTGTTGGTTTTATATGACGGGCCTTTCGGCTCGTGTGGTAATAAAACTTATCAAATGCACTTGTGATGTTAGGCTGTAGAAGGTGTTAACTTTGGTCAAAATCGCTTGTTCCTTCTTTCATCGGATTATTTCGATTATTGATTATCGATACTTATCGAAGACATTCCGATACAAAACCTATTCAAGAACAGTGCTAGGCGCATGAAGTACCTTCGTGCGAAATTTAATAAACATCGGCCCAACCGTTTGGGAGTTCATAGGGAACGAACACGCAGTTCATTTTATATAATAGTAGATATAGAGATATTAAAAAATAAAAAGACAAAACCCCATAATTAATCTCTCTCCAATTTTGAGTTAATAGTATCAATACCTGCACTGACATTTCCTTTTATTTATAATGGACTATTCCAATTGTTTTTTTTTTATTATTATTCTTTTCTTTAAATGGTTGAGAGAAAGAGAGGCAGAGGGCGATGGAGAGAAATTGAAGCGTAGATCATAGACGATGTGTACAACATACGTACGAAGAAATGAAGAAACGAACCGGCATTGACCCTGGGTGGGTTGAACCGGCTTCCTTCGAAAGAGAAGTTTCTAAGAATATCAAATTCACAAGCACTTGCCAGTCGCATGCATATTCAAGTCAACGGACATTAGTTTTTGTTTTTTTTGTAGTTCCTGCAGAGAGTGTCAACGCCTTCCTACATACAGCGCCTGGTATTCCCAAGTGGTCGCTTATTTTGTACTGACCAGGCTCATTGTTACTTAACTTCGATGATCTAATGAGAATTGGTGTGTCAACGTGATTAAGCCGTATATCATTTCTACAACACACAGTGAGAAATGGTGAGTTCATTGCAAATGGAGACTAATGAGAACAACTAAGATTGAAAACGTTTTTTTTAAACATAACTCAATCCCAAAACAAAAGAATATTTTAGCTTATATTTTGCGTGATTAAATTATATAAGAAAAATTGCTTTGGCAAATAGACGTTGATTGATTCACATTTGGTATAACCATCATTATCATCAGACTCGTTTACACACTCTCCCTTTTTTTTTTCTTTTTTTTGCACACCTTCTGGAGCTCATTCTTACCGTAAACAACTGCAGCAATGAAAAAAATGACAGTAGTGCACGACGAAACTGTTATTTTATTCTGTTGCATACACCTGCATATATCCACATCTGCATATGTATATGCGGCTATGACTTCCGGGATATCGATAAGTTTGTGTAATGTACACAATTTGTTTATTTAGAAAGAGCTTTGCATTACGGTAAGAATTACTTAAAGACAGAAGGAACTGGGGAGGGGATTTATATAGTCATCTATAGACATACTGTTTCGCTGTATCATAGCTCTACATTACAGCTAAACTAGCATCACTCACAAGACAAGGATGACAGCTGTATGTAAGTTTAAAAATAAAAGAAACAAAAACTGAAACCCATATTTCAGCTAATTTACATTATAATTTACTTAATTACGTAGAGAGGACATTTCTCAGATTTGTCTTTTGCTTTTTCTCTTTATTGCATTGAGCTCTCTTTCACAATATTTCTTTTATTACCGGAATTACACAATCTTCACAGATTCAACACACACATTTCTCTATATATAAATTCGTATTTCTGTCTGTCTGTTTGTTTGTTCACAATTTGATTAATATATAAAAAGGTTCCTTACTTAACTCTCTCATTTATTTATTTATTTATATATATATATATATATATATATATATATATATATATATATATTATGATTCTTGCAAACTACATACAATAAAGAGATCATCTCATTTGCATATTACATTAAGAAAAATCGATTTTATTAAATAGCGGTATCTTAGTTAATGTTTCTAGCATGATAATTGTTATAAGTGTTCTATTTAAAATCGTTATTTAATAAATTTGAAGCAATAATTATACTGATAACATTTAATTAAATTTATTTGGAATTATTATTCCAACATCGATTTTTTGAAAACCTTTGTTTTAGGGTTATTTACCCCTTCGGAACATAAACATAAATAAAAACTATCATCTAATAAAATAATTTGGTAATCTCAATAAATTTCTAGCTTGAAAAAATAATTCCGAGTAGATGGAAAAATGTTTGGCTTTTATTGTATTGTATTATTTTATTGTAAAAAAAAAACACTTACGAAAAACTGAAGAAAAGATTTCATTTGTTTGTTTTTATTATTCTACAAACGGCTATACAGAAATCGGTACAGTTTTTACGATGTGACCCATCTAAAAAAAATAAAGATCTACTTTTGGGGGCTTAATACGTTTCTGCCTATTTGGCTATTTTATTTTTATTTTTTTTTTTTTTTGCTATCGCACGGGCATTCGCTGTAATTTTATTGAAACAAAAGTTGTAATGATTTATTTTTAATTATTTATTTTTTAGAAGAGGTTCTTTCCAGTGTTCAATATCTGGAGAATAGTTTCTTCACTTTGTATCCTTTCTGCCGAAATATCTGGTGGAGAGCGTTTCACATACTTCTTTTTGGGGGCGATGTTTTTATCCGTTCTTTTATTTTTGGAATTGTTGTGGGGATATCCACGTTGCCCATGATGAAAATGATTAGTATAGCCGGTGTTCTACAAACGGAACTTCATGTCAACCCAGGCAACACCGGGTACCCATGCTAGTACATATATATATATATATATATATATATATATATATATATATATATATATATATGAGGTCGAATGCAAAACACGACAAAAGCCATTTTTATTCGAAAATTACCACCTCGAAAAGTGTTGCATTTAATCACTTTCATCTTTGTCTAATGTCTCAAGTAATTGGATTTACTTATCTTATTTTGTAGTCCAACTCCTCATGTATATATATATATATATATATGTATATATATATATATATATATATATATATATATATATATATATACTAGTAGTTCAGCCCGACTTTGCTCATAACTTTATGTGCATATGTATATATATATATATATATATATATATATATATATATATATATATATATATACATATGTATATTAAAAGTTTGACTCATGTCCAGGTAACCTACACCTAAAATTTCAAGTGTTTAAACACACAATTGCGGAGGAGTGTGGTAGAGTCTGCAAATATCAACTATTTCAACTTTGATCTCTTGGCATCTAAATTTTCGCCCCAATATCTGATTAAAAAGCATTTCTGAATACCCTTTATGTAAAATTTCAGGGTTTTTTTTTGTTTTTTACATAGGCACACCACTTATCAAGGCCAAGATGCCACTCAAGGATAACTGTTAAAAAGTTCACAGTAGAAAATGGACAATATAGTAACCGTTAGTAATGGAGATTTGGTAAATTTGTTAACTTATATGGAACGGCTCATCAAAAACTTGTTTACGTTAGACTTGAAGACAACCATATTGTAGTCAGCTGGAAAGCAGAAAAACGGAAGACAATTCCATAGGCGTTTAGTTCTAAGAAAGAAGCTTTGTTCATGGAATCTACGTTTAGGTTAGGCACAGATAAAGAGTGGGGGAAATTAGTGATAGTGTTTTCTGCTAGACGGGTGTTTCTTGTGAAAGTTTGGCGAAGGGAGACCATAGAATGGAGCTCAGCCGAGAACTTGCCATGAAAATAATGATAAAGCAGAGACAACCTCGCAACATCTCTTCTGTGAGAAAGAGGTTGCAGGGAAGAGAAAAGGACATCCCCCACAAGGCTACGAAGTCTATTTTGAACTCTATTAAGGCAGGATAAGTCCTTTCTAGCAGCTCCTGCCCAGATGTGGCAACAGTACTCCATCCTTGGACGTACCTGGCTCTTATATAGATAGAGAATTGCATCAGCAGTGAGATATCTACTGGATCGATAGAAGGATCCCACCATTTTTCCAGCGGCTTTGGCAACGGATTTAATGTATGTGTTCCATTTAAGATAAGGAGTAAATGTAAAGCCCAGAAGCTTGTCAAAACAAGAGGCCTCCTGAAGACGAGAGCCATTCATTTCAATTGATGCCAGATGGGGATTAGAACATTGATGATGTAAAAAAAAAAAAGCTTGGTTTTAGATGCATTAAAAGTAACAAGCCACCTCTTTCCCCATTGTACCACTTGCTCAAGATCAGAGGAGAGAGAATCAGAGAGAACTTGGTCGTTTACGCTCTTAGATGTGCTACCATAGATAGTGTCATCAGCATAGATGTCTACGAATGATGTAAGTATGTGATTTGGAAGATCATTATTGTAGATCAAGAAAAGAGTTGAACCCAGGATGGACCTCTGAGGGACTCCGGCATTAATACTAAGAGCTTCTGATTTCTGCCCATCAACCACTACTCTTATGTTCGCCATAGAGTATCGATATACTGTACGATGGAGAGGTACATCTGAAGACTTATTACATTTCATTTTTATCTTAACTGATACAACTGAGTGGTCGGAGGATTCAAGTGGAGACAGAACAGAAGCTGAACACAGTTCAGGGCAAGTTTTGAGAAAAAGGTCTAGGAGACTTGCATACTGGCCGTCGGGAACACGGGTGGGTTAGTGAACAATCTGAGTGAGGTCATAAGGAATGGAGAAATCATGACAGAACTTGCCCTCATCATCTGTCTTGTTTGAGTGTTGATATAAGAGCATATGTTGATAGGTTTATCAGAGAGTAATGATTTAATAATTGAGAAGTCATTTCCAGCTATACCGTAGCTGAAGATCTTGTGAAGTAAACCTTTATGCCATACTCTATCAAAGGCCTTTGATATGTCAAGAGCAATTACACTAGAAAGGTAGCTCCCGTCGAGAGATTCGCTAATCCTATGAGATATAACTGTAAGCACATCTGTTGTAGATATAGCAGAACGGAAACCATATTGCGTGTCACTAAGAAGGTTATTTTTGCTTAGATGGTTGATTACTTCTCTATTTAACACAGATTCAAGCAATTACTCATGACGCACAGGAAACTAATTGGCCTGTACTGTGAGGGAGATGAGCAATCACTGATGAGATTTTCCAGGGTAATGAGAAGCTATTCTCCTTAAGACAACGTTTAAACAGTTTTGTAAGGATGGGCGCACTTTTCTTTTGAGTACTATAATTGGAATACCGTTAGGGCCGGTTTCTTTACTGGAAATAAGGTTTTTGATTAACTTGGCAACAGCACGTACAGATATTTGTATATCAGATAGCATGTTTTCTGATATAGGAGGAAATATTGGAGGTTGGCAGCCTTGGTCGCAAAGGTTAGAATTAGCTGCAAAGTTCTTGGCAAAGAGTTTGACTTTGTCATATGCTGACGAGATTACCTCAGGTCCATTTATGAGAGTTGGGATAGAGCACACGCTTCTGTTTAGGATTCTGTTTGCTATTTGCCAAAACTGGTGGGAACCAAGCCGCTGCTCAGCTACTTTGGACTTGACGGACTGAGCATACAACTCTCTTGCGTTCTTTATTACTTTTTTACAGTGGTTGCTGGCAGTTCTGAAAGCGGCTTTAGTCTCAGTACATCTATTACGTTGGAAACAGGGGAAAAAGTGATTTCTATGCGCAATGGCAGCAGCACATTTCGGAGAGAACCACGGCTGGCTGTTAGGTTTTTGCTGGAACTTTCTCGAGGGTATGAAACGGTCTATACCTACAATTAACCATTCTGCCAGGTCTGATACTATAGAGGACATATCCTTTTTAAACATGGAACGCAGAGGTAGATCTGATATACATGTATGGAAGCTATCCCAGTCAGCCATAGAGTATCGATATACTGTACGATGGAGAGGCACATCTGAAGACTTATTACATTTCATTTTTATCTTAACTGATACAACTGAGTGGTCGGAGGATCCAAGTGGAGACAGAACAGAAGCTGAACACAGTTCAGGGCAAGTTTTGAGAAAAAGGTCTAGGAGACTTGCATACTGGCTGTCGGGAACACGGGTGGGTTCGTGAACAATCTGAGTGAGGTCATAAGGAATGGAGAAATCATGACAGAACTTCCCCTCATCATCTGTCTTGTTTGGGTGAGTTAACCATTCCACATTGTGAACATTGAAGTCTCCACAGACATGAATATTAGCTGAAGGATAAGCAGATAGGACGTGGTCAATTTTCTCAGATATGCTTTTAAAGATAGTAACTCCGCTGTTGTGCGGGCGATAGAGAGCAAATATAAATGCAGTAGTTTGAGCAAGTGCAACCCAGAACCACATATAGAGTAAGTTAGGATCTTCTCTGGAGATGTCCCTACCATATGGAAAGCCATCTTTTATATAGGCACATATTCCATGCCCATGGCGATCTTGGGCGTCAGATTTGGAAGTTAAATTAGAGTATCCTTTAATTACGAACTCATTTAGGGAAATAGTCTGTCCAATGCCAGTTTCACTTAGAAATAATATGTCTGGTTTAGTCTCCTGTAATTGGGTTTCAACCTCTGGAAGGTTAGAACGTAGACCCCTGATGTTAGAGAAGGAGACCTGGTAGTGGGGGTCTACGTTAGAAGTTGGAGATCCGGTTTTAATCGTGTGTTTTTTATTGAGACTTTTCATGATGGTGTTTTGGGATTTGTGGACTGAGCCGACAGACATGCCTGAAGCAGAGAGGGAAAGTAAGAGAGAAATAGAAAAGAAGAAATTTTTTGTCGCACATGAAAAGGTAAAGCCGTAACAATCACCCATTAATATAGCATCGAGAGGCCCCACCAGAAGCTACTGCATGGTTCAGAATCCATTCACCAAATGGCAATACAGCAGCCCCAGTACTTTGCACCTGCTGATAGAACAGCCTCCTTAGTGGTTAATCCAAGGTTCGGGTCTCTGACTATCAGGCGGATAACGTCCGCCCAGACAAAACGTTTACCTCCAGTACCCTTACTAGTGACATGGATACAAGGATATACATAGAAACAGAAAATTTCCGAGATCCCTAGCGGCTGTTCACGCAAAATACTGCCAACCTAGAAAACAACTTTTTCTTCTCCCTTTGTCAGAAAAATCACCCATTAAAAATAAGGACTGAGGGACAAATAAAGAGAAGCGAGAGTAACGGAAGCTGCCGATAACGCATCCATAATGCATTGTCTACTCTCCATTAAAAAAAATTAAGTATTGTACTTATAAAAGTCCATTTAGTGTGTTTAAGAGGGGGTTAGGTGAAAGATTCCCTTCTCCCCAACTGAAAATGAAAACAATTGCAAAATCTGTTATGCTATCAACTTGGAAAATATAAACATTTATGGACAAGAAAAATCTATGATAAAAAGATAAATAAAATAAAATATATATTCGAAATGAAGTTGCCTGATAGAATCGGCACATCTTTCCACGGGAAAACCATTTACACAATTAATAAAACAATGAAATAAAAATAAAGATTAAAAACTGAAATAAATATAATATTAGCACTTGCATCTAGAAAAGAAATATAACAAAATTCATAACTTAACTGCTATAATAAGACGTCCTTCGAGGCTGCAAATAGGAATTGACTTTGTTTGTTTAGACCCAAAATTGGCTGAATAGTTTGCTAGAGATCGCAAAGGAAAAATCTTTTGAACTTTGACCCCTTGACAGCCAAATTTTCGGTCAAAAGTCGATTAAAAGGCTTGCCCTATTTCTGGATACACTTTATGTAAAATTTCAAATGTTTAGACAAAAAATTGGCTGAGAGGTTAATTTTTTTAACTTTGACCCCAATTTTGACCCGTTGACATTTATTGTTTTGGGTTTAAATCAAGTTAAAAAGTTTGATCCATGTCCAAGGAACCTACATCTAAAATTTCAAGTGTTTAGACCCAAAATTGGCAGAGGAGTTTGTTAGAGTTTTCAAAACTCAAATCGTTGAAGTTTGACCCCTTGACAGCCAAATTTCTGGACAAAAACCGATTAAGAAGATTTTTCTCAAATCTCAATACTGCTTGTGTCAAATCTCGAGTCTGTAGACTGAAAATTGATAGAAATGTACGCGCACAGCCAGACATGCACGAAAGGACTCAGGATGCGATGACAATTGTGAGGCACTACGGTAGGCCTGCTTTGTTTATAACCTTCACATGTAACCCAAATTGGAAGGAAGCCCAGGTTGAACTTTTCAAGGGCCAATCAACAACAAACCGTCATGATATCTTAGCAAGAGTATTTCACTTGAAACTTAAAAAATTGATGGATTTGATAAAACTAGGTGAGATTTTTGGACCTGTCCGAGGAAACATGTATACAATCGAATGGCAGAAAAGAGGTCTTCCTCGTGCTCATATTCTAATTTGGCTCGTGGATAATATATGTTCGAATGACATTGATAAAATCATCTCTGCAGAACTACCAGATCCGTCTGTTGACAGGGATTTATATAACATGATAAAGGTGCATATGATTCATGGACCATGCAGCCCTGGTTTTAGAAGAGACTTACCATGTGTTACAGACAACAGGATATGCACAAAAAGGTATCCTCGCCAGTTTATTAGTGAGACACAGACTGATACTGATGGATATCCGTTGTACAGACGACGAAGACCCGAAGATGGTGGCTTCACTGCGACCGTAAGAAATTACGAGATCGACAACAGATGGGTCATACCATACTGCCCAATTCTTATCAGCACCTTTGATGCCCACATAAATGTCGAATTTTGTGCTTCTGTTCATTGTATCAAATATGTTTGTAAGTACATCAATAAGGGTTCTGATGCCGCCTCCTTTGGTCTCCATAACGACAATACAAGAGATGAAGTCCTACAATATCAGGTAGGGCATTACATTAGCAGTAGTGAGGCATTTTGGCGAATATTTGGATTCCCTATCCATGATAGGCATCCACCAATTCACCGTCTGGACATTCACCTTGAAAATGGACAGCGAGTGTACTACACCCCGACAACCGCACAAAATATAATACAAGCACCTAGACAGACAACTTTGACTGCTTTTTTCAGGCTGTGTGAAAGTGATGACTTCGCCAAAACTTTAATCTATTCTGAAATTCCTTCATACTACACATGGAATAAAAAGCGTTGGATTCGCAGAACTATCGGGAGACGAGTTGAAGGTGCTGAAGGTATTAGATGGAATGATTGCCTTGGACGTGTCTATACTGTACCTCCAAATCAACACGAATGTTTCTATCTGCGAATTCTGCTTCATGAAGTTCAAGGGCCAACAAGCTTTGAAGATCTTCGTAAATTCGGTAACCGAGTTTGGCCTACCTACAGGGAAGCCTGTATGGCTCGAGGTTTACTTGAGGATGACACTCGCTGGGAAGCCACCTTAGCTGAAATTGCTGCCTCATATTCAGCTCGGCGACTTCGAAAAATATTTGTTAAAATATTACATTTCTGCAGTGTTGTAAACGCATTTAACTTGTGGTTGAAATTCAGAAATAGCCTTTCCGAAGATTTTTTGCATCAGGCTCAAGTGCGCCTTCCAGAAATTCAACTTGATTATTGTGATGAGTTTTACAATAGGGCATTAATAGATATAGAGGACAAACTTATTCTTATAGGTGGAAAATATTTGCAATCATATGGTCTGCCACAAACTGAACGTACCAACAATGAGCAAATTCCAACTCTAATACTTCAGGAAACATCCTATGATGTCGATTCTTTAACAAGCTACATCAATGAAATGATGCCTAAGCTACTTCCTGTTCGCTTTCAACACAGTTACCACCACCGTTTTCAGACGTGCTGGTGGAATTTTCTTCCTTGATGCACCTGGAGGCACCGGAAAAACATTTGTTACCAAATTAATTTTGGCCAAAGTTAGGCAAACTAATACTATTGCCATTGCCGTCGCGTCTTCTGGCATCGCTGCTACTCTTCTTCCTGGTGGCAGAACAGCACACTCTATGCTTAAAATACCACTTGACTTAATTTCAGCTCAAACGGCAGTTTGCGATATCACCAAAGATAGTCCCAGAGCACAGCTACTTCGACAAACAGAAATTATTGTGTGGGATGAGTGCACCATGGCTCATAAAGGGGCTTTTGAGGCTTTAGATAGAACTCTTCGGGATATAAGAGATGACCAACGATCCATGGGTGGTGTTACCCTTCTACTTTCAGGTGACTTTCGCCAAACACTACCTGTGGTCCCAAAGGGAACCAGAGCTGATCAGGTACGTGCCTGCCTAAAATCATCCTATTTATGGAGACAAGTAAAAACACTTCCGTTAACAACTAACATGCGTGTTAAACTTAATGGAGATGGAGCAATGGAAAAGTTTTCCCACGACCTTCTGAAAATTGGCCACGGAAAAGTTCCAGTAGATTCCACTGGCCACATCAAAATTAACAATATATGTAGCCATGTCAATACTCTCGACGATCTGATAACATCAGTTTTCCCAAATCTGATTGACAATTTTCGCAATCGCGATTGGCTCTGTGAAAGAGCTATATTGGCACCCACAAATTCAGTTGTAAGAGAAATTAATCGACGTATGCTAGACAGTCTTCCTGGTACGATTAAAATGTTTAAATCAATCAATGCAAATATGGATCCACTTGACAATGTTAAATTCCCCATTGAATTTCTTAATAGTCTTGATATTTCCGGTCTTCCCGATCCTGTTTTGCTCTTCAAGGTGGGATGTCCCATAATTCTCCTAAGAAATATAACACCACCGAAATTGTGCAATGGTACTAGACTTGTTATCAATAGAATGTCCGAAAACGTCATTGATGCTACAATAATTACTGGATGTGGAAAAGGAGAGGATGTCTTGATACCTAAGGTGACATTGACTACATCAGGAAGAGAAGCGCCCTACGTTTTCAGAAGAATACAGTTTCCTCTTCGGGTTGCATTTGCTATGTCAATAAATAAATCCCAAGGTCAGACATTGTCCGTGGCTGGAATGCACTTGAAAGAATCTTGCTTCTCTCATGGACAACTTTATGTGGGATGTTCTCGAGTGGGTAGCAAAAATAGTCTGTATGGATTCATGCCGAACAACAAAACAAAGAACGTTGTATACACTCAAGTTCTATAAATCCTCTACACCAGGACCGTGTATGACTATATTTTTTTAAAATTTGTGATTTTTCAATACATATCTGGAATATTAGTTGTTGCTGTAAATTAAAATTTAGCAAGTTATATAATTTCCTCATCGAATTAATAATGAGAAAAAATTCATATACTTTTTTTTCATTATTAATTTTGTTTTTTTATTACACATTTTACGGTAATATTTCAAGAAATAACAACTTAAAAACATTTTTTTTTCCTTAAACCAAAATAAACATTAAAATAAAAGATGCTGATAAAAATCGAACAGAAATAAAAAAAGAAAATTGATCAGCTTAAATTATAACATTAACATTGCAAAATATACCAAACTATATTCAGACATTGGGTTACATATCTACATTTTGTGCGGAAATTTTGCACCCAAGGGCTCAAAGTTTAACGATTTTACCTTTTTAGAACTCTGCCACACTCCTCCACCAATTTTGACTCTAATAACTTGACATTTTATGTGTAGGTCACTTGGACCTGAATCGAACTTTTTAATTTCCGTTGAGCCCGACAAAAACTAATCCTAAGGTGTCAAATCTATGATCAAAGTTTAACATATTTGACCTTTGCTATCTTTACCAAACTACAGGGTCTAATCACTTGAAATTTGACAATTTTAGGTCTAAATACTTGAAGTTTTATATATAAATTACTTGGATCGGGGTCACACTTTTTCATTTGTTTTGACCCCAAAAAGATAACAGCTAAAGGGTCAAAATTGCGGTCACATTTCAAAAGAATTGATACCTTTGCTATCTCTACTCTACTTCTCTGCGAATATTGTGTCCAAACACTTGAAATCTTAAATGAAGATTACTTGAACCTGGATGCAACTTTATATTTTAGTTTGTGCTCGAAAAAATATATTTTAAGGGGTCAACATTAGAGTCAAAGTTCAAAAATATTTTACCTTTGTGGTCTCTACCAAACTACTTGGTGTAAACACTTGAACTTTGACATAAAACATAGTCATAATGAGTTTAATCTTTTTTATTCGTTCTGGATCGAAAATTTCGCTGCCATGGAGTCAAAGTTAACATATTTGACCTTTATGGTCTCTACTAAACTACTCTGCTAATGTTGAGCCTAAAATATTGAAATCTAACTTGCAGTGTATTCAGACATTGGTCTCGCAATCTAAATAGATTTTGGGTGGAAATTTCGCAGCCGAGCGGTCCAAGTTCAAATATTTGACCTTTTTGAATTATACCACACTCCTTTACCAATTTTGGGTCTAAACACTTGAGATTTTACATGTAGGTTACTTGGACCTGGGTACAAAATTTTTCATTTGCTTCGAGCGCAAAAACATAACTGCTAAGAGACAAAAATTGCGGTCAAATTGATACATATTACATTTATACGTTTTCTACCAAATTACAATTCAATGTCAATTTGGAGTCTAAACACTCAAAATTTGAGATACAGATTTTTAAGAAAGAGAGAGATAGCGAGATATATATAGAGAGTAAGTAGAGAGATTGACTGTTCGCTTTGCTCTGACGTCACAATAAAAATACGAAAAATATATCCAGTTTGGTAGAAAAGTAACTTATCTTGCCTTTTATAACATTTATTTGTTATATATTTGTTTTTTAACAACTTTTTCGAATATATGTGTACAGTAATACAAACCCACATTCATTTTGATTTTAGAAAAATTCATTTTGATTAAAAAAAATAGTTTAATTTTAATATTTGTTTATTGTCTTAACTCATATCAAATGTTTTGCTTGTGTTCTGCTTCAAATATTCATAATCTTACATGCATAATTTTCATTTAATTATATTAAATAAACTTCAAGTTTACTACAAATCAAATCGTGTTCCTTCACTTTTTTAAAATGTAATTTAAAAGTAATTAAAGAACGCATTCTAATCTTTAAAATCTATAATACAACGAAATATTCAATTGCTTATAATACTTAAACAAACAACTTGTGTGTTTTTTAATTATCTTTTTATTATTAATATTAGATGAGTTTCAGTATAAATCATGGTGTTCTTTATTTCAATCCAATTTTGAAGTTTTGTAACGCTGTCTGTAAAAATTACTGTTGATTATTGACAGTCTAAGAGTTCCACATATCTTGCTTGTTTGGACTTCGGCGATGACGTCATTTTTTCAGCTGGCCGGCCATCTTTATAACGAAGGCCACGCCACCATCCCCCCACCAAAAGGGGAAGCCTGGCATTTTCTCACCCGAAAGGGGGGAGCTTGGCAGTTTCTCCCACCAAAGGAGGGAGCCGGTGTCCCCCCAAGGGTGGGGGGCGAAGAGGCCAGGAGGAGGTGACTTTTTTCTTTGGGGGGGGAAGCCTCCAGGCACCCTCCTCCCTGAAGGTGGGGTTTGGGATTATCTCTCCCTGAAGGGGGGAGGCCGGCACCAAGCATGTAAATCCAGAGGGGTGACTTTTTTTGTTACCACTCGGAGTGGGAAGGGGGCCGATCACCCAGGCAACGCCGGGTAACCCGTGCTAGTATATATATATAAAGCTGAACGTCTGTGTATCTGGTCACGAATAGGCTCCTATATGGTTGACTATTAGAGAAAACTGATCACATATAATGATAGATGTATCGAGACACATGAATAGGTATATTTGATCTGGCATAATGATTGTTCATTAAAATTGTGGCGTCTGCGTACGCGCCTGGTCCACAAAGCATGGAAATAAAAAAATTTATGTTTTAACTTTAATAGGGATGGTATAATAAAATTGTGGGGCTACCTTCGCACCTGGCCTCCATAGAATGGAAATAGGCACAAACTTTAATAAAGACTTTTCATATCTATCTGCGTAAATATACTTTGATAATTATGTTTCAGTTTGAAGAAATATGGTATAATAAAATTATGGGGTGTTCGCGCCTGACCTCCATAGAATGGAAATATGTCACAAAGTTTAACAAGGTTTTTTTTAATATATATCCATAGAATATTGTGATATGTGTTTCAATGTGAACAGGTATGGTATAATAAATTATGGGGTTTATCTATTTTATTTTTACTTTCATCATATTTTGCTTTGATTTTGATACCCCCAAATTCGAATCTATCTCTTTACAAGCCTTCCTTTTCATAACCTATCATACTTTCATAAATCAGTGTCCATTTTCTGTAGGCTGTTTTTGAACCCAGTCAACGACGGGTAATTTTGCTTATATATATATATATATATATATATATATATATATATATATGAGGGGTGTTTTGTGTTTATTTTGAAATTCAGATCAATATGTTACCTTAAGTACAAGCTAAGAGTGTAAATAGTATTTTTTTTTTACTCATATATACAATAGAGGGACAAAGCAATTGGAATATTTATTATATTTAAAGAAAGTTGAAGATGACGCTTTTCCCCTGATATCTTATTTTATTTAACCTTTGGCGAAGAGTTTCCGTTGAAATTAGACGAGTCAAATCTTGATTAGACTCAAAAGTTACTTTGACGGCAGTAGTCGGGTTATATGTTTTCAACAATGTTTATAAATTGGTGTCAATGAATTAGAAAGTTTGTCCGAAATTGCCTTGTCTGCTGGATATTTATTAGTTCAGCTGTTTTTTGTTTTTTTTTTTTGTTGATCCACCCTGCTGCCTTACGAATTTCAACAGGTTTTACCCTATTACAAATTCTGCCGTTTCACGTTAATTTACTCTAATTTCAATTTTGGGATTTGTTCTTTTTCAATGGTTTTACTTGTTTCCAAGTAAGGTTACATAATAAATACGAAAGAGTGAATTTTTCTTGGTGGAATACGTCATTAATAAAAGTTACAGTGTAAGACATTTTTTTATTTGACACCAGTCAATATTAAATGTGCCAAGAACATTGAAACGAGTGCTAACACAGAAAACTGATTTAAAACCAAGGTCAATAGAAATAAAATCGCTTAGTTACTACTCACTCAATAACAAACAATTATTAACAAATGAATGCACAATACTAGTTGCTATGGCAACTATCATAAACTAATTAATTGTTGCTTGCTTGATTGGTCAGTGGGTGGAGTATGCACTGGTTATATGAATAAGCACCCATTATATATATATATATATATATATATATATATGTATGTATTATATGTATGTATTATATGTATGTATTATATGTATGTATTATATGTATGTATTATATATATATGTATTATATGTATGTATTATATATATATGTATTATATGTATGTATTATATATATATATGTATTATATATATGTATTATATATATGTATTATATATATATGTATTATATATATGTATTATATATATATGTATTATATATATGTATTATATATATGTATTATATATATATTATATATATATGTATTATATATATGTATTATATGTATTATATATCATATATATATATGTATTATATATATATGTATTAAATATATATATATTATATATATGTATTATATATACACGTATTATATATATGTATGATATATATGTATTATATATTTATATGTATTATATATATGTATTATATATGTATTATATATATGTATTATATATATGTATTATATATATATGTATTATATATATATGTATTATATATGTATTATATATATGTATTATATATATGTATTATATATATAAGCATTATATATATATAATTATATATATATATATGTGTATTATATATATATACGTATTATATATATACATATATATGTATTATATATATTATATATATGTGTATTATATATTCATATATATATGTATTGTATATATACATATGTCTATATGTATTATATATATACATATATATATATTATATATACATACATATATATATGTGTACATAATATATATATATTATATATACGTATATATATGTATGATATATACATATATATATGTATTATATATACATATACATATGTATTATATATATGTATTATATATATGTATTATATATATGTATTATATATATAT